>NW_024498652.1:346950-723984 GCF_017590055.1 Onychostruthus taczanowskii
GGAGGTTTTTTTAGTTCAGTTTACTTTAGTTTAGTTTTAGTGGGGTTTTTTTTGTTGTTCTTTGTTTGGGTTTTTTTTGTTTGTTTGTGTTGTTTGTTTGTTTGGTTTTTTTGTGGCTAACAGCGTATTTCTTTACGAGGTGAAAAATACTTTCTTCTGCTGTAAAACTAGAGTTTGGTAGAGCAAATATGGGAAGTCTTCTGCCGTTATTTCCAAGCAAGCTGAACAGGCATCCTCAGGGCGTTGAGAACACCGACTGTGCTGTTTTGTTTTTTCCTGTTGTGTCTGCCTGTTACACTAAAGGACAACCAACCAAACTCAGCTCAGCAGTAAGGTAGACAAGGTAAGTCCCCAGTCTGTGCATACTGTTAGCTGAATTAATTTACCTTTGCTGCAGCTCATAATATCTGCATTCTTTCTTATCAGGCACTGGAAAAGGAAGACATAGAGCACATGATATTTCTGGTATGTTCTGTTTTCCCAAAAGATGATCACACCTTCGGTGCAATAGATCACTTTATCAAACACAGGCAAGTTTGTTCACAAACTTCCTGCTGCTGTAGGTGTGGCAGGGACTCAATGTCACAGCGAGGCTGGGGTTCAATGCACATAACTCAGGTGTAGAACATTGGTTTTTGTTTAGGGCAAAACATTTACCACCCCAGTGGGAATTCATAGCCACCACAAAATGAAAGTTAATCTTTGAGAGTAGCTGAGGTTACCAATATGATCTTTTCACTCTTCATTTTTTTAATTTCATGGTCTTCTTTAATAACCTTCAATGTGTTTCTACCTGCCCTTCCTCCTCTTCTACCTTCTCTGCTTTTCTCAAACTAAGCAAGAGTTTTTCAAACACTCAGCAAGATATTGAGAAAACACTTCTTACTACTAGAAAGGAATTTTGTGCCTAATCTGCTTCTAGCTCCCTGAATACATGTTCATCTGTTTGATATACAGTGTTCTCCACATCCTGGCCTGAGAGACACTGTGTAAAAGTAAACAACAGTGTGAGACAAGACCAGACTGCCAGGCATTCACCGAGGAGCAGTACCACCCCCTGCCACCGCATTCCTTCCTTTGTTTTCCAAAGGCAATCAATCATTTGTCAGTGAAAACCCTCCCACCTCTCCTGATTTTTCCCTTTGCAGAATATATTAGTTAAATCTTCTACTTTGCAGCCAAAGGAAAATCTCTGCCTGAAATAGTGTCCCCAATTGAAACACAAATTTGTCATGCCCATTTAATCCTATAATGCTTATCTGCTTTGCCACCTTTGGGGTGTACAGACTTCCACTATCATCAAAGTCCCAAGCCCTCTCTCCTCCATTTCCCTATTATAATCCTATAAATAAACATGTGAAGAACAAAAAGGACTACTTTCTGTATGGGTGGGGGAAGGGGTTCCTAGGTGATTTACGAAAGGACACCACTAAGCTAATCACTCGCCTTGCAGATGTGTGCCCATCTTTTCAGGCTTGCCAAAAATTGCTTTCATTTGTGTGCTTTCATTTTGTGTCAGATTAACCCAACAAAGTGATTTGACAGCTAGATTCAGATCCAAAATGGGCTTGTTTCATAGCCTGCAAACTCAAATTATTCCCAGGCTTTTCATATGTCAGCTGCTGTAAACATGCATGGAGACAACAGCAAATATCAGAGGTTTGACTGAGCTGGCATTGCAGCTCTCAGTACCACTGCTTGAAATGTTTGAAGGTATCTTAGTAACACAACTTCATCTTTTTCCTAAAGAAAAAAAAAAGGCTGAATGCTTTGCAGACTGTTAAAAATCAAAAAGACTTTCCAGTGTGATTACTTACATGAAGCTGCTTTGGCGACAAAATGCTGACGGAGGATATTTAACAAATGTGGAACATAAGAAATTTTGAAAAGCAATGTATATTTTCAAGCATTTTTGTACACTTCATTTTTTGCATAGATTTCTTCCAAAATCCTGGTTCAAATTTAGTAATTTCAGGCATTATGTGGAGGTGCAGTGTCTAAGAGGGAATGCTGTGAAATCTAAACATAGGCTTAGACAAGATGTTAGAATTTGTGAGATCACTTGTTGAGGTTCACTAGGAATACTGCTGTATTTCTGACCAAAATTAACATATTTTTGTGTTCTGAACCAATAAAAAACCAGGAAAGTTCATTCACTAAATTAAAAAATTAAAAAGTCTGATTCACTTCAATGATCACTGTATTAGATTTTTTTTCAAGATCAATCATCTGTCAAAGATAATCCTACATGTAAGGAAAGCTGAATCAAACACTACCATTATTAGATTCTGTGAAGAAGCTGATGTGAGAAAAGAACTAAAATAAGCATGCCAACTTCTTCTTTAAAATGCCTGTTTGTGGTAATTTAAAATGTCTGTGTCTGGAAAGTCTTGCTTGACAAGTAATAAAACTAACTTTACGTACTAGCTGAGTTTTTCTTACACTGCTCACTCCCACAAAAACATGCACGCATGTACTGTGTAATCTGAGGTTGTTTGCACCCTGAGCCTGACTATAAATCAGGGAAGTCAGTACTGTAATACCAGGTAACACTGTGTCACACTAACCTGCACTAAATGTCAGGAAGAAGTAAAATCTAAAGCCTTGAGTTTGAATATCTTGCAATTTTGTATTTCCCTTTATTAAGAATTGTGTCTGAGAAAACAAGAGAAACAACATGCCGTTATTATACAATCTATCAAATTTACAACCATATTCCTTTCCAAGATAACTTTTCCTTTCTAACCTAAGATAATTAGTGACACACTAATCATTAGTGAAGTATATCAGTCAGACCAAATAGAACTTCATACTTCAATTTTTTTATTGACTGAATGGAAAGAAACCACGTAGTATAAAGCCTCTGTTCTGTACTTTTCTACAGAAACCTAAAAAGAGACTCCAACAAGTTCACTGATCTATAAAGTATAATCCATAAAATTCCAAGGAAAGCATTGAAGTTTTGAAAGTTTTTGGTGTTCCTGAACATATTTAAATAATTTTCAAATTGTCAAACCAAGAGGAGTTACACATCTTTACTACAAAATTCCATGCCACATGTGGTGGGGTTTTTCGCTGTTAATGTCTTTAGAACCCCATCAAAAGCTGAAGCATCAGCAAATGCCAGAAACAATGCCACAGTCAACCCCTGCTTGATTAAAGGTGCTTCATCTGCAATGTCAGTTTAAATAGATGTATAAATAGGATGAAGGCAGGGGGAGCAAGTTCTAAATTAATCTCTAACTTCAAAAGTGTTTAATCTCAGTAAAGTCTATTTCAAATAAAGGTGGCACATCTGAATAGTCAAGGGATATAATTAATGATTTGTTCCAGGTTTTATAGACAGAAGCATATGTATGTATAGGAAAGCTGAATTTGTATTTTTGCTCTAAACACTTCTGTCTTCGGCACTTATCTCCATTTGAATGACATCAAATTGAAATCTGGTATGTCAGACCAGATGTGTTTAGTGATTCCTGTATTTTGAAGGGAGATGATTGGAAGAGGTTTTGAAAAGGTTGTGCTTTTTCATTTAAGAAAGCAAACCTATAAATAGGTAAAATTCTTGCAAACCCATGAGTAGTGAGAGAGGAGAACATTAGACGTACGAATTTGTTCATTCTCAAACAGTTTTAACGTGATTTTCTTCCCCTGGAATTTTGAAATGCTGCAATCTGAAAAATTTAAAATGCATACAGTGGAAAAATTTAGTATCATGAGGATTCATAGTTATCCTTAGTTAGCCTTGTGCATTACTAATTTCCAGCTCACTTTAATGAAGATGAACAGCATCATAATAGACTCAAAATACACCCTGCAAAGTTAAGGGTGACAGAATATGTTTGTGTCCACAGGACACCTTCACAGTCCGAGACTCTGGTGACAGCAAAGTCCAAATATTATTGAGAAATTTCAAAAATTCCCCTCTTGAGAGAGAATTTTGCAATAATTTGTGTGTATATCCTTAGGGGCTGCATAATAATTTTCATATTTATTTTTTACTGAGCCTAGGAGGCCTTGTGATATTACACTTATGGTAAAGCATCTTCTGAGCTTTAGGTCTTTTGGTAAACTTCTGTTGCTCACAAACCTACTAAAATCAAAGCTGATATTTCAGTAGTACCTGAAGAAAGCTGACTGTAACACATAAAAATGTGAAGTCAAAAAACTGCAGATGAGTGACCTGCAAAGTGAATCCATCATGGTTCTGAGGGCATTCCATGGAGAGATCTTTCTTACCATATCCAGATCATCCGGGGACCCAGAGTGTTGATTCACATACTTTCTAGTGTTTCCAGTGGTTCCTTTCAGGAAGCACTTGCTTTAGGGACTACAGAGTCCTCCCATTCTTAACTTGGAGGCCACTTCAAACCTCAGCTCAGCGTCCTTGGGCTGTGTACCTCTGCAGTCTCTGCAACCCTGGACAAAAAAGGTGTTTTCGATCAACATAAATATTCATGCATGTGTCTAGTTACATGAGTAACCCTTTCAGTACTTTAATAGTATCCAAGGAACTAGCTAAGCTTTAAAATTTTCAAGTGCTTCCTTCAGTAGTCTTGTTTCCCAGAAATGAGGAAGAGGGTAGATGAAGACCTTGCACTCTAGGGTTGCTTGGAAGTTATTTTACTTTTCACAGTGCCTCATATAATAATTTTGTAATAAAATCAAGGCTGGACTTCCCTGTCGAAGGGACAGAGATATAGGTACTGCAAAAATAAGGAAAACATTGACAGCCTGGATATTCCATTGTTGTCACTAAAATTTGTATTTTAAGGGAAATTTATTAAACAGCCTAAATATGTATATTCTTCATTATGAAAAGTTTCATTTGAGTGTGGAATTGTTTTCCTAAATTCAATTTTCCAAAAGTTACATTCTTTTTAATTGATTGAAAATGCAAATTATTAGGTTTTTATTTACTGAAGAACAGGTGTTTCTTTTTTCATCTGTTGATAGATTTTTTCCCTTACAGTAAACTGTGACACAGAGACACAGAGCAAACCCACGAAGTCAGGACCAAAATATGGCTTTTAGTAATTTGTCTGCCTTAGCTACACCTTGTAAATATTTACAAGAAGATTACACCTCTGGTAGTCTACTTTTCTTTAGTGATGTATCTAAAGTTGAATTTATATTCTTGCCCTAGACAATTCTGTTGTCAGGACCTGCTCCCACTTGAAAAACATTACATTAGAGTGCGGTATTTCAGTTGTAACAAAATCTTAATAGATGGTTTATTTAGCCTTTCCAGGATCAAAAATACCAAGACAGTCTTTGCAAAAATTTCTGGCACACGAGTTGGTCCTACTGTCTGGACTGCATGTTATAGACAAAGAGGTAATGTCAACAAGGTTAAATTTTTAGTTTTTATTCTGTTGTGCATTTAACACATTTTGTGCTTCTTAATCTACCTATGTCCTAATATATAAGAGCATTACCTTGATGTAGATGATTTGACCTTCTCTCAGTTTTTTGTGTCTGCTATACATGTTCTCAAGTTTCTGAACATTCTCTCAGAAGCCATCACGTGCAAGTGGTTAGCGTGCTCTCCAGCAGCTCCAGGAAAAAGGTGGTCTGGAAGAACATGAGTGTCTCTTGCTTCTTGCAAAAATTAATATTTAAAAAGTTTCATGTTTGCAGTATTACTAAAGGATCCTTTCTAGCAATAACACAAAGGTCCTATCAGTGCTTCCTGAACTAGCCAGGGAAGTTAGGCTATTTTTTACTTTAATATATTTGTGAATTATCTGGTTTTTTTTCAAAATATATATTTAAAAATTATTAATTGTCATTACTGGTGCAACAATAATCTTTTGTATATATTGCATTTTCATACTCAAAAATTGTAATATGGTATCTTAAATTAACACTGACCTACAGCAGCCTATCCCAGTGCTTGGAGTCCAGGACAGGAAAAAGAAAGATAGTAGTTCTGATTCACAAACTTTTTCCCCAGAGGCAATGGGTGTAAAGAGAATACCTGGGATTTACCCCTTGCAGAATGTGGTTTTGAGTGTTTTGGCCTATGGAAGGGGGTTGGAGTGGGTTTCATTGTTTGATTCATTTCAATGGCCACTTAAAAACAATTTGTTCATTTAATTAACTAAAACTTAAATAATCAGTCTGTTCCCCTAGTACATACTGCATGGAGAAGGGACACTCCAAATTCAAGGTCAGCCAGTCTCTTGGAATTACATCATGTAGTAATTAGCAGTTCCACACATCAGTACATCTTTACTCAAAAGAATGCAAGGAGCCTTATCTGGATTGATTGGTCCTGCTTACACCATTTTATACGTTGAATCAGAAAAGGGCTCTGCATGTTGTGTTAAATTTGGGGAATAAAACATCATTCTATTACCAATTCCCAGAAAGAACTTTAAAACAGTGATAAGCATTAATTTTCTAATATTCTTTAGCTTAAGTTGTTAAAAATATATTTCTTTACTTAAATCAAATATTACAAACCCTGTTAAACCTGACTGTGGTGTATTAAAACCATAACATTTTAAGCTGAAAAACTGATCTTCACACTAAGGTCTGACTGTCCAACCCAGGAATCCATCCTACCCCCTTACCCCTGCCTAGGACACAAGCAATTACAAAGAGATAGCATTCTACCATAGTAAGCTTTTTCTGAGGAGATCATTTTCAGCTTTGTTTTGATAAGAACTTCTCCAAATGGTTCATATTAACACCAGAGCTGCTCTGAACTCTGTGTGTATTTGTACAAGCCCAAGACAATTTGTTCACTGAGAGCACTGACTGAAAGACAGCTTTACTGCTGGGTTTGTGGTGAAGCAGTCACATGAAAAAGCCTATTCCTCTGCTTTTGTGTTGGAGATCCTCCACTGCACCGTCAGAAGTAAAAAATCCTCACATTTGAATAAGGGAGCTAGAATTGAGCCACAGTAGCAGGCACTTTAAAAGCAAGCTCACTTTGCTGTATTCTTCAGGCTGACAGATATGCCAAGATTTACCCAAAGCAAGAGACACATTTGTTCATCTCTTAGCCTTTCCCCCATACCTTAGCCTCACTTTACATGTAGATATACCATCAGCAGCTATAAAAGATTTTACAGTCTGTTTGTCTGTATTATCCAAGAAACTTCCTGTACAAAGCACCTCATACACAGTGCATAGATTGTTTTTCCTTACAGAGGGACAAAACTCAGGGAATACAGTTTATCTTATGATCAAGACACAAGATCATTCATGCAGTAACTTAGGACCGCTATGTTGAAAAAAGCAGATGAATTTGTAGAAATTATATCTAAATATCACTAAATAAGGAAGGCCTGCCCAAAATATGGACTGTGGAAGACAGATTGAGAAAGTTATTTAAGATTTTCTCTCTCTCTTTTCATAGACTGCCAGCCAGAAATTACCTTTGAAGTTTCCTATTAGAGAAAGGAAGAAGCCAAGACTAATAGATTTTATTTTGGTTTTTGATAAAGATTTGTGGCATTTTATGCATTCACATAAATAGGTAACAATATATGAATTTTGGTAATTTTGGTAATATATTAAAGCAAATAGAAATAAAGACATCGTTCTTCAGCTAGAAACACAATGCAACTTTCAAGTATTCCCTCACACAAGCAGAAGCTCAAAGGATTGTAGAAACAGTCCTGCTGTGTAGACCAGGACTTTACTATTAATTGCACCCTCATCAGCTCTCTTCTGAGAAATCACTGAAGCTAGACTGAAAATTAACACATAGAGTCACAAATTTCATCTTCATGTGCAAATCCTCACCAGAGTTAGCTACGTGTGGGCTTTGTCTGCAGGATTTCATGCAGAGCAACACAGATCCCAACAACAAAGATTTAGGGGAATCCAAAACACAAACTATGACAAATAAGAGAGCAGAAACAAGCCCACACCACTCCTCTGGAAAGCCTTCTTGGAGCACAGCTGCAGTGACACAAGATATTCATAACCCTCATTGTATGTGCTGCAGTTGTCAAGGGAATATGATGGTGAATCATATAATCATCCAAGTCATAGCAAAGTAAAATCACCTTTTTTTTTGTCTTTCCCAGAAGTTATGTCTTCCCTGTAAACCATCTTTTTGAATCCCTATTGGCTGCAGGAGAGCTGACATGAATACTTTCAGCTGCATACAAATTGTTAGGTATGGCTCATACTCTTGAAAGCTTCCAAATTTAGGAATATGACTCATATATTTGATAATTTAAAATATCTTCATTATTTCTAGTTCATTTGATTCTGAGCTACTATATACCTAGAGCATTAAAAGGATACTGGCAAAAAACCCATATATATATTTAAGATAGGTTGACCACAGATATGAATAGGTTTTCAGCACTGATTAACTGTGAGGAGAGTACCATGTAAAGAACAATTAAAGGCTTTTTGTCATATTACAAAGCAATTCCAAAAACATGAGCAGATTTTGGTCTATAATTAAAATTTACTGTATAAGCAGGATTTTCAAAATACCAATACAAGATATTGAAAATATTTCTGCCAGGTTTTGCTTGAAGAAAAGAATGCATTCCAACAAACTGATTTTTATGCATCCAAGGTGCAATCAACCCTAATATAAAATTAAGAACATTCAGTTCTTAGCAATGTTCTAACAATGGAATAACAAGAAATACAAGCAAATAAAAATACAGAATTTTCTTTCAGGCTCATCTTAGATGTTCAGTCACCATCAAAGAAGTGATGAGTGAAATACATTATTTCAATGAGGATCTGCCTAACAAACAAAATAACACCAGAATACCAACTGAAGAAAATTACATCCCCAGATAACTATATTAAGAAATGCTAAGCCATTGTATGGAAGAGGCACCACTAAATTTTATAGAGTTTTATTCTGCTAACACATTTTGTGGTTCTCTTAAACTTCGAAAATTTTTAAAATTTCCTTGGTTTTCATCTAAATGAAATACTTCACTGAATTATTCTAAATTTCTGGTCTTTTGGTTCAGAACTGCAGGACTTAATGCAATTTCTATCAGGATAATAATAATGAATGCTTTTCATTTTATTGCTTGATATGTCAATGGAATTAAACAATTTCTGCAATTTCACCTTGAAACACTGAGACATATTAAAATATTAAGCTAATGGAACAAGCGTCCTGGTCTGTAAAGTGTTCAGACTGAGGGGTTTATCCTATTATTATGTCTTACGGCATGTACTCCCGCTAGAAGGGTATAAAGCCCTATAATTTGTCTTTTACTGAAACTGTTCAAAGCACATCTTGCTTTTTATATATTTATAGCTGCCAATGAACTGCTAATGGTGTAGAAACTAAAATACTCATATACTAACCAAAGGTAATGGACAGTCCTTAAGGTGGCTGTATTCATGATTACAGTTTTGTAAGCTCAGAAATGATACTACATCACCTCATGCTGCTCAGATGTGTCAGCTACTGAACAGATTCTAACTAGAAACAGAAAGCAAAAGATGTTTTGAAATGCAAATTCAGAGCTTGTATTTTCCTTCTGTGCTTACTATTTAATCTTTCCAAAATGTCTGAATAAAACCACAAAGCATCACAGCCCTACTTAATTTCGAAGCATCAACATTCTTTAATTTAAAAAGGGGCTCTGCTGTTATTTGTTTATGGGAAAGCTATGAAGATATCCATGATAACCACTCACTGAATAAGTTCCAAGCATATAATTTTGCTTCTGCACTTTGAAATGATGAGTAGTCCTTTCTGACTATGGAGAATATAGTACTATTTAGTGAATATTCTCCTTGTCAGTTTTCCCTCTTCTAGCATTTACTTCATAATAGCTAGTTAGATTCAGCTTTGTTGTGGGTCGCATTTTTTATGGTTATTGTTGTTCAATTCCATGCCTACTTGCAGCAAATGTGCTCATATAGCATAGATAATTATGTGTGATTTTCTCCCTTAATGAAAGATAAATAATTTGGCAGTCTTGCCTCATGTATTTTTTTCTATTTTGATACAACTCATTATTTGGATTAGGTCTTTTTTAATACAGCTTTGCAAGCAGAATGAAACATGTTTCTTAGATCAATTATGTAGCTTTTAATGCAAGGTACTGTTATTTGTATTAGATATTTGCATATGATCATTAATTTCTAATACTAATTATTTAATCATACTTATATAGTTCTTTTGTCTATAAACTAAATAATTTCTGCTTTGCAGGGAGAACAATTTCAAAAGAAACAGCAGAAGGCACATTTATAGCAACTAAATAGAATGAAAAGCGGAAGTCAGTTCTAATTTCCATTAGACCCTATCCTATTTCTTCTTGTCAACAACCCTTAATGCAAAGAGACACAAGTCAGGGCAGGACAGGACTAAACAAAGACAGAAATATTTATGCAATAATTTCCTTTTTCAAATCCGATTGTACTTCAAGGTGTTAGACTTACAAATCTCAGGCAGTTTCACACCTTACAAACAAGTGCTTGACTGAAGAGAAATTTTTTAACAAACTGACACCTGCACTTAAAACTGTGTTCTCATGAAAAATCTTTGCTTCTAATTTTTTTTTAATTTTTGGGAGGAAGCTTAATAATCTGCCAGAAAATCAACAGCTCTGCTCTCCAGTGACCATGAATGATGCACAAAGATGTTCAGTGCCACCCAGAACGACCAGACAAAAAAGATAACAATCAGCTTGGCAGTTTTGGTTTTGTGCTCTAGCAATTTTTCTGCAAAAGTGGAACACTACAAAACGAGGAGAACAAAGGGGGCAGAGTGGTTTGTGTAGCTCAGAGGGCTGGTTTATCATACAACGTTTATTTATCTGCTGGAAGAGGATGTTAGACAGGAAAAACAAATGCTGAAAGAAGAGGAAGGAGGAAGAAATTAAATAAATGAGCTTCCAGTTCATATTTTTCTTAATAATCCTTGCAAAGATAAATTCATTAATAACAATATTGGGTTCCAATCAAAAGAGAAGCTGTTACAGTTCAGGAGTCATAATCATAAATCATAAAACTAAGCCCATTTTGCAAGCAAAATATATTTATGGAGAAATGGCAAATTTTAAAATAAAGTAATAACCAATGTATAAACATCCATGTGACCACTATACCTGGTTTTAATGGTGTGCTTTTCTTTTGTCTGAGTAAACTGAAGCAGATATCAGCATAATTCTGGCAGCAAAAGAAACAAGTCTACAGGTGACAGAGTGGATATGCAGCTGAATAAACCATTGGATTAGAGCACTGCTGTGCAACAGTTTTTAGACGTTAAGTCAAGCTGTGTTGCTCAGGCTGAGAAAAGGAAATTCCACATGTATCTGCTTGGGACCACCACTGGAGTAAAACATTTAGGTATGACAAGGTCAAGAAAGAGTCAGGGGGAAAAAAAAAAAAAAAAAAAAGCAGGAATAACAATTAAGTACTTGACCAACTAAAGGTTAAAACTTCTTTCTCTGGGTAGCTAAGTTTAAGGTAGGATTTCCCACAGTGGAAATGAATGAAATCAGCATGGACAAGGGAGAAAAGTATCAAGCCTACAAATCCAATTAGAATTAAAAACAGCATTCCATTGCCAATAACCAAAATTAGCTGCCTTTGAAAGAACCCATATCTATTCTACACATATTTTGTAAGCATGACATGGTTACAGAACATATACAGAAGAAGGAAAGTACATGAAATGGTAAACAGTTCCAGCAGCAGGCACCCAGCATAGCGATGCAGAATGCATTTCACATAGAGCTGTAGGCTTAGTGCATAGGGGGTTTTCTCTGTTCCAGCTCTGCAGTAACTTCTTCCTTAAAAACTGAAGTAAATAGAGAATATGCTATCTAATCTGGAAGATTACATACATCCAGAACAGCAGATGTGATAAATTCACTGTTCAGATACAATAGCACAGTGTACATGGGAGACTTTGGGGGACCATTGACTTCATACATGGCCTTACAGAAAAGTCTCCTGAGTACCCAGAAGAACCCTAAGGCATCAGGTCATTGCAGAATACATTAATATTAGTGAACCTCAGGAAGACCAGATAGGCAATAGGTGAACAAAATGGCTGAGAAAAAAAAAAAGGATCTGTTGAGACGGAGAAGTGAAAGTCAGAAAGGACATACATTTTGAGTCCTACTTTCTCCAGCAATTTGTTTCCTTACTGTTAGGAGTTGAAACTCTTTATAGTCACAACTGCTACCTTGTCCTGAAATCTGGAACACCTTTAAAGAAAAAGCCATTACATGCATATCATTAGCCTGCTGATGTTATGTCTACCTGCTCACAGAACTTCAGGAAGGACAAGCTCTAGTTTTGCATAACCTGTTGGTGTCCATATAACAGATTTCATTATTATAAAAAAAATTCTTATAAAGTCATCATTCTGTTTGTATAAAATAATTTTACCACCACTTTTCCTTTTAGTGAGTAATTAATATCTTTCAAAATTATTGCCAAATTTTTCAATATCTGAGACTGAAGTGAGGACTGAGGGTTGTGATAAAACAACTAGGAATAAATATGTTCAAATAATTTTTATTTGATATAATAATGCCTTGGGATATTCAAAAACAATATGTGTTTCACTATAAACCAGAAAGTATAGATGAGTTTAGACTGTTTCTGTCACTTCAATGAATGGAGCAGATGGATTCACTGTTACAAAGGTGGTATTGTTAAAGGCCTATAAAATGTGATGTGTTCCATTCAGTGTCACCACTTGTTCTGTCTAGTCTATGTGTCTCATACAATCTTGCAGGTCTCCAATCCCAATTCTTTTTAGAAAAGCCTTCCCACCTGCCTCTCTGCTTTGTCTTTTATTCAGCATACCAGAAAACAATATGTTTCTGCAATATTTCACTACAGTAGCCTGTAAGAACTCTTTGCCACAGCTGCCAAAACTTTTGTGGCACCTCAAGCAGCTGAGCACTGATTTTGATTGAAGCATCACCCTGCAACAGCAGCTGCTTGGGCTCCTTTACCTCCAGTCCTGACCTGACATTAACCCTGGGACAAGAACAGCAGTAAGGTTACTCATATTTTCTGTGATGCATTAAAAACACAGCAGAATGTAGGAGGCAATAACCAGGCCAGAACACAATGCTTTCAGGCAACATTTAAGGAATCCTTGGATCTTTTGCCAGTTCTCTGCACAATAGCAAATTTCACCTGCAATGACTATGAAAAGCCTTGTGAACTGGGCAGGAATGTGAATTTCCTGCTATCACTGTGAAACACAGTTTTTACATTTCGCTTATTAAAAAAAAAAAATAAAAAAGGAAAAATGAAGATTTAAAAAAAAATGAATGTATTCTGTTTCTGAGATATAACTTTTCACACTTCTGCTTTCTTAAAAGCAAAAGAATATGAAATGGCGTTCATTGTAGCAGAATGAATCCTTTATCCTCTGCAAGTCTTAAATATTTAGGTCATCATTTCTTAAACTTAGAAAAGTTTTTGCACGTTGTGGATTATAATCTACCTAATAATAAAGAGGGTTCTACCTCTATTCACAGACAACTTTTATGTTACAGAGGAAGGCAAATAGGGGAAGTAAAACAAATCCAAACCAGAACTGTCATATAACCTGCAGGATTAAAACTAAAGCTGGCCTGTTCTGTCTACTAACCAAGCAGATTTAAAGGAAAGAGACTCTGTCTTTCAAGATGAAACAGATATGGTTTTAGGAATGAAAGTCCAGAAAATGCATCAGGAAAATCATGGCCCAAAGGCTACTTGACATTCTGTTCTATAAGAAGATTTCCTCTTCTCTTATTTTACACATAAAATCAGGCTTCAATTTTAGACACGCGGGACACAGGAGGACAAGGCTGGGCACATTTTTGAGTCAGAGCTTTGAACTCATAATTTTTGGAAACAGGTCCATTGATTTTCATTTCAGGGAAAATCTGATTCCAAATCACCATCTTTGAACAAGTTTGTTGTTATTATTTTTATATTGTACAACTTTTTTTCTTTTTTTTTTTTAAATGCAATTTTCCACCTACTACTCAGAAGTCTTCATATTACTGAGAAGCCCTTGTTCTTAGAGTGCGTTTCAAGTTCAAAGGCTTTCCAGCAAGTTTTACTCTACTGAAAATGTCTTTCTTTAAAGATCACCATGTCATTGTTAGGAATATGACCTTGGGAACTTTTCTATGGCAGAAAAAAGGTACTTCTTGAAAGACTGGAATAGAATTCCCGCACACATATCCATAATGTTTTCATACATGCAGACATGGAGAAAATAAAACTTTGACAAACACTTGTCTTTCACAGTCCAGGATTTTATTATCACCTAGTTTCTCTGCGTTTTCAAAAAATACCTGAGTTTATATGTGGCAAGTGGTTTTAAACGTCTGTGCCTTATGCAAAGAGGAACAGGTGAAAGAAAGGCAAAGACTCAGCTCTTGCTCTTGACAGAAACAATGACCATTGCTTGGTGTGCTTGCATGACTACTAACTACTCTGGGTGAGAGCAAAAATATTCAGATATTCAGGAGAAAGACACCCAACATTTTAGGTCTAGGAAGTCAGCAAATCCCATTCTGAGCGCAAGTCCTCTCACAATGACTCTTCATAGCCCAAGTACATTGAAAGTATCAGGAAGAATGCATTTTCATAAGCCAGAGGAAAAAAAAAATTTCTTTAAAGATTACAGAAATTCTTTCTGTCAAAATATAATGGTAGTCCTACTGAGACACAACACTTTATTATTTTATAGCATGCTACTAATTAATTAAGTGGTCTACCCCTGATTTTCCTCATGTATTTACTCTATATTTCAAGAGTTTAGCCCTTCAAGTTTTCTTTTTTTATTTAATCACGAAGTCACATATGTATATATATATATATATATATGTATGTATCCATGTAACCTTCTTGAAAACTCCAGAAGAATATTCTCACATATCCACTTAAAATGTAGATTTTTCAATTAAATAATTCAAATTCAAATCAAACTTCCTTACAGAAGTGCAATAATTTGTCATTAATTTCTATTTCCCTTACAGACCATCTTTTTCAAAGTAATTTGTTATATCTGAAAGAGGATTTTCAAAAAAAAGACATCTCAGAAGCAAACATAAACAAAATACATTTTAGATACACAAATGTTGCCTCACCAATTCTAGACTCAGCAAAAAACCCAAACTGATTTTGCTCAAACAGATAAAAAGGGTAAGTTTTTTTTTTCACAGAATCATGAGATTCTTAGAGATTATACGCAGCAATCAAATAAAAATAATGCTAATAAAATTGTGCCCTTATTCCATACCCTTAAAACAGCCTCAGACTACTCTGTAAGCTATAAAGAATTTAGTTGAATGAATCCTTCTATTTATTGCAGACATCATTTGCAGCTATGATTGCTTTCCTCCTGCATCTTAAACTAGCAGTTTTACCTTCTCAATTTGGCCTTCTACCTGTTGAAAATACAACACAAATAAACTAGATAACAAGTAAGATGGATAAATAATGCACCCAAAATGAGATGGAACACTAAGTTGCAGGAAGGAAATGTAGCTGGCAAGAATTAAAAAGCTCTGACCATACACTTTTTTGAGGCAGGGAGAGAAAATGTTCCTTTCCCCCCCTTTGAGGAAAATGCAATTTTAACATACTGAGTTGCAATGGAGTACAAAACCTCAATTAATTATCATTTCCCTTGAATTCTGTATATTCAAAAGCTAACTGAGATAAATTGATTTTGCAGGTGGTTATTTACTGGTGGACTTTTTTTTTTGGTCATATCTAGAATATCTCAGTCTCAGAGAAAACTGTTGTTTCTGTTCTCTGACCAATCTTTATCGTTTAAGATGAATTATTGCTCTCCCACATAAACTATAGAAACTACCATTTTCCAGTTAAACACCTTTCTCTCTCCTGCCAATTGTAGTCTCCAAACGGCAGAGCAATGCAGTGGTGGATCCACACAGACCCTAGGAAGGGTCTTTTTGGATGAAACACACTAAAGTTGGGAAAAGACAGACAGGATATGCTAAGCTCTGGCATTCCTCGAGCAATGATTAACAGCGAATATTTGTTACAACAACAAAAAAAAAAAAAAAAGCTTGAGCTACACTAAACGAATAAATTGTGACCAAATATGATTAAAAAAATCCAAAAACAAAACAACCAAATAACCGAGCATCTCAGGTGACCCCTCTTCCCACTATTCAATGAAAGCTACTCCTTTGACCTTGAGAAAGGCAGTCCAAGACACACCTCAGGGAAATTTTCTCTTGTTTAAATTATATGTGTTCAAATAACACTGCCACACTTCAAGATATAAGTAAACATAGCAGTTTCCCAATACTTTTCACTGTCACATTTGGTGGATTGAAACAAGTTTTTTGTGGGGCTTAGTGCAGGTTACACTTGAGGAAATCATGTCATATTATCATGATGTAATTACAAATCAGTACATGCACTTCATTTGTTTGCTTGTGCAATGGAGTACAATGTAGGCACATTTCTGATTCATTACATCTTCTCCCATCCCCATCAGGAGCAGAAACAATTTTTCAGGCCTTTTTGCATTGCTCCTCCTCAGCAAAGACAATAGATGCAGAGAGACAGAGAAAAGCAAGAGTCAGAACAGTCAGCCAACTTCTTAACAACAATATCAATTTTGAGAATGATAAGCTATAGGAATCAATTTCATTTATGTGCCTTTCAAGAGAAAATTATTTTATATTCTCTATAATTCCTTGAGAAATTATGTCTTTTATATACATGTGTTCATATATATCACTCTATCTCACTCTCTCTATATATATACTATATCAATTACAAAAACATATTGAAACAATTTGAGCAAATTTGTTCATGTAATCTTCTACCTCAGGAATGTCATGACAGCAAGTTTTTAATTAGAATAGGAACATTAGTAAGTTATGTATTTCCTTGACAAAATCCATCAGATCAGTGCTTCACTGCAAAGACCTCCAGTGTTTAGACAGTGACAGATTAAAACAAAGCTAAGATAAATACCATGGTTAGTGTTATTTGCACTTGTAGTGTGAAGATTTCTAACCACTTTCTGAGCATAAAGGTCCTTTGGGTTTTCAGCAGAAAAAACGTCCAAAATTTTAAAATGTGTTTTTTACAGAATACTTAAGGAGTTCAGATTTTATAAGACTCTTTTTTCCTTTTAATTTCATAGAATCATGAAATCATTAAGGTTGGAAAAGACCTTCAAGATCATCAAGACCAACCACTACCAAACATCATCACACCAAAAAAACCCATGTCACTAAAACCCCTCATCCAGTCATTTTTTGAACACCTGGTGTTTAATATGGTGACTGCACCACCTCCCTGGCAGCCCATTCCAATGCTTAACCACCCCACCAGTGAAAAAGCTTTCATGACATCCAAACAGAGCCTCTCCTGGCGCACAGCCTGGGATTGTCCTCCTGTCCTGTTACTGATTGCCTGGGAGGAGACCAACCCCCTCCTGGCTACAGCCTCCTTTCAGGCAGTTGTACAGAGTGGTGAAATCTCCCCCGAGCATCCTTTGCTCCAGACTAGACAGCCCCATCCCCTGCAGCTGCTCCTCATAGGTCTTGTAGTTCAGACCCTTCCCTAGATCCACTGACCTTCTCTAGACACTTTCCAGCACCTCAATATCCTTTTTTCCAGGGCCCCATAACTGGACACAGCACCCTAGCTGTGGCCCCACCTGTGCCGAGTACAGGGAACAGTCACTGCCCTGCTCCTGCTGGCCACACTATTGCTGATACAGGCCAGGATGCCACTGGCCTTCTTGGCCACCTGGGTATATGACTGTTCAAATTCAGCTGCCCTTGACCAGCATCCCCAGGTTCTTTTCCATCAATATCTTTACAGTCCCTCCTTCTCAAGCCCTTAGCACTGCCTGGGGTTCTTGTGACCCAAACTTCTGACCCAGCACTTCACCTTGTTGAATCTCACATTGTCACGTGATCTTGGCCCATCAATCCCGCCTGTCCAGATCCCTCCGCAGATCCTTCCTACCTTCCAGCAGATCAACCCTCCCACTTGTGTCATCTGAAAACTTACTCAGCAGACACTTGAACCCCTCATGCAGATCATTGATAAAAATATTAAAGAGGCCTGGCCCCAACGCTGAGCCATGGGGAACACCACTACTAGCCAGCCTCCAGCTGGATGTAACTCCATTCACCTCCACTCTTTGAGCCTGGCCATCCAGACAGATTCTGATCCAAGGCAGAGTGCCCCTGTCCAAGCCATGAGCTTCCAATAGGACTTCACCTGCTTTCAAAAATCCCATGTTCACCAAACAATCAGCTATCATCTAAAGACTTTTCTCATCTAACTAATAAAGAGTTTCAGTAAAGGAAATTTTGTAGTACAATATATTATTGAACACACTAATAGAAATCCAAGAAAATCTCTGCAGTTTTAATTTTCTAATCAATGTTTCTTGCCTAGAAAATCATTTATAACAAAGATTGATCCATAAAAGAAAAGTTTACAGTACTCTTATCTAGGATCCATATATTACTCTTAAAATCCAAACTGCATATACTAAAGAAATATACAGTTTCCAGCTGGTCATCTAAAAGAGAATAGTGCAGGTTCTTGTCACAGTGTACAGCATTAATTGTCTTATTTATTGCAATTATTTCAACCTGGAAAAAAAGTTTTCTTCCTGTCTAAATAGAGGTCAATGGGAAGTGAAGTTGTGCAGGCTACTTGTCAGTTATTTTTATGGGGACTCTAACAATTGTAGCACAAACAAGGCAGAAGTATTTTGATTTAGTTTTTGTAGTAATCTTAATAAAGAATTTTATCAATGGTCTCTCTGTGCTGAGAGCAAAAGCAAGCCCATTTCCATGCACCAAGTTATATAGCATTCATAATACTTCTCATCCATTCACACATAACAAAACAAAGTAATAAAAGGCCTGGCCTATCATACAGGCATAAAATAATACACTGTGATGAAACAGGAGCTGACAGTTTTTGACACCACTATCTCCACATAGATAATGCAAAGAAGGAAAAATCATGACAGGAAATAGGCTGAGAATGTATAACACTGTGCCTTGAAAGAATAGGTGTTTAAAAATTAAAAGAACAGCACCATGCTCATGTAGATCTTTATACTTCTTTCTTACCGAAACTGTGACCAAACCTGCCTGACACCTTTGCAAACAAAAAAAACCCAACGTGCAATACACATTGCTACTACCATAAAGAATATGGAAGTTTCTATATTTGAAATCTTTTCTTCTCTAATTTCCTACATTTTAAAGCTCCTTTGGCTCTGCAAATTATTCATGTCAAACATATTTTATAGGAATGATATTTCTCAAAGGAATTAAAGGATGTAAGTTTCTTTAGTCATTTACCACAGTTCTTGAATAAATACAAATGAACTTAAAGGAGTTTCTGCGTCAGAGAGATGCTTGGTCTCTACTCAAATCGCCACTTATCTTTCATATCATACAAAAGCAGAAGGACAGCAAGCAAAGTCTAACTATATGACAGAATTTGTTTTTCCTCTAGAAGGTTGGTTAGTAAAGTTATAGCTCCTGTTATCAGATAAAAATCTAATAACTCTAAAAATAAAAATCCTAAAATAAATCTACAAACTTGGAAGTGTCTATAGAAATAAAACATTTACAATACAATAAAAGATAAAATATGAAAATTGCAGTTGCTGTTCTGTGGAGTATTATCACTGATGATTTATACGCAGAAAAATATTTCAAAACTGAGAGTATTTCACAAGTATGATTTTGAAATATACATGATAAATAAATCTAAAAACTGGTATCTACATTACCAATAATAAGTACTGCTGAATCTGTTCACTTTTTATATATGTAAAGACATATAGGTATACGCAGTTGTGCCTCTGTGTGTGTAGGGTTAAAAATCTTCCTACTTTGGAACATTAGCACTTTTTTACAATTAAGGCTTCATAAACTGAATTTGCTTTGATCTCAGTATCTGGAGTAAGGACAGTTACACAGACATAAAGGTTGCAAAACCTTCCTCAGGAGGTGAAAAGAGTTTTTGTCTCCATTTAACTTCAGGCATAATACTTGTAATATCAAGCCCAGCAATGGAAGGATGATCCTACGTGGTTCTTTTGAAAGCCAGTTCACACACAGATTTTTCAGAAAAAATGCTGCACACTAATTGTTCAGTTTTGCTGACTTGTAGCATCTACATGTGCTTGTGAAAAGCAAAGGGAACTGAAATGGTATATGGGGACTCTTTCCTTATTTTCCAGTTCCCTCACGCCTTCTGCTGACTTTATAAAGTCTGAAAACCTCTTCTCAAAACTGCTTGATATGAACACAAAGCTTGATTAAACCAGGATTGCTTAAATGTCTGAAAAGCTGAGAGAGTAGCACAGTGCAGGTAAATATAACTGCACCATTTTCACTGTAATTGTTTTTGTTGTTATAGTAAAATATGATAATTTAATTGAAAAAAAAAAGATATTTTTGCATTGAGAAGATTAAAGAAGGAATAAAAAGTCAAAATATAAAAAGAGAAAAACCCAAAATTTTTATGGAGAACAGTGAGTAAGGAGATCCAGCCCTCCCTGAAGGCAACTTCTGTGCCTTCCTACAGACTTATTTTTCTATCTCTCATCATTCATGTTAGAAATTAAAAATTTCAAGCAACTTTACGAACATGAATAAAAAATATGTGGTTTTCCTGCTGCAGGACCACCCCACGGCCTTCCCTGGTAAAGCACCTTCAAAATAGGGAAGCCACATTTGAATAATTTTTAAACTATAAATTGAATGGGATTGAGACTTAAAGAGTGGGATGTTTTCCTGCAACACAGGAAGATCCCAGCTTAAGGTGATCCTGTGTGAATCTATTGCAGTATTAGTTTTCCATCTTTGACTGTAAAGAAAAGTTGATAATGACTTAATAAATTTCTTATTCTGGCTGTATTAGAAATCTCAAAAGTCACTGAAGAATCTTTACTCCCTCCTATCTCTCCAGTATGAACAAAATTACTGCCTTTTAGCACAGCTTTTTATTATATGGAAAATATTAATGGAAAAATTTCTTTTTGAAGAATGGATTAAATTAATCAATATTCTAGATTAGCAGTACCTTTGATGATGTTTCAAGATCATGTTTCTCTTGAAATGCTGCAGTGAAATTTTTCTCTTGGACATATGATGGAATCACTTTGAGACAACAGAAAAAACATCAGCGGAAAAGCAGAAAAAGGGTCACTGGGGTTGATGAGACAACTTAAATTCTTGTACTCAGTTGCACCTTCCAGTGAGGATGTGTCTCATCTTCTTAACTTTTCAGTATGTATATCAGTTAATGAAGTAGACATAATATGCTTTTGGCAGTCTTGAGTCCTGGAAAGCAAAAGAAAAATGCTAAGAGAACTTGTGCTTGTGACCCCTGTCACTATTAAACTCTGCTCAATATCTCTGGGGAAGGTAAGAGAACTGTTGACTGAGCATTGCAGAAAATAGGCTGACATCTTATGTTGTAAGGTGCAGTCTGAAAGGATTCTTCAAACATAAAGCAAAGAACCATTCACTGATGTCTGTGATCCTCTATAACTAAGAGAAAAACAACCAGAGAGGTACTAGAGCTTGTATTTGCTAGCTACAAGCATTTAATAGTGCTCAGAAAACAAGTGTTCTGACTGATGTTTCCTAATGTCAAACTGATCTCCCTGGAGTTTTCTGCTAATGGCACACAATGAACACAATTCTCCCAACTGCAGGTGAAATAATGAAGTGTATTCATGGAGTTAAAAGACCAGCAAGCCTGGTAAATCTGTTCCTTGGCTACCTGGACAGAACACAATAGATGAGCAATGAATAGACAGTGCTATTGAACCAAAGTGGAGCATTGGTAATATATTGGTGCAGGTCAAAAAAAGGGAAAATCTCCAGATTTCTCAAAACCTGAAATTCCAGCGTCCCCTCTTGAAACATTATCTATGGAAAGGAATTCCCACCTGTGTCTCATTATCAATAAAGATATGCAAACCCTTCAACACTGAGGACTGACAGTTTGGGAACACAGCACAACAAAAGGAAATATAATCACAAGTGACACTCTCAGCTACAAGGAAAGAACCACTCAGCATTTCCCATTTTTCAGGAAGAAAACCCCAGTGACACTAGAAATACGCTGACACTATGGGCAAAAATTATTAATAATAACATCCCTTTTGATTACAATATAATTCTCAGCTGACTACAGGTTAAAATTTTAGATCAGCCTTCTATTTTGTACATTATAATTTCTTCCTAAAGATTTTAGAAAAATTCAGCTTCACATGCCAGACAGCTCAATACACATAAATACGCCATATGCTAGAAAACATTTCCAGCTGTTGGAAAAAGGATTTGCTTAAAATGGAAAAATCTCAAATATTGCTATTTAGCAAATAGTTTGAAAGTGCTATAGAATTTTATTACTATTTAAATGTGTATTATAATCACTTCTTCAAAGGTGGCAAGGCAGCTAGTTACCAAAGGATTTTCCGGTCTTCCAGTACTTAAAACAAATTTTGAAAGCACCTTCACAAATAATCATTTAACATGTATAATACAATTCTAAAAAAAAAAATAAAATAAAATAAAAAAAAAAAGCTGCTGTATCTGTTCCAAAGAGAAATATAAACAGACTCTTCTCAGCATCTATGCACAAGAAAACACTGGTAGCCAGTAAAGTGTCAGCCTACTTGGCTTAATTATAGTCACAGGGTAAAGAGATGGACTGATGGCATTATTGCAGCTCAAAATGACACTTGCAGGACAAAAGCCAATACTTTGCTGTAAGCAAGGTCTTATAATTTCCAGTGAATGAACACATGATTAGAGCAGAATAAATGAGAGTTCAAATAAACTATGTTGCCTCCATAGTTTTGGAGCGACATAATTGCAACCAATTAAAGGAAATGCATGCAATTAATGATAAAGCTCAAACAGAACTTTATCAGCAGCCCTGCCCAAATTATGGAAACAGGACCATCACCATTGCCAGACAGTCTCTAGATAAAAGAAACTTCTCTGATCCTCTCTTCTGTAGTACGGCAAATATTCAATTGTTGCTACAGGTGGAAATAAATACACTCTTTAGCTTGATTTAAGGATACTGAGGAGTATTGTAACATGAGCAATGTAAGAATTCTAAGAACAGAAAATAACCCTAAGGGAACTACAGTCATTTTGGCACTATTTTTCATAAACACTATTGGTATTGTCAAGTAAGGTAATATTTCTACACGCAAACAAGTGCATAATGCAAGTTGTAAGGTGATCTTTCTGTCCCTCTTTGGAAAGAATACTAAATTTTGAAAAAAATAAAAAAAAAAAATTAATATATTTTTTAAATCAGGTTGATATACTAAACTAATACAAAAATATCTCTTTTGGTGCAGTCATCAGCAATTGATTGATACATACTTTTCATTTAACAAAATAATATATGTAATTAATGAAAGTAAAGTGCAAGATTGTTTTAACAGGAGAAGGTTTTAACTGGTTTTAGAGGTAAACATAGTTGGTGTACAGTACCTCTAATATATCAAGTTTGCACAAAAATTGAGGTAATATCTGACCATGAGATTTTCCCAGCACAGTTAAGATCATGGCACTAACAAAAGACACATTTCAAGGCTTCCTCCAAGTTTGGAACAAGTGGACATGGGATAAGTGTATCTTGTGAAAAACAGCTAATTAACAGTGTACTGAGACGTGGAGGATGAACATATAAACAATGCCCAACCACTAAGACGAGTAATAAAGTTGTAATAAAAATTTTCATCAATAAAGAAAAAAAAATTATGTCATTTGGATCATGTCTATTAAACTATCCAGCAGACAGAGTCTGCATTTATACCTGGGTCATGGATCATACAACAGACAAAGGAAATTTAGAAATGCAAGCTTTTATGGTATTTCTATTAATTATTGTTAGAAATCCAGTTAAGAACAAGAACATAACAGAATATTCTGAATGGTAGCAGCAAGAATTGTCACTTAAGCTCTTGAGTATATGTTAGAAAGTCTTATAATTGAATATTAGAAGACATGAAAGAACTACTGTTCTTTAGATTCAGACCTGGGAAAAGTATGAAGTAATTTTAATTGCATAAAAAACCTTGCTAAAATTGTGCTTTTAATATTTCACTGTCAGACTTCTGACAGTAAAAGATAAATAAAGAAATAGTAGTCTGGAACAAAAACAATCACTGAAGAAAAGGTAAGGACAGAAACAGGGCACCATAGAATGCTGAAGCTCCCTGGCCAGCATATCGTTAAGCAGGGAATCCTGGACTTCAACTGGACTTGGGTTGGAAGAGACCTTAAACATGATGTCATTCCAGTTGTCATGGCATGGATAGAATCACCCTTCACTTGACCAGATTGTTCACCCAGTTGTCTCGAGATTTTGTCACATTACTATTCTTAAAGAAACTAAAAGTAAGAGGACATCCTGATAGAAAAATTTTCAATGTATGAAACTCAATTATCAGATAATGAACAAATTTAGGTGTTCTATATCTCTAATACTATACAACATTCAAAGGAGTCACTAAAATATAAGAAAATTATTTTTGATAGGGTTAACTCTGAAAAAAATCTCTTCGTCATTCAATATTCCTGCACAAAGATTTGGCAGCAAAGTGCACAAAATTATTCAAGAAATATAAAGGGAAGTCAAAATACCTTCATTGCATGTTATTTACCTCCCAATTTTTATTGCAAAGCAACCCAAGTAGTTGTGTTTATCATGGGACCATATCATGTTAAGGGGTTGTAATAGACCTCAAATACCATCTAACTCCAACCCTCCCTGCCATGGGCAGGAATACCTCCCACTAGATTCCATCCAGCCTGGCCTTGAACGCTTCCAGGGCTGGGGCATCCACAGCTTCTCTGGGCAGCCTGTGCCAGTGCCTCACTGCCCTTGCAGTAAAAAATTCCTGTTCAATATGTAACATAAATTCAACTTGAACAAATGGAAAACTAAGGAATGTTTTTAGTGGGGCTTTAGCTTTGAGCTGCCATGAGTCAGTTTTCTTCAAAATTTTTTCCTATTACACTTTTTTTTCCATCTAGCTCTATGTGTTAGCCCCAGCTGTGGTATTTTGTAACTTCTTTACAAACCTGACTGTAATGCACTTTTCTGTATAGGCCCTGTTTCTGTCTCTCTGTTCCTCTGCAAGTACTACAGCTGTCAAAACCAGACAAACTAATAATTGCAAATTAATAATAATAATCATTATTATGACATGCAGTGTAAACCAAAGCTGCAGGCATGCAAGCCACTGGCCAAAATGGACAGCTACCACTATTAGCTTTAGGTCTGCATTCAGGAGTTTTATTCTGAGTCAAGTTTCTGTCTGGCTTTGTTTTGTGATGGACAGCATCTGTTCATCATACATTTGGACTGTATAATCCTTCAATTTTTTTTTAATGGGGCTTGTAAAGAGTGATAATCCTACAGGTAAATTAGATGGTAAGTAGTTCAAAGCTCATCAGCTTAAATAAATGTAAAGGATTTATTAAGCTGATGTAGTTAACACCATAAAAGTCACTATATTCATATAAATTTCAGAGAAAAGTGTTAAGACAAAATTAGAAAACTCTGAACTTTCTTATCAGTCTTTATAGCTTAAACACATGTGTAAGTACCTTAGAGACACCATAGATCTTTGGTTAAATTCATATCTGTCCAGTTCAGCGCCCTTTTCAACCAATGATTTGAACCTACCATTGTCATCACTGTCAGAATCCAGATGAAAAACGATTACATATCTAAAGAGTTAACAACTTCAAAAGCAAAAGTTGTCACACACAGATCCTACCCCGTGGCACATAAACAAGTAATTTTTGCTATACACCAGCATATCAACATAAAAGTTCTGTTGAATATCACAGAATCACAGAATGGCTGATATTGGAAGGGACCTCCAGAGCTCATCTAGTCCAACCCACTTGCAAAAGCAGGAAAACCCAGAGCAAGTGGCCCAAGACCATCTGTAGCTTTTGGATGTCTCTTGCCCCCAGTAAATATTCCCTGACTTTCAGAGGGAACATTATGCATTTTTGTTCATGGCCATTGCCTCTTGTCCCATGACTGGGGACAATTGGAAAGATCCTGGCTCCTTCTTCTTTGCACCTGCCCTCCAGGAATTTATACACATTACTAAAACCCTCCCTGAGTCTTCTCTTTTCCAGGTGAAACAATCCCAGATCTCTCATAGCAGAGATTCTTCAGGTCCTTCATTGTCTTCACAACCCTTTGCTGGACTTTGAAATTCATCCAATTGAATTTCTTTCCAGCTGGGTTGTCACCAGTATGTACTGTTTCCTGGAGTCGTATCTCCCCACATGCAAGACACTACATTTTCCCTTGCTGAATATTAGGGTGTTCCTGTCCTCCCACCTCTCCAGCTTGTTGAGGTACATCTGGAAGACAACATGACCTTTTGGTGATTCATCCACTCTTTCCAGTTTTATGTCTGATGCAAACTTACTAATAGTACACTCTGCAATATCATCAAAATCGTTGATTAAGATGCTAAACAGGACTGAATCCAGGACTGTCCCTAGGCTTACACCACTAGTTTAATCACCTTCTGCCTTCCCCCAGATTCTGGAGCTCCTCCTTCACTCAGCCCACATCACTGCAGCAAGGTTGCCTCTGGTGTTTGCATACTCCTTGTTGGTGAGTTTGTGGTCCCGCACAGCATCTGTCCTTGCTGACTTCTCTATCACTTGGCAGAGGAAGTTATTACCAAAGTATTGCAAGAACCTCCTGGATTGTTTATGTGCTGATGTGCTGTCCCTCCAATATGTATCAAGGTGGTTGAAGACACTCATGAAGACCAGAACCTTCAAACCTGAGGTCTGCATGGAGTCTGAACCACTAGTTGAAGAACTATGGTCTACCATAGTTGACTCTGTAGTCAGGTGGCCTGTTGTAGACACACTCTATAATGCTACACTTGCCTAATTCTAGCATGTAAAATCCCCATTGGCTGCTCATCCACCACAAGGTAGATTTCCAAGACCCTAAGCTGCTGTGTCATGTAAAAGGAACTTTCTCTCCTCATCATATTTTCCTGTCTTTTTGAAAGAGCCTGTGTCATTCCTTTGCAACATTCCAATCATGGGGACCAACTCACTATAATTCCATCATCCCAACAAAAACGTAGTACTGCAACTGCAATATATGTGAACATACACACATACATAAGTATTTGTAGCAGGAATGCTCTTCACTTTTGATTTTCCACTGTCATTGCTGCTCACCTTATGACCCTCTCTGGAAATCTTGTTGGGTAAGACATTTCAAATAGATTCCCTCCTGTCCTGTCTCTGATGGAAGAGAAAAGCAAGGGAACTACTGAGAAATCAGAGCAAGGGAAAACACAAAAATCTACAATTAACAGCTAAGAAATAAATAAACAAAATGGCAAATTCCTCCCCCACACTCCCCCCACCCCCAGACCAACATACAAAAGCTACTTAATTGTAGCTCAAAAAATTACCCCCAGCTATGCCCAGGAACAAAAGTCCAGTCAAGAAAATGAGGATGAGGCTGCTGATTTGGAAAAAGAATTGGCACAAAATGTGCAGGAGATTTGGGAAATGCCTGCTGATCCAATCAAGAAAGTAATCAGCAAGTGTTTTCCTTTCCTGTACTTGTTTCCAGATCCTTAAAAATTATGTTGTAAAGCCTAACAAATGTTTACCATAAATAATACAATATTACTGTTTGCTCAATGATGACAAATATGTCACATTCAGCCCACAACAAATAAAAATAAATAGAAAAGTGAATGGTGTATACTTTGTAGAATCCACTTTAAACATTATGCAGTTAGTAATAACAGAAAAGAATGTGGTGATGCCAATAGGGCAGTTGGCAAGATTGCAGGAGAGAAGCCTATGAATAGGCAGTCATATTAAGCAGTTGTATTTTTCATTCAGTATAATTTTACTGTAAAAGAGATTTTTTCCACTTTCAAGTAAGTGCCTTAAAATTTAAATCACTTGTAAATCTAGATACAAATAATAGCTTCAAAAATTGTTCGACAATTTTTCATGTCCTATAAAGTGAAGATCTTTAGAATTGTCAAAAGTGCCAGAAGTATTGAAAGGTAAAGTAAAAAAAAGTCAGCTGGAGATGTTTGTAATTTGAAATCAATACTAGTATTTAGTTTCACTAAGAAATTAAAGTACATTGTTTTAATAGCTGTATTAAGCCCGGAAGCAAATATCATTTCTTACAGGTAACTCATAGTGCATGTCAGAAAATATCAGCTTAGACTGTTGCATTCCTTTGTATTTCACTGCATTCAGAATTTCCCTGTTTCTTTTAGCAACACGTGATTTATTTGTTGGACAGAGGGAAAAGTGTACACCTAGCTTTAGGCGTACACACTTATCAGAGTCAGGTCTTATGGTAGCACTTTCCCTTTTAAAAGGAGCAACCCATGCAGAAAAGGAGCTGGGAAGGGCATTCCTCAGGTGTAGATATCTCCAAATGCACCTCCAACACTTGTTGCTTATATACACTTGATAACTTTCTGCTGTTTAAATATGACAGTAAGAAGCTATTTTATGCACTAACTAGTTGCTCAACATTGACCTAGAGCACATTTACACTGTTTTGGTGCAGATTAGCTGGGAGTCTAAAGCAGGCGAGAGCCTCATGCAAGGCAGTGGCACAAGGCTGAGCATAAACCATCCCCTTCTACTCTGGTAACTCACAAGATAAAGCATTACATCACTTTAATACTTAAAGCATTGGATGTTTTAATGAAGACAAAGACAAAATGTATCCTGTCTTCCTATGAGCCCTGGTAGACTTGCATACTCTGGCTGTGACCTGACTTACTGTGATAAGAGACCTGTTTTATATATAATTTTAAATAATTAGGCATTGAATTAACTTCTGAATAGGTGAAATTGCAATGTCTGTCTTTTCTAGACTAAGAGCTGATAGCAGTGCTGGAGGGAGAGAGCCTTTACCAATCCCAGTGGAAATGGCCTTGAACTCAGGAAATCATTAAGTGAAACAGTAAATGGAAATTACTCAGTAGCTGAGCTGATGAAAAAAGGAAATTAAAGAGGAACAGGGATTTCTTTTTTCCCTCTCTTTCTTGCCTTGCCTTTTGAGGGTTGCTGAGCAAGATACTTGTTTAGGCAAAGGTGTCAGCAAGGGTCATCCTGAGAGAGAAGTGACCTCCTTATTCATCAAATACACACACGTATGTGTGTGTATATATATATATATATGTATATATATATATACACATATGTGTGTGTTTTTATAAATATATTCTTTGTTGATAACAGAGACAAGAGAGAGAACATTACAGCCCTAATATAGGAATTTCAGGTAATTTTTCATATTCTGAGATAAAGTTTCTTTCAAATTTGTCATATTCTAGTACTATCAGAGGACTTTTCTTTATATATTCTTCTGGAACAAATTTGCTTAACATCAACACAGCCTGACCTGATTTTTATATTTTATTAAGGTCTGTATCAACAAAACCTTAAGGTTAACTCAAGTAAATTTTCATTTTTATTCTAACAGATCTGCCCCTTTCTTCTCCCTGGATTTTGTTATGCTTGGATTTTTGAAAGTTTTTTTTTTATTATTATTATTCTTATTACTTTTACATCAGATCAAAATTAATGACTTTTCTTCTGTGGGAAGAGATGGTTAGAACTGTCTGTTGACTGGCCAAAGCTGCTAAAAAAAACAGCTACTGGCAGCAAGGAGTTTAGAAGATGTGGGAGAACGGAGGGAGAACAGAAACTTTCCTGATTAGTTGCCTTACTGTATTCTGTGATTTCCTTTTTATTATTTAAGTTTGTTAGATTTGTCTCTCTTGTAATATTAATATAAATGTTATATTTTAGAACATGATCATTGATTTCAAGATGGGTTCATTAACTTTCCTTATCTGAGAATCAATAGATGCAATTATTTTCCAGTGAGATAATTCAGGATGGTATTCAGAGAATGATATTTATCCAGTATAAATACCAAAGATGTTGACAAAATGGAATTTAATTTTGTTTACTTTCAGCAGACATTTTCCTCCAAAACTGTGGGGTTTATGTTTTAAGCTGGCTTTTCAATTAAAATAGTTATGGGGTTAAAAAGACATTCTGTTAAAAAAAATACATAAAAAATTTATTGCAGTCACTATGAGCACTTAGAATATGGTCAAGTTCTGGTGGTCTCAAATCACTGATATTTTATAATTCTGACAATATTTTCAATGTTCCTTATCCTTTAAAAAATTCAGAATATCTCTGTAATTTAATGATTGTGCTAGGGAAACTGTGCAGAGTAGGACCAAGTGACTTGGAAAAAGCCCTATTATTGCTCTGGTTATTTGTCCCATATGATAAATAAAGTAAATGTATAATTAACTTCACTGTGATGCAGCCCTAGAAAAAGTTTAATATAAAGCTCCACACTAGCTATTTTCTTTCTTTATCTTGGACACATTTTTTTAAGTAATATTTATTCTTCTCCAGTATGGAGATATGAAGCACAGACCCATTCTCATGCTTCTGACCATAAGCAAACACGGTGATTATGCAGAGATTTTTTTTTTTTTCCTACAGGAGGGAACATGTAATAAACAGCAATAAACAGGATAATAATAATAATAATAATAATAATAATCAAAGGAGGGTCTTCTGATTTTTTCATTCATCTATTGCAGTAATTTTTCATTACCTTGCTGGATTCTCACTGTTACTGACTCACTTAAACCTGTGAGGAGTAACAGTGCTGACTCACTGTTACTCCTCACAGGTTTAAGTATTTTTCCCATATGCACTCCAACCAAGCTCACAGTTGCCCTAAAAGTCTTTATTCTTTTTATATATAGTCTGTCAGTTTCTGTCATTTGTATAAAGAATACATATTATATGACTTCTTAACTAGAAGTGTGTTTTGTGGTCCCAGTTAAATATCTTGTTATGTAATACAGAGATTGTGCTAATGCCTCCTGTTCTCTTCAAATGTCCCCAGAGGAGTGATCAGTGTGGGATCCTGTTTTCATAGCCCTGTGCTGAAATTCAAAACACAGCAAAAACCTCTTTATCAATGTCTTTACAGTCCTATCTTTATAACTGTCTGCTGCCTGGCATAGGAAGATCCAGGAAAAAAGGGATTCTAGCCCTTCCTACATTCCCAGACAATCGTGTTCTTACAAAGCAGCTTAAGTAAAAAAAAAAAAAAACTTTGGAGCAACAATTGAAAAATGTAATAGATCGGTCCCTTGGGAAAACAAGTCTTAAAAAAAAAATCTGATGCATTTTAGAGGGTGTCCTAAAGAACTGTTCAGACTGAGCATGGCAGAGCAAGTGCCAGGGCTGAGCTGATTTGGAAGTCTGGGACTTGCCCAGTGGCACAGGATTGGCTCAAAATGTGCAGACCCACCAAGGAACAGCTGTTCTGCCTTACATGGCACCGAGCTCACTTCTTCTCTCCCAATTCTGATTCCATCAGTCACGCCTCAGCTTAACAGGAAAAACAGAGAACATTATGCTGTAGGTAAACAAAAGAAAATATAGTATGAATAATAAGAAATTAATTAGAAATAAAAATTAATTTAAAAAGGAGTACAGGAGTAAAGAATGAAGCAATATGTACCTAGAAAAGAATATTGCATATGATGCTTTTCAAGATAGCTTATCAAGATGTCTTATGATAACATAAATTGTTTAAAAATATATATGTGACCATGAAATAATAATTAAAAAAAATGTAACTGCTAAATATACAAACGTTGGAAGAGTTACAGTAACATTGTTCCAAATTTATTAACTCCTCCTGCATTTCTTGAATTCACATACATCTGTATTTATACACATACTTACACTGACAGACACACATAGGTATATGTATATTTCAAAGGCAGGTTTTCAGGTATGAAGTCTGCAACAAAACAAATTCTTACTAGGATCTGTTTGTGTCAGTCACAAAAATATTGTTAGGCAAAATTCATCAATTATCTAAAATTAAGTTGTCTACAAAGAAATAACAGCAGGAATTAAATACAGCAGTAGAAGAGTTTAGTGAGTAACTTAACTCCTAAAACAAAACTCTGACAAAGTATCTAATAGTTTCCTTCATCATTTTAAAGGAAGGTATAACTGCTACTATCATCCTACTGTGTGAAAAAAATAATTATACCTTATATGATTATCCCTTTTAACAAGTTCTTATGAGGAATACAGAATACAGTTGCAAAAGACTGCCAAAATACCATTTTATGCCAAATTCAAATATAAGTCCTGAGCTTTTCAATTGCCAGAGGCACAGGCGTGTGCGTCTCCTAATGCTCTTTTTCCTACTTCCCTTGATTAGCATCAGTTTTTATATAAAGTCAGACAAGTTGAATGATCTGCGGCAGTGTATGTCATTGAATATTGAAAGGGACTACGTTTCATATATGCAGCAATGGACTGAATATGCCTGAAGAAAAATATGAAATCAATAAACTACTAGGGTATAGTTTATGATACCATATGTTGTCACCAAAGTGGGTGAACAGCAGCCTCTGAAATTCAGTCTCGGTGCTGTAAAAGCACTACATGTTCAAGAATGAATGCTGGCTTTAGGATTCTGCATGAGGTAAAATAAAATTAGGATTCAGCACTTTCCAGCCTAAAATCAGGCTCCTTAACATATTCTAATTAAATAAACACACACAAAAAAAAAGAAAAAAAAAAGGTCTTAACATAAGTTTTCATAGTTATTTTGTGCAAAAGTCATTAAGATAATAATGGAAGGACCTTAAAAAGAATGAAGAATATGGTTAAATAACAAATATTTTACTTTGAATGAGAACAACTTGTCCATTGACAAGTAACTAAAAAAATTACAAAAGTTCCAACAAACTCTCTTAAGTTGAGGGCAGTTCAATAAGTTTGAGGAAACAGCTCAGCCCCAAAACATAAACATAAACCCAAAACATTCACTTCTTTTGCCACAGACAACAGTACCTTGTCATTTAGCACAACTTCATTCTGTCTGCCAACTGCATGCAGTTCCTTATGACACATACACATGAGAATTATGTTCTGCATGCAACTGTTTATTTCTCTGAATTTGTAATGTTATCCTACAGGCAATAGACTTGTGTTTAAGACACTGCAAAATTGGAGAATGAGAAAACAAAAACTTTTGTGAGGGAACTGCATTAAAATGTTCATAGTTTTTTGCAATAAAATTCAAATCACACTCTTGCTCCTTGTTTGCAACACATTTATTAGTTACTGATATTATGAATTTTTTTTTTTCCGAGCAAAAGGTCACTTTTTTAGGTTTTTTTTTAAGAGTTTTAAGTACAAGATTGACCTACATATTCCCTTTGTGTGTTAGCTTAGCTAATATCTTTAAATACTGCAGCACAAGCACATCAAAGGCAGGATTAGGTTTATCCAGCCTAAACCTGAACTTCTCATTCCAGTGAATAGAAGGCCAACACATACATGTGGATTTAACATTACTATCCTGTCTGCAATCCATTTAGTCATTTGCTTATGCCTTTCCTTTATATTTCACAAATATGATTTTATTCCCTGTGTCATACCAAGTCACATAAAAAATTTAAATGCAGAACTTAAAGGAGCAGAGTATTCATATCTGGGACAACTGGTCCTAATCCTTCTCTCCTTTTTTTTTTTTTTTTACTCTCCTAGTAGTGATGAGCCTACAGCAGCACTTCAGATTATTTCCTCACAAGACATTTGACAAAATAACAAAAGGCAAAAGACGGGAGATGCAATTATAATTGTGACATCAATCAGCTTCTAAACTCCTTTCTTAAAACTTTGGAGTAGGAATTTAGAATTGTTATGTCACAACCACATTGCTGGGCAATGATTCTCTAATCTGAATAGCTATTCTCTAAAAAAATAATAAATATTAAGTATTGAATATATAAAAAAATCTTATATCTTGATAACTATTTACATGCAAATTTATTTTATATTATTTGCTTTCTAGTGGGAAACCCCTTAAACTATTATCATATATTTTTACTATTATTATAAGTATTTTTATTTATTACCTAAATTAAGGAGAGTAAGTCCTCTCAGAGAAATTACTGAAACATAATTAGATTATTTCCATGACTGTGTAGTAAAATGAATGCGAAGCACTGAAGCTAAGCACTGGGGAATGAATCAAACGTGACACCCACCTTATAATGTCTGAAGTAACAGCTCAAGTACAACAGGTGATCAAAACCTGTGCAGAACCAAGTGCTACACGTCACCCACCAAATTGCTTAAAATGTAGCTGCTTCCACTGAGAGAGGGGAGAGATCTTCACTGGACATTTTTTTTTTTTACAACAATTTTCTCCTCTGTTAGCAAATGCTGGTTGAAGTATTTCTTGCCTACTTGACTCAGTTACATTCAGTAACAGTAATACTTCAAACATTTCCCAATAAACCTATATCTTACACTATGATGGTGTCAATTATCTAATAGGACTTGTCCACCTCAATCTTCTATGTGTTAGAATAATACAGTTTGTAAAGAACAAGATATAAAAGAGGGAAACACTGAGAACAGCATTTCATAATCTTACTGAGGATTTTTTTTTTTTTGGAAACCACAGATTTTGCTCAAGCTGAAAATTATATTTACTTACTTAACCAAGTAACTTTTCCCCTCATTTAAAAGATAAATTGTTTTCCCCATTATCAAAGCAGATCTTGAACATTACTGCTGAAATACTAAAGCAGATGTTCAACAATAGCTCTATTCTCTCACAAGAATATTCTAAGTGCATTTTTGAGGCTTATGCTGGCATAATTTCTTTGCACCAAATGAAAAATGGCTTTTTCCATAGCTTTGTTTACCAGAACTCAGAACACTATCAAGGTACACAGAGTTCACTCAAGTTGTATTTGAAACACACAGTCTCTTTATCATCATCATCATCAGGTTGCCAAATTATCAAAACATCTTTAAATATGAGCTACCTTTTTGGTTTCTTATGACAAGCATGGACGATCTGTTTCCATAATAACAATTAGCCCTCAAGCACGGAAGTATGTGGGAGGTTCTTGAGATCACTTGGTTTAGACTCACTAATAAGAAATTATTGTGTTGCAATACTAGTAGAGTTATAGAGTTATATAGTTTTATATAAAAGACGTAAAATATTACTCAGCAAAACTATTATTCAATTTTTTTATTGGTTTTGATTGAACAGCAGTAACTGTTGGCTATTGTTGAGATGCAGCAGAAAAGTGGGGAAGCCTACTTTACTTTCCCCATCCAAATCAGAGCAGCCTGTCTTCACGAGAAGAAAGTCCTGCTTATCAGACCTGAATTCATTGCATGACAAGGTAACCCACCTAGTTGATCAAGGGAAGCCAGTGGGTGTAACATTTTTGGATTTCAGTAAAGCTTCCAACACTGTCTATCCCAGTATCCTTCTGGCGAATTCCAGCTCAAAGGTGGATAACACATCATGGGGTGGGTCAGCAGCTGGCTCACGGGTCAGGCACAAAAGGTGACATCAGTGAATGGGGTGACATCAGACTGGGGACACTTCACTAGTGGGCTCCTGCAGGGCTCCATCCTTGGCCCTGTGCCCTTCAACCTCTCCAGCAATGACCTGGGCACAGGACTGGAAAGGATACTCTCCTGGGGTGACTTTATGATATTGAACTGTGTCCCAATTTGTCTGTTTAGCCCAGAAATAAGTTTTGTGTCTTTAAAATTAGTTCCAAGAGTGAAGGGGCAGAGAGGGAAAAGCAGTGGAATTTTTTTGCATTCAAAAACATAGAGACAAAAACTTCAGCTGTCTCTCTGGGTACATGTTGTCTGCAGCATGGACGGGGAGCAGGAGAGAGCTCTCCTTTGCTTTTAGTTAGTTTATTTTAGCTAGCTGAGGCCAGGAGTTTTTTGCAACTGTTCAGCTATGGTTCAATCTGGAAACACCATGACTATCATCCAGGGTCCCCAAGCTGCACTACAGCCGTGACATTGGACCCGAGCCCCCAGGAGACTAAAAACTTTCTTCAGAACAATGAGAGGTTCCACTGTTTAATATTATTCACTTTCTCAGGTTTGTGAATACTTTGCTTGTCAAATAAACAGGTTTTCTCCAGCTTTCTTGAAGGAGAATTATGTCTTTCAAACCAGCTGGAGGAGGGGCAGCTTAAATTTTCTCTATAGAGGAGACCACTTCAAAAGTTTCCTCCCAAATTTGCCCTAAACCAAGACAGATACTAAGCAAATTCACGGCTGATACAAAGCTGGGAGGAGCTGTTGATCACTCAGAGGTAGAGAGGTCCTGCAGAGAGACCTCAACATTTTAGAGGGTTGGGCAGTTGCCAACTGTATGAAATTCAGCAAGGGAATATGCCAGATTCTGCACATGGGGAGGAGCAACCCTGGATGTATGGATAGACTGGGGAATGAGAGGCTGGAGAGCAGTGCCATGGAAAGGGACCAGAGGTTCCTGGTTGATGGCAAGTTGAACATGAGCCAGCGGTGTCCTGGTAGTCGGGAGGGGCAGTTCTGTCCTGGGGGTGTCAGGGACAGCATCGACAGCCAGGCAAGGGAGGGGATTGTCCTGCTCTGCTCTGCTCTGGGGCAGCCTCACCTCGTGTGCTGGGGGCCTTTTTGGGTGTCCCCAATGTAAGAAGGGTCTAAAGTTGTTAGAAAGTGTCCAAAGGAGGGCAGTGAAGAAATGATGATGAAGAGCCTTGAAAGAAGCCATATGGGGAGCAGCTGAGGTCACCTGTTCTGTTCAGCCTGGAGAGGAGGAGACTGAGGGGAGACCTCCCTGCAGCTACAACTTCCTCATGGGGGGAAGAGGAGGGGCAGGCACTGATCTCTTCTATGTGGTGACAGTGACAGGACCCAAGGAAATGGCCTGAAGTTGTGTCAGGGAATGTTTAGGCTGGATATCAAGAAAAGGTTTTTCACCCAGAGGGTGGTTGGGCAGTGGAACAGAGAAGTGGTCACAGCTCAGCCTGACAGAGTTCAAAGAGCATTTGGACAAAGTTCTCAGGCACATGGTGTGATTCCTGGGGTGGCCTGTGCAGGGCCAGGAGTTGGACTTGACCATGAGAGTCCCTTCCAACACAGCATATTCTGTAATTCTGTGAAAATTCTGTAAAAATTTATTTTGTAATAATGATACGAGACAGAAAATAAAATGCAGTTACATTTCCACTGGGCTTTCCTAACAAGTTTAGTCTGAAGTGTGCCCAGACTTGATTCTTTCTGATTTAGTGATGAAACCATATCATCTGAAATAAAGCAAAAAAAGAAATGCCATATTTACCCAATATCTTGTAGATTTCAATGATGATTTATATTTCTTTACCAAAAAAAAAAAAAAAACAAAAAAAAAAAAAAAAAAAAAAAAAAAAAAAAAAAAAAAAAAAAAAAACAAAAAAAACCAAAAACCAAAACCAACAGTATCTGTAATATTTCTCACGAAAATATAACATTAAATTTATCACTTAATCTTTTCTTGTGTCAGTTTATGGAAGTAAAAATCAAAATAAAAAGAAAGAATGTGTGAGATAAATAAGGGTAGTTTTGGGAAATGGAAAGCCAGAAGTATTCATTTCTGGGAAGGGAATTCAGAAGTATTCATTTCTCCACCTGTGTAACATTATAACAATGGAAATAAGGTGCAATAACAAGTCTGAATGTGTGACTGTCCTTGTGAGGGACTCAACAGAGTCAAGATAATCCATGGTTCAGTAACAATGTAGAAAAAAATATTTCAATACTTTTTATTTTTTTCAGTATCATCTATATGGGGGTTGCTCTTTTGGGAAAATTAAGAAATCTATTAACTAAATAAATGCATATGAGCTAGCACATGAGCTTCTTGCCTTTGACTTGTTAAAGTAATAGTAAATAACACTTCTAATTTTATTATATATGGGAACACTGTAAAGGTAAAATGAATTCCTCGTGAAGCTTCCAAATTACACTATATTTATCTGTCAGAAAGGGAAGACTGCATCTCCTAATCTCTTTTCCCTCCCTGAGTACCTCTATTGAATAAATATTAAGAAACTGTTGAATAAAGATGTATCCTTTCTACTCTCCCGCTAGAGTGAATGAGGTTGCACAGGTCTTATGTCAACATTCAGTGCTAGCTATTTTTCTTCCTTATTTCTACTGAGAGCTTTTACTTAAAGTACATTACCCTTATGAAAACTTCACAGAGATATTTTATATTAATTATCTACTGTTTAGAAAGATAATAACACATTGACTTTATGATACTGAACTCATTACTGTTGATTTCAGCATTTCTGCTACTTCTTATTTGCTCTTCTAATACAGTAGCTACTAAAGTGATACTACATAGATAAGAATTATTAAGAACATCTCAATGCATATTTTTCAGAAAAAAACCACCATTATTTTTCCATTAGCAATAATTTTTTAAAAAATATTCCACGTAATATTTTAATATAGGCACAGATCCACAGGAGGAGTTAAACACTTCCAAGAAATTGTGCTTGGCTTTCAGTGTCAATCATAAACTGGCATATGATTTTAAGATCTTTCTCTCATATTAAAATGGAAAAAAGATTCTAAGTAGAGAGGAATGATCACCACTCCTGACCTGCTGGTTATGCTCTCCCAGCGCAGACCAGGAGGCTGAGATCTCCTTTTCAGTGCAAGGGCATGTTGCTAATCCATCTTCATTCTGAATGAGATAACAATGCCTTTCTTTTTCAATTCATCTGCCTTTCTTTTTCAATTCATCTATGCCTGATCTATTTACAGATTTCTGTAACCTGAGAACTTTGTGTAAGAGAAGAGATTATGCACAAGTTTCACAGCTTTTAAAATTTAAAAAAGGACAAAGAATAAAGACATGCAAAGGGAGAAAAAAGTGAAGACAAGATGAAAAATAATTAAATTCATCAAAACATCACATCTGAATAGCTGAGGGATTAAAATCACAATCAGATTTTCAGTGTATGCTGTGACCAAAGTTCAGTTTTGCACACGCTTGCATAAAAAGACAGAGTTCAAAAAGAGTTTATTTATAAATAGGTATATTTTCACATGAGTGACAGATCACGTATAATGTGCTCCTTCAGGTGTCATTTGATATTTTTAGTAGGCATGGTATGATTTGATAGTTGGAACTGCTAAGTGATAGCTCATAGTGGCACTTCTCAGCACTTTCAGTCCACCAGCTAATGCATTTATGGGCTTCCACAAAAACTGGAACTCTACTATGAATATATCAATAGAGCACGAGAGCTCAGAAGATATTATTAAGTAAATAAGGACATGAGTTTCATAAGGTAGATTTGGTAACTGTAGTAAGAAAATACCCTATGACCATAATTATCCAACAGAAATAGGAAACCTCTCCCCATGTCTTCTTTACTACCTTCAGAAATAAGAAAACCATGAAACTTGCTTCTTTAAATTCACAACAAACTTTTTGGCCGTTTCAGTTTGGTGTTTCCAGTAAGAAAGATTCATACTTGTACTTTAAATTGTTAATGCAAATCAGATAACATTCATTTTCCTCTAAAATTTTCTTGTAAGAAAATCTGTGGGTAATTTGGGGGTTTTCTTTGACTTTTGTATGGTGAAGTAATTCCAATTACCCCCCCAAACCATAATATCAGAACAATTCCGTTTTAACTTTTCAAGACCAACCAACAAAATTCCCTCCATTTTGAAAAATGAGGGACTATGAATACCAGTGCAATACTGCGTTCAAAATCAAATGTATTAGGGGATTAGGTGCTGTTCCCAAGGTGTTGATTTTTAAGTCTGGAGATTTTAACAAAAGTGGATGCAGAAGTTATGGATCCTGAATGATTTCACCTTATACCTTTCTTTGTCATAGCAATATAATTTTCAAAGGCACTGAAATAAGAACAGCTCAATTAAAACAAGTCAAACAACCCACTGCATTCTTGGTTTACCTTTTTCTACTTGTTTGATGATGCAGCCCCACACACAAATGGTTATGCTGACAAGCATGTGGTGTTACTGCATAGGAACAGTTCGAGGAGTTCCAGGAAGCATTAAAACAGCTTCCCCACTGAATATCTCATGATGCATTCCTCCGGCCAACAAGCCCTTTTTTCCCAATTACCCCATTAATTCTAATGAGCTTTCTCAGCAAGACCATGAGTTGCCAAATCTGGGTTTGAAATATGTTCTCAGTGAAAGACTACATGCTCCAGCAATATAATTTTTAATAAGAGAAGCAGTCAAAATACTTTTCCTTTTTTTTTTTTTTTCATAAACTAAATATAACTGTAAACCAGTAATCATTCCTGTTTATTCTGGTGTAGTCATGTCTCGGTGAACAGCAGTTTAAGCATTCACAGGTTTATGTGGACATAGAGTATAAATATAAACATGCATTGTTATTTAAGGATAATGTACAACAAAGAATATCTCTTGTGATACCCAAAAGTCATGTATCTTAATAATAATGGCTTTCAGGGATAACTTCAAAAAGCAGAACCTTGAAATATCATAACAAAGTCATAATTTCTAGTCTGTTGCACTTATAGTCCAGGAAAGTGTACTCAACATACATAATTTCTGTAATATGTGTATTGGCTGCACTGCAGAAATGGCAAAGGCCCGGGTTACTGATTCTTTGCTTCACTGCTTTTAGTACAAGTCATCTAACAGGGTAATGAGGTAGACAACATGAAATTTAACATTAATTTTCTATGGCTTATTCAAACCTTTTTCTTGTAAGAGTTTTTTTGATTTACCTTAACTAATATCACCTAGTCAGATACATTATTTGGATCTATTTAAGCAGAACAGTAAGACTTACTGCAACAGAGAATTTACCATTGTTAACATAATACCTTGCCTACAGCAAGACAATAAAATCTTGGCTTTCCAAAGCAAAAGCATTTTTAAGCAATGCTGCAGCAGATTTCCTTTCTACAACTGATTTTTATTATATTCCATAACAAGCACTTTCAGCAAATTTAAAGATTATCTGCAATATGTATTCTTGGAACAAACCTGCTGTAGTTATACAAGGAGTTCTATAAATTATTCCTATAGACGCATCTTACCGTTTAATATCCTTAGATTAAAGAGACCATTGCACTATTTTATATGCTGACATGTACAAAAAATTTACAGTGGGGCAAATATTTGGTGAATATTACATCAAGGCTTCCACATATATAACATCAAGATATAGTACTGAATCAAATAATTTTTTTTTAATTATTATTTTTAGAAACATCTTCATTTGGACCTAGTTTCTACCACAAAAAATTATCTTTCCAATGACCTATTTTTCTATGAACCTTAGTTAGGCAACATGTGTTAATGAATAAGCGCAGTATTCTCAGTACAAAGTTTCTCATCTCACAGCACTACAACAGGCAGAAAAAAAAAGTCATTGAAACCTCTTTTTGAGCAATGGAATATTGGCTGAAGCCTATTTCAGATTTCCATTCAAACAGTCTTTGAAACAATGACATTTCCAAAGAAATGTCCTCTGATCTAGAATGGCTGCTATTAGCCACATGAGTGAGTCGCCTCATTGATTGAAAATACACAAAAGTGGAGAGGACATGGACAATGATACAAAGAGCTTGTTCACTGTAATGTAATCAGCATTCACCATACTGTCTTGTGATGCTAGAGTTAGAAATGTCAAGGGTGGCCTCTTGGCCGCAGGCAAGTCCTGCATACTCAGATGGCCTGCTTGGCACAGAAGGAGCAAGGATTTGCTCCTGGACAGACTGTGAGGGGATTGTACCCAGAGGCCATCAGAGTCCTAAACACACTCTTAGCAGAAGAAAGTGGGCATCTTCAGCCGACATCTTCATCTTCCTGCCTTTGTACAGGGATATGACACCCGCAACAAGCTGCCACACCATCATTTACTAGCAAATCATAGTTTGTGGTGTCTTTTGATATCCTGCTGTCAAGGCAACGTTTGATGTGGGTGGTCTTGAGTTAGGACTGGTTATTTCTCTTGGGTGTTTTCTGAACCAAAAGTCTACTTAAAATGCTTCCTTCAAACATATCTACTAAGAAAGCAAATAGTATTTTTTTATATATAATTCTTGGCGTGATGATATCTTCTTTGGACCTAAGAAATAGATCCTTTAGGACTACTAGTTCTGCATTTGTAAATTGCAGAGGTGCTGTTTTCTCAGTTGCTCAATTCATTAGCAGTGCAAAAGACTGAGGCTCTGGTGGTATAATTTTTAAAGAGAGATACACCTTTCTCAAGGATCAATGGAAGAAGCAAAGTCATGACATAATTTTTCATTTTATAATGGGAATTTATTCAAACATGTTTTGGTTACCATTTATTACTGAGGACAACTTACAATTAAATGCCTTCATTTGCATATAAGTATCCCCAAAACCTTTTAAATTCCTGTGAAAATAGCTCTAGATTTTCCTTTTTTTTTTTTTTTTAATTAATTTTCACTTAGTTTCTCAGCTCTCTCCTGCAACAAGATAGAGTCGTACTGACATAATTAACAGTTTTTTGCTGGCATGTTTGAAGAATCAGTATTTAATTAATAACAGGAGGTTTGTGAAAATTAAAAAAAGGTTTGTTCTGAAGGTGCATTTGAGAACACAGGGATAAAGTAAATTTTTAGGATGGAAACTATGTTTTTTCTTTTTCTCTTGAATTATCACTGTCTGAAATAATTGAAACAGTTGCCATCTTTTGCGTAGCAGACAGAAAATCAGACACTGCTTTGAGTCATGGAGAAGATTTATTAGGTGATACAGAATGTGTTCAGATTAACATAACAAGTTAATTGCCAGGAATCCAAACAAAATATGTAGCCCAAATTTCCATTTTATACAAACTCACTTTCACACTACTGGCTGCCTTTTAAAGTCATGCTCATAATAGTGTTTCATTACACCACTATCATTAAAACAGTCATATGAAAGTATTTTTCATACTTTTAGCTATTATTTCTCTGCTTATATGTTGCAGCGTGCTTTTATACTTTGTAATACTTTGTAAAGATTGGGTTTTTTTTTATAATTATGACATTTAAAAGAATAGAGAAAGAGAAACTGAAATCTGTCCCTCTAGTGATTATTTCCTTTTGACAGTGGTTTGGCTGTACAGGGGTATCCTTGCTAAGAAGTGAGCTACTGGCACATCAATTACAATGTGAAGAGCATAGATGCATTTATTTGAGTTACCAGAGAAGTAAGGACTCAGCTGTACAGGAGCATCTCTGCTGGGACCACAGTAAAAAAGTAACCTTCCCAATGTCAACATTATTGCAGCTCCTGGCAGCTAGTTTAGACAAGAGTTAATTTGAAATGCAATTCAGAAAAGGAAATGTGGGGCTCTAACAGCTAGCAATAGATTTCTCCCTTCCCCACCACCACCCACACTGTGCACATAAACCCTTCTCCCTTTTTCTCTGGAATTACTTTTCTCCACACTAGACATCCTGTCTAATATTGCAAGCCACCATTTGCAACTATTTCTACCACTTCCCATCTCCCTTCACTTTGAAACTTACACTCCATGTTGTTCATATGTGTAATCTCCTAGATCTATCCCAGGAACTAAGGAAGTTGCATTGCTCTGTGTCCTCTAGAAATGCCAGGAGATGCCACGACCCATAACAACCCTGGACAGCACTGGAGAGAGAACATTTGCAGACACTGACAGCATTGTGCATACCAGACCACTGCTGATAGATCTCAGGGTTATTGGCTCAAGAAGATGAGATATATAAATCTGACAATATAAAAAGATGTATTTATTAATTTTGGCTAATCTACCTCAATTGTCAATATATAGCATATTTCAGTTTGTTCAGATTTGTGTGCTATTTCACAAAAGCATTTCACAGCCTTTTGCAAATGCTGTGGTATAAATCATACTAATATTTATTCTACACTGTCAGTAAGGTAAAACACCTAATGAATAAAAATAGAATTGTGTTTAACAAGACAATTTTCCATAAGGAAACCAAGCCAGGTAGATGGTCAGGACCAGAGAAGCAGCATGTCTTTGTACACTGAGGAGTAACAAAGGCATTGGAGGTTCGCTCCACAAAGCAGGAACATTTTTTCTGGGAAAGCAGAGGGATTTGATAACCAAATTTCCTGGCCATCTGTGTGTTATTTCACGTACCTCTGCCCCCCACCCCTGCTACCCAGCCACTGCTCTAGAGCAGTAAGATGCTTCATACCCTGCTTGGTCTGCAGCTGCAAACACAGAAAGCCACCATCACCCAGCAAAACCAGAGTTATGTGGGGGAGCTTGGTCCAGATGCTCCTCCCAGGGAAACCAATGGGAAAAAAAAAAAAAAAAAAAAAAAAAAGTCACCTCTGCTTGCCCTCCTGTTTCCCACAGACCTATTTCCTAACTTTCTCTCATGCTATTCCCCTACTAGAAACAGCATATCCACTCTCCACTTATTTCTTATTAATACTGTCTTCAATATGCTTTCAGGGGCCTTATAACAGTAAGACACTCCCATAAACAAAACTCTGCACAGTGCAGCATTTTAACAAATTACAACAGCCTGGCATTTGTGTCTTAGGTATATGATGCAACTTATAGGGGATTTTATAACCTTTATCTTTCTAACACATGAAGATGTGTTTCTTCGATTTCATCCCTGCTTCTGTTATTTGCAGAGTACTTCCAGGATTCATGTGTTAAAATATGTTGCAAAGAAACAATAGTACCTTTTTGTCTCCAGAAAGGTCCAAATTGAACCATCAGCTTTTAAAAAAACAATTATTTTCCCATTTCAGTTGAAACAATTTAGTTAATATTCTTTTTAGGTGGAACATTAATTTTGAATTTACAGATGCAAACATTTATTTTGATCTATTTTGTTGTGATCAACAAGAATCTTTACCCTTTCTCTGTTCTTGTGGTTTGCAGTTCTTTTGGTCTTAATATAAATAAAACAGTTGACTGAATAGTCAACTGACCCTCACCATTTGCTTCTAGGGACATAGAATGAAGCAAACATCCTTGTTTATTTTTCTTGTGTACCTTAAATTATGGAGGCATCTTGCCAGTCTTTGTTAAGTTTATTACTTTGTTTGTCTGAGCAATACTTCAGGTAATCCTGATAATTAAATAAAGTGAAATTTTTTAATACAGTTTTCTTTATCTTTACTTTTCCATAAATGAAGATTTTTTTTTTAACATTGTGAAAGGAAAAGCAGAAAGTAAAAGAAAAACATCAGTAAGAAAAATAAATTTTGACAAGGAACACAGAGTTTTCAGCTGCAGACTGTAATGTAATATTTTAGTTCAAACAAAAGCAAAGGAATTTCTGTGTAGGTGTAGACAAACAGTAGCAATGCTGTGACCTGTCATTTTTTGTTTCACATGGGAAAGGAATGTCAGTAGAGCATATACAGACATCTGAATCTACTTACTAACATCAATAAACACAAGCTATAGAGAAAAAATCTTTTCACTAGATTACTTTTCACTGAAAACAGTAACTGCTCTGTTAATGTTATCTTTGAAAATTCTGTTTCATGCTTGATACTCTAAGAACAAATAAAGTATTTTGTCACATAGTTCATCAATAACACTAGAAAGGGATTAGTTCTGAATTAACATGTACCTGAATACAAAGATCCAAACAGGAGAGACCTTTACATACAAGTAATTTTTAACGTCTTTCTCTCAGAAAAACATCCAGCTGCAAATGTGCTTGTTATATCAAATTTGGGCCAAAACTGAAGTTGGCCTAATCAAGGAAACAACCTTTACCTTGTGAGAGGTTTAAAAAAGCTTAAAAAAAATACCTTCAAAAATATGTTTTACGCAAATAATCTATTAGATCTAGATTGGACCTTAAAAAAAAAAAATAAAGACAGCAAAGAGTATTGTATGAGTTGTTTAGGTCTTATTTCAGTTCCTCATTTGCAAAGTCTTTCTGTAGAATAGCCTTTTATGCATCTTCATTTGGAAAAAAAACCCAAACAATTAAATTATTCTCAGTTCAATATTGATGATGTGCTTGGTACTGTTATTTTGTTGTGGAAATTATATATGTCTCTTTTTGATTTTGTTCCCCTTCTATCATATAGCAACTATTTCTAAGGAAAGTTAATGCCTTTTTACATAAAAAAAGAAGATGCTAAAAACAAGTCTAAAATTTAAATACATTGGTTTTAGTACTTTGATTCTGTTCCTATACTCTGTAAGGAAAACATTAAAATCATGAGAAAGCATTTTTTTATTGCATTATTTTATTCACACAGTTTTTCTATTGTGAAGGAAGGATATGACAAAAGAGAGAAATTTAAAGTTCAAATCAGATTTTTTTAGCAATTTAAAGAACTGTTTTTAAAACATATTTGATAAATTGATTGAAAAATTATAATGAAGTAGGAAAAAACCCAAATCTTTCTAATACTTTGACTTGCATCATGATGTCAGAAAATAGAAACACTAGAGGAACACAAATAAAAGAACACTGAAAGCAAGTTTCCTGTTAAATACCTGCTTTTTCTGTCCTCTAACGAGGAAATTACAGTTTTCCCTACAAAGTTACTGTTTAATTCAGCATAGTGAGGGGTTTGGTAATGCATCTGTTATGGTAAAATACCATAACAGAGGTGTTTCCTTTTCTTCTCCATGGTAAGAAGATTTTCCACAGGGTGACAAAACATTTATTCTGTTGCTTTTGGGCAGGTAATTACCCTCTTCAATGACAGCAGGAAAATTTTCAATTTCGTTGCACATGATACTAAGTCACTGCATTGAAAATCTGTTGGTACATTGTCCCTCAGAGGTTAATGCAGCCTGTCAATCCTCACATCAAAGTCACAAGAGCACTTGGACTTTCCTGTCTCCAGAGACACCCAATCTTTGTTTTTGGAGGATGACCTATTGTATCCCACCCAAGACCAAGTAATAACAATATCTCTGATAATCATGGAAGTAGGTAACTGCTTGTGCAAAACAATCCACACACAAATGTTCATTTTTGTCTTTGTCTCATTTTCAGTTATTTTAAACAGACTTCTTCATTCAGACAGACACCTACCTTTACCAATTTAGCATTCAACAAAATGTCACATCACATAAGCAATACTCTGAGACTACAGCTGAAACTTCGCCATCCTTGTCAGTGACAGAGCCACACTCAAGGTCACCTGTAGCAAGGTCTAAAACTGACATTTCTGAAATGGCACTGCATGAATAACTACAATAAAAAAATAAACAGGAAAAGAAGAATGGACAGAAAGAGAGGGAAAGGAAAGAGAACAGCAAATGAAATTAAATGTAGGGATACACAGCTTATCAATACCCCTCCACACAGTGGGGGAGATTGCTTGCTCGTTTGATTCCCAAGTTCTCATGCACAGATTTCTTTCAAATTAGCCGTTCCTACCTGTCAATTCCCATTCTGCCAAACTGAGAATATGTGGATTTTTTTTTTTTATTACTGTTTTTACTCTTTATTTTATGATAACTCAATTACTTCCCATCAGTCTTTGACTAGCATTTTAAATGTTGTGGCTACTTCAGTTCATGGCACAGAATTTAGTCATCAAGGGATAATAAAAGCATTAAAGATCTTTCTATGCCTAATAGAGCGTTAAGCAAAACCAGTAATAGCTGATGATGCAACATTTTATGTATATGTTTACTTTACAAGAAAAAACAGTCATTCAACTTTACATTCAAGGTAGGGATTGTAACTTATTAAAGACTTAATTTTAAAACTAAGGCAAAAGAAAGCTATTGTCATGATGAGTGGTGTTATATTTCTGCTTTGGTCAAAGTGTGTAACTTTTATCCTCAAGAAGCACGCAGAACTGCATACTTGCTTTTGAAGGATTTGCCAGGTTGTACTTATAGCAATATGAAAAAATGTATGACTCTTGGAAAGTGTGTAAAGCTGAAATCACGTAAGGTGGATTTAGAACTGGTGTCTAGCTCCTAAATGTAACTTGAAGAATGACATGATTACTTTCTTGTGCCACATTCTACTTCTTATTTACTCCTAGGATGGTTGATTTTTCTTTTCCCTAGAAAAAACTTCTGCAGCACAGATGATGCAGAAGCACCATATCTGCAAATGGCAGTATTTCATCCTTGAATGTAGCAATTTGTGCTGGTATTGACAGCACATTAGATTCCACAGCCCTTTTTTGAGTTTACTGAGTCAGGGAACACTATCCTGGGTTTATGACTGTATGTTTTGCATAAAGACGTGTATATATGTACATATACAGTCACCAGAATGGGATAATACACTTACTATGGACATAAAATATTTCCATAGTCCCCTATGGTTCAAAAGCAGCAATCCAGTTTCTGGATCTTTTTTTTCACCATTTCATTAAATTTACAGGAACTTGCCATCTTTTCTTTCTCAGCTTAGTTTAAACTGACCTATGATTAGAAGGTTTTGGAGAAAAAACTACTTTTGAATAATCTTTTACTAGGAAACTGAGACCCTTGGTGACCCCTTCTGTATTATACCTAGAAGAGGGGAGTTCCTTTGTGGAAATTCAGTGCAAGAAGTAATAATAATTGTACATATGCCTATTATTTACTACTACAATAAAAAGTTAAAGGAATATTTCTCTTATGTATTAATATATTACTTGGAAAGAGATATAAATTCAGCTTTAAAGAACCAGTACTACTGTATGCTTCTTAGAGACGGCTTTCAGTTCTATTGTATTTTCTAATTTGCATTTCATTTTCTGTAGAAGATAAGAGAAAACTTCTTACATACAAAAAAATGCTAGTTCAGAGATTCTATACGTTTTTTTCTGTGCAAAACTTAAACTTTTTGCTTTGTAAAACATTATTTGTGTTAGAATTCACAAGAAAACAAATGAGATAGATATAAGTAGTGAAAAAAGCTAGTGGAACAAAAGTTGTTTTCATAGTATTTTTTAACACTGTTTAGAGAGTGATATGAAATACTGGACATTCCCCTGAGAAAGCAGAAGGTTATCACTAAGTATCAGTATATCTATACAGCAAATATGCATGTTTTGGAACAGATGTAAAGTCCATGTATGAAGAGAAAGAGAAAAGGAGAATGGGAAAATAAGTACTTTCCATGCCTCTGTGCCCTAAGTCTTTTCTTGGGAGACAGAGATATGTAGCATGGCAGCTGCCCATTAGCCCATAGCTTTTCTGAGCTATGCTAACAGTAGTAGAGAGGTGGCAGCTTCATCATGCTATTCCATTTACACTGAATGATGAAGCACCATATAGAGCTATCAGTGTAGATGTACAGCTAGTTCTGAGATGGCAGAAATCCTCTGATGCAAAATCTTCCCCTTTCACTCTGTGACCTCTAAAAAGGTTATATTGTTGTACAATACATCCATGTAGTGTGGGGACTTTTCCAGGTTTTCCATTACAGCAAGACTTCGGCCATCTCTGCAGCACGCCTCTAGCTGTGTACAAGACACAGTCCCACTACTCATGTGAGTAAAGGCCATGACATCAGGTTATTGCTATACAAAATTCAGAGCTCTTAGTCTTCATGCTGTCATGTGGGACTGTCTCGGTCCGCTAAGATCTCGCTCAAATTCCCAGAATGAGAAAACTCTTTTGAAGGAAAACATGATTGTTTTGGCACATCTGAAATACAAAAATGAATGCTACTCATTGACTTCTGTGTAAAAATTCTTTTTTATTCTGGGAACCAAATAAGTCACCCTAAACAACTGTCTTACATGTTCAGTGTGAGTTAAAATAACACCTAAAGTGATAATATAACTGACAAGAGCACATCTTTATCAAGAATAGAGGAATGGATCTTCAGGACTGAAAACAATAAAACTGAACTCTGTAAAGGGAGTAGTCCAAGTTCATATTACTCATCTTTAGTGATTTTAAAAGATTATGCAGAAAAAGTCAGCTTTTTAAAGTAATTTGAAGGCTTAAATATTTATATTATTACTTAATTGGTATTTCAGAAGCACCTGATGTCTGAATCTTATTTAAACTTCTGAAAAATTCTCTGCAGGCATCCATCATCATTGTGTTTAAAAGTCTGCTCCCAGTTCTGCATTTCAAAGACTTAACAGAGAATTAGGATAAATTTTAAATCCTTTCTTTGTGATCTTGAGCCCACTCTGTGAGTAGGCTTCTAAAGGCATTGCTTACAAGTGTTTTTCTTTCTCAAGTAATCTACTGTGTCTGAAGTCTGAGAAAAACTGTGATAGTAACTTTCCTTAACTACACAATTGCTTTCCCATTTAAAAGAATGAGGAGTGAAATGTCACTATTTCAAACTGAAACCTAATTACAAGAGCAGCCTTAACTGAAGATAAATTAGAAAGACCTCCACCACCAAGACCATCATTTGCTAACATTAATTTTGTCACCAAATCTAGATGAAAGTATACCCAATTACCTGGCCTTCTTTTCCCCTTTCTTCACTCTTGACAGTTCGTTATGATTACTACATTGTTCAAAATTATCTGTCTTCTGACACAAAAACCTGCAGAATACTTTTCTAGTAATTTTTGTGACATAAATATGACAGAAATTATTTTCTGTAATTTCTATGCCAAGCTACATCCAGAGTTTCAGTTTTATTTCTATTTGTGCTGAAGTGTTGAAATCAGGACACAGAATAAGGTATTTTCTTTGTGCAGTATTTTGGAGATGTGATACCCTTCACTGGATCCTCAGGCAAATAAACTTTAGACACACTGAATTAATTATTTGATTTCAAGGCAAATTAATTGAACATCAATACTACTGAATACTCCTTCAGTGTTCCAGGAGGTTTAACACATGTGGTTATGTCATCACTCTTTTAAGAGCCAGCTTCCTAGTCTAGACTACAAATCCCATGAGGACTTACAGAAACTCGGGGAAATGTAAGTTTATGTCCAAAAGATAGACATAAATACTTCAGGTTTGACCAGGAGACTTCACTGAAACCTCTGAATTTGCAAATGTCAAATCCTTTGCTGATTTGTTTGTTTCTATAAAATGTTCATTTAGGGTTCCATAATAATTTACTCTGTGAAAATGTTATTTCAAATCACCAAAAAAACAAATAATAAACGCATGTCAAACAATCAGAGAGAAACTTCAATTTCAGTGCAATCCTTTCTAAATCAGTTGCATTTCATCTTCACAGTTCAACAAGAAGTTATTCAAAGACAGACTGCATTTTTTAAGAACATGCCTCACTTCACTCATCTCTCACTCACTGAACATAACAAGGAGAATTTTTGCTTATTCAGCTCAATTCTTACAGAATCCTTCAATACTTCAAAACTCCTTTTTATCTTCTTATTTCTGTATGAAAGAAAAAAAAAAGTGTTGCAGAAATGTGTCTCTAGTATCAGTAAGCACTTCTTTAGTTGGATGGCCATATTCTAGAATGACAGATTCTGTTGTTCCCTCCAACTTAGAAGCATTTTGCAGAATATCAGTGAATTTTCCTTGTTTGTTAGTGCCGATAATGATTTCTTCTGGTGCTACTAAGCCTCATGTCTTCCAGATAATGTCAAGATACCTTTAAAGTGTGACGAAGAATGTTAGGAATTAGGTATTTATTGTTAATATCAACAAAATACTTAATTTGAAGATCAGTTATATTTCTTCCTGTCCAGTCGTTTTGAAAATTGGTCAGTTGTGCTGGTTTTGGCTGGGATAAAACCTCACATATGAGCCCTCAAAACAATATGCTTTGGATTTTTGCTGGACACAGGGCTGATAACCCAGAGATGTTTTGTTATTGCTCAGCAGGGCTTGCACACGGCCAAGGCCTGTTCTGCATTTCATACTTGTCATGGTTTGACCCAGAAGTGAGATTTTGGGAAGTTATGGTCAAACCAATCAGTGGCCAAATTTCAGACTGGCACCTAGTGTAGAATACGCCTCTCATGGGGGCACTGTCCCTGTGCCAGAGTCAATCCATGACAATACTGCCACGCTGGCCAGAGGGCAGCTGTGCCTGGGAGGCTGGGGAGACACAGCCAGGACAGGTGACACAAAGTGACCAAAGAGATACTCCAGACCATCTGACATCATGATCGGGGCTTAAACTGGGGGGAAGAAGGAGGAAAGGAGAGATGTTTGGAGTGGTGGACAGCTTCCCAAGTCACTGTCATGTCTGATGGGCCCTGCTCTCCTGGAATGGGTGAACATCTGCCTGTCATGGGAAGCAGTGAACTGATTCCTTGTTTCACCTTCTTTGTGTGTACGGCCTTTGTTGTAACTGCCTTTTATCACAATCTACGAGTTTTCCGGCTTTTACTCCTCTGATCCTCTTCCCAGTCCTACCTGTGAGGGACTGAAGGAGCGACTGCTTAGGACTTGGTGTCAGCTGGGGTTAAACCACACCTGCAGTGCAATTGAGATTAAGGTAAAGCACATGGAGAAATTAAATTATGGAATCCAGAATACACCACACAGTCACAGAGAGGGCTTGCCTACCAGACAGGCTTTTTCTATTCCATGAGGGCCCGCACAAAGGAGGAAGCCTCAATTCTGAATTTGGGATGTGCATATTCATTTGCTGAAACAATTTGCACAGTCTCCAATTCTCATCATTTTGACAAACAATTCTTTTATCCCAGTCTGAATGCACATTTTTCACACTTAAGCTTACTAAGCTATGACTGGAAAAATTAAAGAAAGGAGTATTTGGTAGTCAGGCAGGTAAAATAACTTTTTGCAGACATATTTATATTTTCCCCATTCTTTAGGAAGTACTATTTGCTTATTCACTAATTCTTGTTTGCCAGAAACACTGTAACTGTGTTAGGAGCTCATGACAGAGTACCTTTCTGACACAGGAAACCAATGCAGCTGGAGAATGAAATTCTGCAAGTTTTAGAAGTCTGTTTTCATTTTCACATTATCAAAATACACAAATACATGCCTGCTTTATTAGAAGATAGGCAGTAAATTATTTTCACCAGACTCCTATAAACAGCTGTGATTTACAGATAACATCCCCAAAAATGTCTGTGTTTTTATTTCATATAGCACTTTCTTTCTTTATTAGTTAGAAAACAATGAAGGTTCAGGAAATGAGAGTTCCTAGGGTTAGATAGCACATAAATAAAAATATAAATCACCCACTAATTTAAAAAATAAAATTTAAAAAAATCTACTAAATTAACCTGTTACTGCATCTTCAAGTCATATTGTCATATTAAGCATCTGGGCAAAACCTACAACACAGTAAGAAAACCACATTTTTATTCATTTATTTAAAAAATTAACTAATGAGCATTTGTTTTGTCCAGCTTAGGTCCATTCTAACCTAAATTTTCTTTTCTGTTCTATTTAGCTTTAGGTGTGAAAGAGAAACAGGACTCTTAAAAAAAAAGAAAAAATATCTTTACATGGCATTACGTTTTGTTAAAAATTTTATACCTGGACTTCCAGCAAAACCAAAATATGTCTATTCCAAAAGTGTACTGTATCAGCCAACAAATGTTAAAAATTCCAAAAAGCGAAACAGGAAAACAGACTGTACTGGTCCAATAGCTTCACCTCAAAGCAGAAACAGAAACAGAAACAAACCATTTCCTCCCACTGCCTATGGACGTAATGGATAGGCCTCTGTGCTGGAAAGCATATTCTCTGAGGAGAGGCTGAGGACTCGGGGCTCACCTAATGTTGAGAAAAGGAGACTGAGGGATGACCTCATTGCTTTCTGCAGCTTCCTGGTGATAAGGATGTGGAGAGGGAGGTACTGATTTCTTCTCCCTGGGATCTAGTGACAGGGCATTTGGGAATGGCTCAAAGCTGCACCATGGAAGATTCAGACTGGGCATCTGGAAGCATCTCTTTACTGGGATGGTGGTCAGACACTGGAACAGGGTCCCTTGAGAAGTCATTGGTACTCCAAGCCTCTCTGTGTTTAAGAGGCATTTGAACAGTGTTCTTAACAGTGTGTTTGGTCAGCCCTGAAGTTGGGGTTATTCCTTTTTTCTCATGTTTTGTTTTCCTCCTTCTCTTGAGCTGAATAACTCTCTGTGGCCCCCAGAAGCTGTAGGCAGTGGTAATGCAGCTGCTGTAGGGGACAGAAGGTCTGGGACACGGGTAGTGCTCAGGACGGGTCAGTGTGTGAGGGGAGAGGCTGAGCAGCGGCAGCGCTGGGGGCTGTGTCACAGCATGCTGAGCAATCAGGACTGCGGCTGTCTGGGCTCCAGAGCAGCTCTCACCACCCCAGCTGCATCACTGCCACTACAATAAAGATGGTGTAGGTGGTCTGAGACACACTGTTTGGAGTAGAGCAGCTCCTCAGGCAGCAAGAGTGAGGAGAATTTTCAAATGGGGATTGCTGCACTGGGGATGGCACCCCAGCACCATCAGTGTCCCCAGGCTTGCAGCTGCTGCCAAAACCGCGTTGGCTGTCCTCACCACCTCTGAACTGCAAGAACTTAGGCTGCCTTTGAGAGGCACCTCTTGGGGCAGTGCAGGCTTACCTGCTGAGTTCCTGAGGCCTTGGGTTTTGGGAGACACAGAGGGCTTTGGAAGGGACATTGCCACCTGAGGAATGTCATTTCCTGGGAGTGCCCCTAAGGGGATGGCTCTGATGGATGTCATCAGCACTGTCCCACCCCTGCTGGCGCCAGCAGAGTCCCCAGCTCAGAGATGCTGCTGGGACCCTCCTGTCTGACACTCACCATGTCCAAGGAGCAATAAAAGAGCCTTAGGGCTTCTTGGAGAAGCATCACCTCAGACATCCCTGTTGTGGGTGGCAGCAGAGATGCAGGGGGGGATGTTGCTGGTGTCAGGCATGTGGACCAGATCAAGGCTGTTGATACTTTCCAACTAAAACACCCTATTCTATTCTATTCTAGTCTAGTCTAAAGTATTCATGACATCATTGCAGCTAGTTGTAAAACACAACACTTCGTATTTTCTAGAAAATGCACAATGTTTTTGCTGATTTTTTTAAGCATTACCTATAGTGAGACAAGTTAGAAGGCAGAAAACACCTTTAATACAGTTTATTTTGAAAGAGAATGTACTTCAAAACTGTGCCAAGGTGCTATAAAAGTTATGATGCCAACATGTGCTATAGAAGTTATGACATTCACAGTTTCAGACTTTACAGAAAAAAATGTACTCTGTAGGTATTAAAATCAGCATTTAATTTAATTCTTCATTCTATCACCATAATATTAAACCAGTGAAATAATAACTTTCTTTTTGAAACATCAGTTCTTCTTCAGATAATGAACAAAAGTTTATAGTTATGTATACTCCTAGTTAAGACATTCCTAAATATATAGCACAAGAACTTTATACAAACTTATTTTTAAAGAAAAGCTATCAGATATGGATCTGCACAACACGAAAGTGAAGAAGTAATTTAAGCTGAATTGTTTTGTCTGAAAGACAAGCCAAATTCATATCTGAACTTTGAAATTACATTACATGTGTCTAATTGTTTAATCACCCCTTTCCATTTCAGGACTTTATTCCATTAATAAACAATTAAAGAAAGTATTTGCAAAGTTAAGTTTAAGTATTTAATATCTCAAAATGTTAATTATTTTATATAAAATTTCAAATCAACCTTAAAAATCTAAAATAAAAATTTCTTGTATACAGCTGACAAAATAAGAAAAAGTTTTCAGTACGATAGCAATATATAAATCTTCTTGATCTAATCTGCTTGCTTTAAATCACAGCTTTAAGAAAAAAACCTATTGTAAAGCATTTCTTGAACCTGAATACCTCAAATCTACTTTAATTAGTCTGAATAGATTGATACAGTGTCCCTTCTATGGAAGTATTCAAAGAACTCCGTGGATGGAGTTCTGAGCAACTTGATCTGTTGGAAGGTGTCCGTGGCAGAGGGTTTAGAACCAGATGATTTTTAAGGTCCCTTACAACTGAGGCCATTTTATGATATGCAGGGAAAAAATAGTAAACTAACAAATAGTGTAATCCAGTTCAAAACCACCTTACAGATAAAATATAAGTTCCATTTCTCTTTTAAACATCTTTGTGAATTAACTATTGGCTAGACAACTATAAATATACAAATATTCTGAGGCTAATATCAAAGCAATTACTTAAAGTCTTTGGCTCAAAGACCTTGCTGAACTGTCATTCTAATTCTGCATGCAGCTTAGACAAAAAGTGGTAAATAGATTGTAACATACCCTAGTTTAATCACTTACACTGAAGCAAATAGCTGAATCTCAATATTAAAATTCTTTACCACAACAGAAAAATAAATCTTAGTTATTTATTTTACTATGTTACACAATTGATTTAAAAACAGAATGCATAGGACACTTTGTCCACATTGACACACTATCTATAAGAAATTGTTTTTATGCATTGAATGGAAAAAATAATGTGAACAAAAATTATCTATGAATCAAATTGGATGCATATGACCATAGGTGGATATCAACAGTAATATGGAATCTAACCAAGAATTGAGAAAAACTCCTCGCAAAAGTTTTGTATGTTTTTGAATCATGTACTTGTTTCATATACCTTTGGTCTAAAGGTCCATATACTGTTGGACCTTTTGGAAAAAGTGTCTGGAACAAAGAGAAGAAACCAGAAGTTCATGGTTAAAATGACAAATTAATTGGCATGAAAAAGACTAAATTCAGGCATTATTCAGGTCATTATGGTGCAGATAAAGGATATAATATCTCATAGAAGATTTTAAAAAGTGAAACAAAAATCAAAGAAATATAAGTCTGCTTCCCAATTCAGTGCCAATGGTCTCTGAATACTGAAAAGAAGACAACAAAGAAGGCATTGTTGTGGTAGGGATCTGTTGAAGAAATTCAGATTCAGAAGGACAATCAGTAGACTGAAGCTTTCTTTGTACAACAAACAGAGTTTCAAAGTCATCCACAATTAGATCTCACTAACTGCTTCATTAGGAAAGGAATATTGTAGAATATGGGTTGTCCAGTCAAATCTTGGAGTATTCCACTCAAGGTAGAATATTTTTAAAAGACTGTTACTACAAAGGACTGAAAAGCAGCAGCCTCTTTAGAACACAAGAAGATAAAATACTTGGTTTCCCCTATCTTCTCATTTAAAGACAAATAAGTAAACAAAAAACATGGAAAAAAAACCCTTTTGGGTCATTTGAAGAATATGCTGGAGAAGAAAATAAAGAAATAGCAGAATTTCACTCATAAATTTTTATTATGCTTAATCATTCAATACACATAATGCACGTATTAAAAGTTTAATGCAAAAATGAATTTACCTCACTACAGGCACTGTTAATTGTAAATGTACTATTTTCACACCTAACATACTTTGAAATGGAACATATTGTATTTTCATTTTCTAATTGGGAACAGGCTGCATTGAATGCTGTACTTCTAAAAAAGTAAGACAAAATGTGTTCAATGTGCATAGAAAGAATTTGGAAAAGGCACACCATATATTACTTACTCCAAGCCATTCACTGAACAGACTAGTAATGCACAGAGCAAGAATGTTCTTATAGAAGTTAGAGTTGCCACACTAATTATTTAGATAAATAACCTGAGTTTTATTTATTTCATTATTTCTATTCTAAGGTAAGAATTACTCATATAATGTCACTGTACTGGAAGCTGATATGTTAGGCTCCTGTGCAAACATTGGCTAAACTTAAAAGTGAAAACATGTGAGTACTTTCTAGTCTGCAAATACAGACACAAAGATATAACACCATTTTGTGATATTGACACATAATATCTTCAGTGAAAAATAGAATAAAATTTCACTTTTAAGTAATTTAAATACAATTGCTGTGACAATAGAATCGCTTGAGACTTTTTTCCCTTATAAACCACATAAATACTGTGGTTGTCATCATTGTCTTACTTTTCTATGCTATTTACAAACTCTTTGGTATACAGATGTTTTTCTGCTATTCACGCTAAAAAGTCTTTCATTACTGGAGCAAATCCCACACAAAATACACCTCAAGACATCTATTCCTTGCGTTTTCTGGCGTGGTATTGTTCTGCTTTTAGGAGGCTACTTGTTGCCAGCCATAGACATGATTAAAGTGTACAGCTGTTGTAAGCATCATTCTATCAGGTTAAGTAGAAGGAATATTCAAATTTACTTTAGAGTGGTGAAAAGTGGAGGCTATTGCCATAGGGATGGAGATAGGGATGGAGTACCTGGTACAGCTAATGGGTACCTAAGCCATATGAGGAAAAGTGTTTCCCTGGTAACAGACTCTTAACAATATGGGAGTTGCAGAATGGATGTGTGTGCTCCTCTAAGTAAGAGTCACAGGAGAAAATCAAACAAGCAGTAGTCTTAGGGTGAAGTCATGAAACAAAGCAACTTTGGACAGAGTTATTACAAACGAAAAAGATTCTGATTTCTAAGTAGGACACTCTCCTTTATACATAGTTTTTCCTGTATGCAGCAAAACAGAACTTTGTTTAGTATTAGTAATGAACAAGATATCAACAAACTGGTCTATATTCACTGTCAGTTCTTCTTCCTAAGAGAAACATATCAGCAAAAGGAAAAAACAACCCCATTATTTATTTAGCTAACTGAAAGCACTTAATATGCAGGAGATGTTACTGAAGAGGATACCAAGGGTGTTTTGCTTGAAGGCAATGTGGGTTTTGCAAATGGCAGTTGTTACATAAATAAGTCAAATGAAAAACAGATGGTTATTCTAATTCTTTCAAGCATGTAGATCTTATTATTAATAAATCATAGGGAATTCATGAAGACAGTGTTACAGATGTTAACAGAACCTACCTGAATGAATATAGTTAATAAATTTATATTTATTACATATTGGTAAAGCATGTACTGACTAAAGGATTAACAGAAATAATTTATTTTTACAGTTCATTAAAATGTGGCAGTTCAATGAGATTAGCAATAAAAAAAATCATCCTTAGAAACAGCACTTTGGGGCTCTTCATAATACAGCTCTGAAACCTGTGAAAAGGGTAAGTTCAAATACTCAGCTTCTCAGGTTTTACTGAAGGTTTTCTGTAATATGCTCAAAATAAAGGAAAAGAATAAAGATTATGCTCAAGGAGCCCTAACTCTGGGAAAGAGATGACACTTCAGAGACACAGTTTAAGAATGCCCAATAGCAGACTATCTAAAGTATTTCTTCAGCAACCCCAAGGCATTTTGTCATCTCAGCAAAATTCATCACTAACACAATTACAGCAGGAACAGTTGGATAGAAGATTTAGATAAAAGTGTATGGAATAAGGAACCTTAGTACTCCTGGGCTTTTGACCTATGGAATGTGTGAATTAAATAGAATCTTCAAACAGTCAAGGAGTCCTACAAGCCACTGGACATGAGAACTAAAGAGGTCAAAGACATGTGAGGTGATTTAATCTATTTTTCTTGTCCATTTTTTCAGAAAGTGCATTGTATTTTTCAGTCTGTACAGGTTTAAAATGATAGAATAACAGGGTTCCTTAAATGAGAGGATGAAGGAAGATATGTGGTAAACTTAATGATGCCATATTTTGAATTCTGTTTTCACTATTTTTCCTATCAAGTACTTGGATGTGTAGCATAAGCATCACTAGAGCTAGTATTTTCAGCATTGCATTTGCACTTTGACTGCATATTAAAAACAGGACTACTTGCTGAAAAGCATCCAAAAACCTAAAAAAGGTAAAAATGTAATGACAAATACCAAAAAACTGACTTAACAGACTTATCTCAAACAGTCCCTAATATTCTTCAAGATTTCAGCTTTTGCATGTCCCTCCTGTTCCCAGTGCTTTGTGCCACATGATCCACATAAGAAACATGTAGACAAAAGGTGGAAAATGTACATGTTTATTTTTTTTTATTCAGTAATATAGTAGAGTCATTAATGTTGATTTATTCAAGTTGTTTATGTAGCTATGAAATATTCAGAACTGGTCAAACATGCAGGAAGATATTAATACCATATCTATAGGGAACTTAGCCCATTGTTTTGAGAGTGAGTGATAAAAAGCAGAGCATTGTAAAGCAGGTACAATGTGCTGCCATCCACCTCTGCCCACATTTGTGACTGTCTGACAGCAAATCTTCCCTTGGGAGGTGATGCTTATGAAAATCCTGGTAGACATCTTCAGCGAGAAATAAATATCAAGGAAAATGCACACACACACACAGCATACATGGAATTATTCTTTTTTTAAAATAAGAATTGGACTAATTATTTATGACTAAGAAAATTGATTGGCTGCCAGGTATCTGTAGTTGTCTACAGATATAGACTTTAACAAAAACTAAATGCACGTATATGTGATAGAAGAAATCTACAGAAAAACACAACTGAAACTTTAAACTTTTGTGATAGATCTTTTATTTAGAGTAAAGTATAAACTGTTCTGATGATCAGAGAAAAAAGTCGTGTGGAAAATTCTTGAAGTTAACAGCCAGATATTATTTTACAAATGTTATCTACTTTTTTTTCCATGTGTCACTTGTTTCACCTGATCACATCTTATAACTAGGACCTCCTCCTTGTATTGCTTTTATTGACACTTTTTTTTAAAATTAACACTGTAGTTAATTATAAAATGTGTCAGACTATAGCCTTTGAAGATACCTCTTTCTCTGTTATAACTCTAAGCTTTTCAATTCACAGGGTAGGTCTCTGCCTATCACTAAAACTAGTTAGCATGAAGGCAAAGGGCTGTATTCAGGATCAGGTCTTGCTGATTATAAATGAGACAAGTGACAAAATCCCGTTAAACTTCAACAATTTTAAGTGGCTTTCATTTGCCTAGCACCTTATCACCTGCCAGATTACGTGCCTTTTCTTCCTTATTGATTTCTGTCTCATTATTTGTTGTACTAATTTCTAATATCTGCCATATTGACTGCTGCATTTTGATAGCCTATGAATTTGTCTTTTAAGTCCCACATTTATGACTGCTTTATTATTTATCTTAATATCTGCAATATTATTTAATGTTGTCTTTCTATAGATTTACTAGTGTTTTCCTGTTCCTCTTAAGACAGTTATCTGTCTGACTTTATAACTTCCTCTCTTTGCCTTTTCACTTATCTCTCATCTTTTTGTCTCCTTCATCTTCAAATTCTTCAAGGTTTCTTTAGTTTATGACAATGGATACTGAGCTATTGATTTTTGAAGCTTATAACAGAGTCATAGAATGATACCTATTTCCACTGTCCAGGTAGGTGTCTGATATATTTTCTCATTTGACTTGTACAATCTACCCTTCACTCTACCTCCTTTCTTCCAGGGAGGGAGTGATATCTTCCCCATCTTAAACAGCAGTGTGAGGAAGAAAAAAAAGAAGAAAAAGCTTTTCAGTATATGTTGTAATCTTGTTTGAAACATTTTATCTATCTTGTTGAGGACAGGAAAAAAAAGTTATGACTCAGGCGGCCATTTATTTATGTATGAATAGCAAAAATCTCAAATGGGAAAGACTTCATACTCCACCCATTCACTAAAACATATTTGAACAAGCTGCTCAAAGAAGTACAAATTAAAAATGCATAAATTCAAAACAACACCCAGGAAAAAAGTACAAAACTGAAAAGGAATAGGTTACATTAATCAGATAAAAACTGTCAGATAAAAGCTCTACTAATTACTGTCATTTTCTGTGCCTCTCATGCTTCACAGCTAAATTCTTTATAGTGGAATACAAAAGACCACAGCATCTGATGGACACTGATATGTCTTGCATTTTGTTGGGGTTTTTTTTTGGTTTTTTAGGGTTTTTTGGGGTTTTTTTGTTTTGGTGGGCTTTTTTTTTTTTTGTTGTTGTTGTTGTTTTTTTGTTTTTTTTGGTTTTTTCAGCTCCTGGAAAGCATATTTTAGAACTAAGCTGGTTGCTGTCTTTTGAAAAATGATGTGTTCTTTGGGCTTATGAAAAGATCAGCCTCTCTGTCATGACAAATACTCATAAATTAAACAAATTACCCAGTGTACTTTCACAGTTTGCTTTAGAAGCTTATGTTTGTGACATCAGTTAATTTTTTTCTCTTTTAAATTTTTCAGTTCCATTCTATTTTTAAATATATCTTTCAACGGTTGGCCTGGAAGTATTTATTTTTATTTCAGTGGAGAAGTTTGAAACTGTCAATTAGAAGCCTGAACATTTTGGGGTCACCTCATACACAATGTAGAAGGGAATAGGAACACATCTCTAGCTTGTTGCATATGGCTTTCAGCCATTGTTTTTCATCTTTTTGGATGCTGTCTCACAAGTTTGACAAATATTTGGTTGTATAGTGAGATTTTAGTGCTGCACTTTTATACACTAGTAACAGTTCTGTAAACCCTGCCAGTACCTACATCATATGTTCTGCTTCAGAACACAAAGACAGTGGGTAATAAATATTTAATAAATTAAATATTTAATTTTAAATGTGTTTGAATTTGTCTTTCTTATTCTTTCATACCTTATGCCCTCAAATTAGAAACAATTTTATTTCAAGATTGTTTTTTCTTCTTTTTGGATCTGTGAGAATTTTTCCTGTGTCTCTGAATGCCCCCATTAATTTTTTTCTCACATTCACTATCAAGTTCAAAGATCCATTCTTGCTGTTGAAAGTACCACTTCCTTTTCTTCTTTAAATAGTTTCTGGCTTTTATTTTTTCAAGTTATCCTTAACTATTATTGCCATATTCTCCCATTCTAATAATTTTTCTAGTGTGGGTTTTTTTTTGTGTGTGTGCCAAATGTTCTTTATCTGGGTTTATCTTTTTATTAACAGTAATCATATGTACTAGTTCTCTTTTTGGTACATGTAATGTAGTGGTTTTGATATCATAAGGAAGACGTACTGTAAAATACACAAATACCAAACTGAAATGGTAATATTGGAAACTGAGTTTATAATTATATATCTGGATCTTCTTTGTACAGGACTCAATTTCCTCTTTCTTTAAGAAAATAATTTTTCAGCAATTTTATAGAAGACCAACTGTTTGATGCTTTATAACTTTCTGCCATTTCTGCAGACTGTTAAAATGTACCCTAAAAAAATAGTCTGTCATTTCCAAGGTAATGAAAAACATAGGATGCATGTCATGAACAAAATTACTCAATTCACATATGAGATGCCCTGAGCATAAAATTATTTCTTGGTTTATTAAAGCTTTATATCTTATATAATAAATATGGTTTCCTCTCTGTTAATCTGGGCCCTAAGCTCACACACATTGGAATATTTCATTTTGGTCAGTCACAAACATGTACATCAAATATCAAGTGATTTTGAATTATGCTGTTTGCACAATTTGAACAATTTTATGTCTTCCAAGCAATTTTTAGTGAAGATTTTAAATATAATTTTAATTAACAATTAAATTGTTAATTTAATGCTAATTTAATTTAACAATTTAATATAAACATGAGGATTTAATTTAACAATTTTTAATCTAAACAGTTTGCACACATTTTTTAAAAGAACTATTACACAGTGTCACACCTACAGTGCACTTAACCTTCATCAGATATTTTTCCTTTTCCTGTACTCCGCACTACATATGTTATCATTGCTTTCTGGAGAAAAATCCTTTAATCCCTTGTAATTTCAGAATTTCTAGGCCTTTTTATCTGATAGAAACCAATACAACCTATGCAGCCTATACCGTATCTCACTAGGCTGGTAGATGAAATTTAAGTTAAAGATGAGGAACTCTGGTTCAGAGCAAGTTTTCAGTTCTTTTACTGACTTCTTTCACAAGGCATGGGACCCCTGGTTGACCACTAAAAATCTAAAATTCTTCACACTCACCTTTCATGACTAGCTGAAATACTTCGTCCTAAAACATGAGTGCTGCAGAGATTAATTTCTGTAAATTGTCCTGAACATGAAGACTCTTTACGATGATAATGTAGCTCTTAAATTGTAACAGACATAAAATATGCGCATCCCATCTTAACATATTTTTTACTTTGACAATGTTTCTGTGTGTAAGTCTCCACTGCCTTGTGCTGTGATTGCTTTATTATTTCTGCCTTATTATTTTATGTTTCAACTGAAGTAATTCTCACAGCAAAGGATTATCAGTATGTGTTGCTGTTATTACATTCAATTAGTCACTCGTGTCATCTAAGTCAGGGTAAAACATGTTTAGTAGCAAACTAAACCTAGAAAACTGACAGCTCTTTTGCCTTTAAGAAGTTATATAGTAAAGCCACAGCAGTGAAATCTCATACAATAAAATAAATTATTTTCATGATAGGATACCAAAGGTTTCCTACCAGTGTCCCCCCAGGTAATGACAAACAAAGCATGACAAATGACAAGGATAATTGGCATTGCAAGCTGATGAAGATCAATGATTCTCTTTTGTTATGGCAGGTAAACAGCCAGACTCTTGCCTTCAGAAATTCTACCACAGAAAAGTTCTATTGGTCAAATCATTTTCACAAAAAATATAACTGAAGAATTTTAATCATCAAAATAATTTTGTTTTGGAAAAAAATTACGTGTAAATTTACACAAAGAAAGTACATTTCCTTAGTTTATTCTCAGGCTGGCAGTCAGAGGCTTAACTTGAGCCTTAATCCCTTTTAGCTGAAAGCTTCTTTAGCTGGAAGTTCATCTGCCAGCAGTCTGTCGGTCCAGCTATTTCGCATGTCAGCTGCTGGTGAACAATTACTGACACATTAATCCTGTATCACTTCTTCACAGACTTGGCTTTGTCTGACTATGAACAGAATGAGATAAGATATAGCAACTATTTTTGACTACCTAGGGGTAGTGAGGAGGAAAGGAAAAATAAAGTTTAAGGAATACAAAATAAAGTTCAGGAATATAAATAAATAAGGAATTAAATAAGGAATTAAAATATGGCCTATTTGAGCATGAATTATTAAGATCATAAGAAACAATCATCAAAATATTTTCGAGTTTATAGTGGAAGTATGGGAATGAGTTCTGACAAATTAAAAAACTCTACTTTTTAAATGGGCTGCAGCAACTAAGTAGAAAGAGTCAGTCACAGAGGCAAAAATTTCAGAATTTCTTTCTGTAATGTTACTGTAATTCAGTTCCCACTTTGCTTTGTTTTTTTCTTAACTGTATTAATATATTGCAAATTAAGAAGTATTTGTGAACCTCAGATAAAAAACACAGCTCTACGTGTGGCAAATTGGAACTTCCATTGAATTTTCTCTCATTCTAAATCTTAGTTTTTCAGAAGGTAATAATTTAAGTTGTAGATAATAAAACTATCATTAAAAACTGTTATACATGCCCCAATTTTATTTTTATTTTGATTTAAGTTAGATTAATGTTTTGCTGGTTATTGAAATAAAATTTCAAAAATTATAGTGCACATATGTTTTATAAAGTAAAAGTGTAGTGTACTGCTCTGACCTTTCCAATACTCTGAATCATAATTGTTGTTCTGTTTCTCTTTTTCTGTTGATGAGCTCTAAACATACAAAACTGATTATAAAAGCAGTCAACAAAATTAATAGCTCTAGCAAAACAATGCTAAGCTTCTAGCCTGACCTAAAGACACATATGAAGGTGAGGGGGCAAAAAGAAGTAAACCCTTCTTTTTCAGAAGAAAATTTTTTAACCATGTGTTTCAGAGTATTTTGACATATGTGTAAAAATTAATTATTTAGCAATATTTCTTTCACACCCCGTTGTTATCACTCAGTTCCAGCCACAACTGATTTGTAGCAGGCTTAAATTTTAGCATTTCATGATCTTCAGAACTGATTGTTCATTCTGAAGAGCCAAGTTATAAAATTAAAATTTTAAGGTTTGGGTTTTGGGAGCTGTAGACCCGAAGGTATCAAAACAGCCACTTATACTGTCACATCTGACACAGTCAATGTTTTAACTACAAATGCCCATGGAGAGGTCTATCATTTTATAGATTTTGATGTCCTACCACATTTTTTTTCTTTACAGATACTCCCTTTTATGCTTTGTATTTTGTTGTACCCTTATGAATTTTTTGATACCTGAGGGAAATACTGCACGAAAATTATTTCATTGACTATTACAAATGCATTATTAGTAAATGTCATTGTCATAGGATCTTTTTTTGCAAGGCAGAAAAAATCATGTCTTTGTCTTTAAAAAAACCCATATTTCTGTTTTTCTTGGGAAAACATGCCTGCATCTGGTTTATAATACAGAAAAAGTTATAATATCATATAAATCTTATAGCATTATAATAATTTTATAGAGTTATAGTATTCCAAAGAGTTTATTTTAAATAATTTCCAACAAGCTGGAAGAGTTTTCAAGACTTGGCTTTAATTGTTTTCAAACACAAACAGTTTTCCATTATTTTGTGATATTTTCAGTCACAATTTGTGTAAGTGAATAAAAGTGGGTGGCTGGTTTCCTGACCATTTCTCTTTCTCCCAATCCAATACAACCTGTACATAACTCTTAGTCAAACAAGGAGAGAATTGATGGTAATTTTTAAAAAAGTTATAAAAGTTTAAACTTAGAAAACTAAACAGTCAATGACATACATAAATATAAGAGTCAAATTTAACATTTTTTTGGCATCATAAAAATCTTCATCATAGCTAAGAATGAGGACCTTAGGAATGTCTTGTGCATTAGTTCAGTATCAGGTACAAAGAAGGATAGTGAGAGAAGAGAAAATAATTTGTTATCCCCATCTCAAAGAGGATGGTTTATGCCTCTTGGAATAAATTTTTCTTCATACAACCTCCACAAGGAGGATGCAACTATATATAACCTGTAACTCTGCTTTTCTGGAACTACATGGGCTTTTGATTTGACCCTTGGGAGTTCAAGAATCAACAACGAAACTACTTTGCTAAAATATCTCATTAATTTAGTCCTTTCAGTTCATTGTTTTTAATAAATAAATTATTAAATTCTGCAAAATGAGGGGAATTATAAGCACCAGTTTCTTTTCTTTTCTATTTCAAAGTTGTCTCTTTTTAATATAAAAGAACACACAGGTTGAAACATTCTAGCATAATTCTTTTAAAACATATTATAGAGCAATTTATCATATGGACTACTGTAATCGTTTAATGATGAAAAAGCTGCAAGCTGTTAAATTGTAAAATAATCAGTATAACTGAATATGTATAAGTGTGGAATACAATTTTTTTTTCTCACATATGATTAAGCACAACTATCTAACCAGGCTCTATTTTCAATTTCACATAATTTATTAGATCAGGAATTTACCAGTCATAAGCATCTAAAAAGCATTCAGATCCCTACATACAAACCACTTTCTTTCCTGGCATGAAAATGACATGGCACAGTGCCATAAGAGCCCATGACCAGAATCTGAACCCATCCGATGCACACCCGAGTGCGCATAAGATATTCACCCTAACAGCGAGTCACGTTATTAGTGACTTTGCCTTCAAGAAGATCTATCTGGTAAGTAGCTGACAAAGGTCATTAATATCATCTTTTTGCTTTTCTATTTCTGTGGATAATTCAGTGGAGGATAATACAGGTCTTGGGAAAAAAAGTAGAGAAAAAGAGAAAAATTTATGATACAAAAAAGGTACTTGGAGAACTTCTAGCCACAGCAGAAATTCCATCAATTTTTGGCAGTCATCTTTAAACAGACTTAGACATGATATGGTGGCTACGAGAAGTATTATACCGCCTGAAATATTTCTGTGTCAGTCATGCTGTCTTGGGTGCAAAATGAAATGTGCCGTTTGAAGACTTAATTCTGCATAATCCATTTCCCTGCAAGTAGAGCCCTCAGTTCTCAACGTGAATGTATGACTTTCTGTATGACTCTCTAAAAACAATGACATTTTAACTCAGACTGTGTAATAACCAGTATCCCACAGTGTGTTGACAAACTTTTGATTTCTTGTGTAATTTAAGTTCAATGAAACACCAGTACATTTTCATGTATCTATAAATAGAATTCTCAGAGAAACGGGAGCCTTGCAAAAAGATATTGCTGTGTTTTGAGAGTCAGCACAGACAGTGAAAAGTCAGTCAAGCTTATTAAATATGCCTTTGACGTACATAAGAATCTCTTATAGGAGGATAGATTCTTTAGAAAGTTCACAAGATGCGCTTAATGGAGTTCATGAACTGTAGATCTCCTAGCTCTGCTCAGATCTTGATGCTGTGCATGCACTGCTCATCAACATCTAAAAGTGGTGATGACATTATTAGGAGCTTTGGTGACAAATCTGAATCACAGTACCATAGAAGATGCTATGAAAAAAGCACTCCATCCCATTCAGACTCAGAATTGCTGGAAATGTGGCTCATACTAAAGGCAGAGACATGGGTAGCAGGTGTAGCACCCAGTGGATAAGGAATTGGACAGATGGTTGCACTCAAAAATCTGCAGTCAAGGTCTCCAAGTCCAAGTGGAGGTTATTGATGAGAAACATTCCTCAGGGGCTGGTGTTGGGACCAACAATGCAGACATCTTTTTCAGCATAAGAGATGGTGGGATCAGAGCATCCTCAGCAACTCTGCCAACAACACCAAGCCTTGGGGTGCAGCCGACATGCTGGAAGGAAGGAAAGCAATCCAGAGGAACTTTGATAAGCTTGAGGAGTGTGTTCATGGGAATCTTATTAATTTCAGAAGACCATTTGTAAGATCCTGCAGCTATGCTGGAGCCATCCCAAGCACAAGTACAGTCTGAGTGTATAATGGATAGAGAGCAGCTCTAGGGAGAAGGACTTGTGGGTATTGGTGGGTGAAAAGTTTGACATGACCTGGCAACATGAATTGACAGCCCATAAAGCCAGCCACATCCTGGGCTGCATCCAAAGCAGCATGTCCAGCTGGGCAAGGGAGGGGATTCTGCCCCTCTGCTCTGCTCTGGTGGGACCTCACCACCCAGCTCTGGGACCCCCAGTGTAGTAGGGACATGGATCTGCTAGAGCAAGTCCAGAGGAGGAACAGGAAGGTAATCTGAGGTCTAGAGCACTTGTGTGAAGACAGAGAGAGAGCTCAGCCTGGAGAAGGATCTGGGCAGGTCTTGTAGCACCTAAATTAAACAACTGGAGAGTGACTTTTACAAAGCCATGTAGTAATAGGAAATAGGGAATGGGATTAAATGGAAAAAGTCTAGGTTTAGATTAGTTTTTTGGAAGAAATTCCTTACTGTGAGGATGGTGAGGCACGAGGATAGGTTGCCCAGGGAAACTGGGGATGCCCTATCCCTGGAATTATTCAAGACCAGGCTGAATAGGGCTTTGAGCAACCCTGTCTACTGGGAGAAGTCCCTACTTATGAGGCTGAGGAGTTGAAATTAGATGATCTTTAGGGTCCCTTCCTACCCAAATTATTCTGTGATTCTATGATAAAAAATTAGCAAAACAAGAATTGCTAGCTCTTCAGCAGCTCATTTATCAACTGTATTCAAGGTGCAAAGTCTGACTGCATATAGTGTCTGTCTTTCCACACAGAGTTTGTCTCAGAAAATAGTTTCTGTGTGTGATCAAACCACTGGAGAAAAAATAAAAAAAAGAAGAAGAAGAAAAAAAAAAAAAAAAAAAAAAAAAAAAAAAAAAAAAAAAAACAACACCTTAGAAATCTGGGAGCCAGGAAGCTAAAAAAAAATAAATTCTGAACTGTTACAAGGTGAGTGGTTTTCAGTTTTCCAGACTACCTTGAGAGCAATGGCTGCAGATAAAATATGCAGGATCAACCTGGAAAATGAAAAGGCAAGTTAGCTGTGAGTATACAGATGATAACAAAAGAAAATAGGTTAAGGCCTGCAAGCATTTTATTCCTCTCCCTATTTTTTTTTCTTTACTGTTAGCTCTCTATATGAACTGTGAATGCTGCACTACAGGGATGTCCTGTTACTTCTGACCCTATTTCAAGGACTATAATTATTTAATAACATCACAGATAACATAATTAGCTCCTCAAATCTGGGTTAGTTGCATGACATATTTAACAGACAGACTCAGAATAACTCTACCCTGTGAGACACTTTGCCTCAGGAAAAGGAGAAAATAATATCAGAATAAGTGCATTGATAGCATTCTGCAATATTAACACATCTCTTTCACTGCAAGCAAGCAACAGGTTCAGGAATTATAAAGTGTTTATATATTGGGTTTTCTGTTGAATAAAGATAATTCATTACACCAGAAATATCTATCCAGTGGAATTAATTAATGGTATAGTCCTTGATAGATTCATTATGTATTAATTTCCCTCTGCCTTTTTCTTTTTCATAATTTATTATTACTATTGTGTATATTAATGTTTACCAAATGCTTTACATTACTGACTTTTTCTCCCCTCTTTAACAAAGGTGTAGGGCAAAATTTGGCTGACTGAAATCCATCATTGGTGCAGCAATGCTGTGGAGACCTTCCTACAGTCAGATCTGTCACTGGTGGGGTCCTGCAAGGGCTGTGGATGCTCCACCATGTGTCAGCAGGAGCAGGAGAGGCAGCAGAGCAGTCAGGAGATACAAGGCCTTATGTCTGTACATCTGCTGTTGGAAAGTTAGGAAACATGCCATGAAGAGATAGAGGAGGAAGAGCATGTGTTTGTGTGTATTGCATTTGCAGTTTTTACACTTTTTACAGAAGAAGTCAATGCCTCAACATGGTTCTTGGCAGCATTCATAAGGTGCAAGACAATTGCAAAGGGACATCATCAATGCAAATGCTACACAGAAGATGAATAAAATTGCAATGTGTCCATATTGACATCTGAGCAAAAATTGTTTCATACAATTTTAATAGGCCACAGTGAGCCAATGCAACAAATAAAAGCAGTCACATTTCCCATAAACCACCCTTGACAAAGTTATATTTCCTCAGGAGAATACACAAATGAGTTCAAAAAAAGCTGTTTCTTAAATGTGTTATACAAAGAAATAAACTTAAATGTACCAAATAAAATGCAAAATATGTTTGATCTCCATTATCTGTATGCAAACACAAAGTGCTCTCTGGTGGGGGGTGTTCAAAAAACAAAACAATCCAAAACAGGAAAGAGGCAGCAAGAGCAATTTGGAAATCACTCTGTTGTTTGAGTTTACTTTTTAGATTAAAAAGTTCAAATTATTTTTGCAGGGATACATACTGCTCATGGCTACAAAGAAGCAACTGCACAGTGTATAAAATTCATCCAGAGCAGTTAACCAAAGCCAAAAACCTCTTTGGACTGCTCGCATTTGAGCCTGACTAACAACAAAAGTAGTATTTCATTCTTGGCTCCTTTTCACATAAATAAATATAAATACACACTAAATACTTTCAGAGAGGGTAGCAACTACACCTTCTGAATAAATGAAAATATATGAAGCCAAACTACTTTTGCCTCCACCAAACAGATAAAATGTTAAAAAATCTAAATAAATCATTATATAATAAAAAACCTCATCATATTTATTTCTACTACCCAGATGACTATTCTGAACATGGAGAGGAAATAACAAAGTTATAGAAATGTGTAACAGAAACATGTGAAAAGATAAAAAATCATAATTGTTTGGTCTGGTCAATTTTTTATTTTAAGAAAAAAGTGTCAAATTCCAAAAACTTCTTCACAGATTAGCTATTACTATTGATTTTACACAGAAAACATTCAGATATTGCAGCAATAACTCAAATTTTAAAAAACCCTTAGAGGTAAAATTTATTTGTGGCTAATCAGCCAAATATTTAACTACACAGAGAGCATAAAACATTGAAACCTTAAACACAAGCGTGGGTGTGGTTCTTCTGTTTCAAAATTACCTGAGTGATGAAGAACTTGTGTCCAGAGGCATCCTGTTAATATGACAATTTTTATTGCTGAAAGAGTAATATCTCCTGCTTATATTTAAGAAAAATTCAATTTTTTCACAAAACAAACTAGATTTAGAGGACTTGGTATAAGATTTTCTCTTCCACTTTTGTACAAAAAGGCCAGGCAAAAGGCAATTGCAAAACATAATTTCAACAATTTCATTATGTACGTAAGCATATAACATCTGATTCATACTTATCTATGGTATCCATATTGCTCAGTTTTCGGTAAACACAAAATAACAAACAATGACATTTTCTTTGCAAAAATTGTAATGGAGATGTTATGCGGAACAGATGTTGAAGGAAGTGACAGCTGGTTTCCAAGAGAAAAGAATTTATTCTTGGATGTCCTTTTTCACAGAGAAGCTTATAGGTAAAAAGGATAATTCAGTAATTTTTCTAGCATATTGCACTCCTAAACTACCATGATTTAAAATTACAGTTAGTCTGAGAAACTGGTAACAAACTAGACAGGATGTGAGACATTTTAGAAGATTATAATTTTTTTAATGTTCCATTCATTTTAGAGACGAATTGTCCTCCAGACAGAATGCTTCAATCATAACTAGCTCCGCATATTTATTTTGAATCTCATATCATGTTTTTCAAATCATATCTGAAACTAAGAATAGAACAGAACCTGCATCTGTAGATAGGTAGAAAATGTCACAATTTGTTGAGCTTCCTGACAGAAACAAAAATAAAAAAAATAGCATGTAAGCCATGACTGTAAATTCAATCTGAGTTGGCATCCATTAGCAAAATTATGAATCCTGAAGAAAAGATGATCTGCAGACCAGGTCATTCAGGGTTTCAGAAAACAAAAAGCAGGTTCATCCCTGAAGGACCAGATTGTAAACAAGACAGGTGCTTCAGAACTAGAACTAGAACTGGAGCTTTTTTCCCTAAATGTTTTTAGAACATATAACTACAAATATTTTAGCAAAATTTTACCTTCCCTCTACACCCAACCTAAAGAGACCCTTATTAGTTCAGAACAACTGTCCATTTAATGTATTTACCGTAATTCATTTTGTCTTTGACAATGGCTTTAGGTGCCAGAAGTTGTAGACAAGCATAAGTGAGAATAAAGACTGAATGCAGAAGTTGGCATGATGAAAAATATAGAAAAGAGTGGAGTAGGGTTAACTATACTCATGCCTCTTGCTCTTTTTGCCAATGCCTGGTGATTAAGTCACTCTTAATACTCTATATTTAACAGCTGATGCCAAGTCAATCCTACAAGAAGTAAAACCCACAGGGAGATTTCCCTTCATGTTACTCTATATTTTGTGATTTTCGTGGTTTTTTTTTTGGTTTTTTTTTGTTTTGGTTTGGTTTGGATTGTTTTGTTTTGGTTTGGTTTGGATTGTTTTGTTTTGTTTTGTTTTGTTTTGTTTTGTTTTGTTTTGTTTTGTTTTTAATCCAGTCCATTACGTAATTTAGGTTATCCCATGCAGTGCCACCGCCAGTTGAGAACTTACCTCAGCTGCATGCACAGGAAGGCATGGAGTGACTGCCTTCCTTAACATGAGATCGATGGGCTAATGAGGCTTGGGACCACACAGCTTTTTCTCAGGGTTAAACACCCAGATGACTAAGAAAGTCTTTCAATAACTGCCTTCTGTCTGAAAGACCACTGGCTAATATCTAATGTTTTGGGGTTTTCTTATAGTAAAGCTGCTAAAATTAAATTTCATTGCATTTGTTGTATAATTATTTATGTTAAGTAATCTGGAGCTCTGGTTAAGATCGTCTGTTATTTGAAAGCTTAATGGATACCCAAGATGTGCATTTTCCTTCGCTGGAAGGCTTCACTATGGTTTGTATAGTATACTCTAAATTCTTAATATCATAATAAGAAAATACCACACTGTAAAAAGTCTGTGGAAACTAGAAAAATATTTGGATATGATATGCTTATTTGTATAGTAGCTTCCCATATTTTATGCTATGACACCACTGAGCTAAGTGTATATATTTACTAAAAATGAATGGGTTTAGATATTGCAAATATCCACAAAGATAATTTCTTCTTGAAAGCAGGTATTTCAAGTGAAATATAAAACTCTATTCTTACAGTTCTTAGATCATAGGTTTGGAAGTACTAATTCTTGTTTACTGCATCATCTGTTATAGCCCAGTAGATGTAACACACCATGTTTTATTATTGTTAACCCTTCTTGGAACACTGCACTTCCTTCATTTGGTTTTAGTAGAGATTGTTACACAAGAGAAAGTTAGTGAATCTCCAGAAATTATTTTGAACAGTCAAAATAATCAGATCAGCTTTAGAAAAATCAAAACAACTTCTTGGAAAAATTAATTTGATGAATTTTTACAAGAGACTTTCAAAATTCCATCATAGAAATTATTCAAAGAAACAGAATAATTATAGTTTGCCATTAGAGGTAATAATTATATACACTAAATAGCAGAATATTATTATAATCAGATATTATGAACCACACTCACTCTAATTAAATCTAATTACTTAATAATTATAGGGCAATGCAATACATGACAATTACATCATGTAATGCCCCAATAATTTAAATATTTAGATGTTCTTTCAAATAAGCAGAAAGAGATGTGTACTGATATTGACTTCCAGTAAATTCTGTTGTGCATGTCTGTGAAGATTCAAATAGTTTTCAGGATGGGCTAAGAGAAGGCACTGATTTGGGGCATTGATGGCATGTTCCACAGGCTAACATACACGAGGTTAAATTTCTAGCAGTACCTGCTTTATGCTTACATTACACAGTAGAACATCAACCACATGAAAATGGCTGGGGTGGGGTTTTATGTTATTTTCTTATTGAAAAATGACTGTCTATTTGAGCACTGTTCTTGGAGTTTTCTCTGGATACAGAACTTCTTCTGGCTGTAGAATTGACTACGCTGCAACCTGCCTACCAGTCTTGTAGCTGCTTTTGTCTTCCCTTCACAGAAGGGTGAGCACATGGCACAGCCGTCTTGGATCAGTCCGACGAACCCAGCATTGCAGAGAAGCATTAACACTGCAGTGTTATTTGTAGCTTACAAAGAGAGATTTATAACCTTTATGGAACACAGAGCAACCTATTGCTTTTTCAAAATAACAACTAAAATAATTGATACCACTCTTTTATTTGTAAAGACAAATATACTGGTCTTAATCTCTCAGCTAATGTCAATCATATGAGCAACATCAGCTCAAAAATATAGGCATTTTGTATATACAATATAATCTATTCAGCAATCTTGGCCTCAACAGACGCAGTGAAGACAACTGCAGTTTCTAGAGTATCTTTCTGGCTTCAAAAAGCATAACATGGTTTGCTTTTTAATCTTTTAAGGGGCAGTATCCTAAAAGAGATTTAAGCATGGACTTGTCTTACAAATATAAAAACCTTAAAAATTCATAAACCAGAGAGAATAAAAAAATGGGTCAGTGTCAGGAACAGATTAATTTTTCAACACAAGAATTCAGTTCTCCAGCTCAGTCTTTTCAGGACCCTTTGAAGTAAACAGCAGTAAAATTGGAACGTGTTCGAGTTCCAAATTTGCGTATTACATTTTTTAATGGAGCTGCTTTTGAGTACAAAGGAAATTAATGAGTCCTTTAAAACTACATCATTTTATGTTTTGCTTTGAACATACAGTTACACTGAATGGCAAGGTTTGTGAAGACTGGAATAAACAAGAAAGAGTAAGTGTCTAAGTCTCAGCAGTTCAAAGGAATACCATGGGGAGCCTGCATCAAACCACAAAGTCCCTATCCTTCATTACCATCATCTTCAAGCAGATATTTGGGGTGTGTAATTGCAAAGGGGGGTGGGGGATTAGCTTTTAATTTTTTTAATTATTTTGCTGTTTTTGAAACCATAACTGCATGAAGATTATGCAAATGTATAAAACCATATTTGCCATTAACCATGAATCAGTCATAGGAAGTCTGTCCTTCAAAAAGTCATACAAACTTCAACTCAAACTATATGGAGATTCATGAAGTAAAGACCACTACATTTAGCACTGTCATTATTTCAAATCAATTTTGGAAGAAGGTTACTTGTACCAAATTCCTTTTCACTGTACAAATCACAGTCTTGTTTTCAAAAACAATTTAAATAATATTGTAGTAATTGTGCACTCAAGTTGCTTCTACAGTGCACACCACAAAATATCCAAGTGACCCCATGTAAATTTGGACAATTTGTTGCACTGGTTTTTTTGACCTGTTCTCAGAATATTTGTTATAAAATTAATTCAATATCCATAATTTATTGGAATTTGATAAATTAAAAAAATCAAATCAAAAATAAATGCTAAAAAAAGGTATTTCAGGAAAGCCTGTTACACCTGTTCATCAAGCACAAAACAGCTAGGGACTGTAGCACATTTCAAACAAAATAAAAATATCTTACCACAAGCTTCATAACTGTAATTAAAAAATATTTAATAAAGCATCCTATTGTGAAGTCATAGTCATGAGTAGATTAACATCTAAACCTCTAATTGTAGTTATTTATTGACAATACTTACATACAGTTAACAGTAATTTATGGTGAGGTAAATTTATTTTACTTTTTTTTTCTAACAAGTAAAAAAACGTAGCTTCATTATATTCTGGATTTCTCTTTTCTAATTGATGATTTATTTCTCTTTTATGTGGGAATTTTTGCAGAAAGAACTACTCTAAAATCCATGTTGGTGTACTCAACAGTGGTTTGAGATCAAAACAGGACTAATAGTTTTTCCCGCCTTTTTTTTAAATTCTATTTGAATGTGCACGCAGAGTAGACAAAGCTTTGGATTGGGCAGATGGCAATGATCTGGTTTTTCATTGTGGGTAAAAGGATTATGTGTAGATTTTACATCTCAGCCAGAACACTGTCAAGACAATTTTCCATACATACATACAAACGTACATAGTAGAAATATGCCTATGCTTCAATGAAGAGTATGTTAAAAGCAATTAATCTCTCCTACACACTCAGTTTAAATAGTTTAAAGATTACTTATTATTATTTTTTATCTTCCAACATTTTCCTCTAAAAGATGAAGAAATAATTTCATCATATTATTTGTATGTAAGGCTTTGAGAATAATTGAGTCACAAAATCAATTTGCATGTTCTTTTTCCCACCTGAGGCAACTGGTTCTGGGGTAATTTAGTGCTAGGTTTTGCTCTGGCCATGATTTTGATGAAAAGATTGCCAGCTTGTAACTGAAGAATGGCCTAAGAGGTTTCATACCCATCACCATCACTTCTATTGATTTGAGTTCACTGTGAACATAAATCTGATTCAAAAGTTCATCTATGGATGACAAACACCATATACCAGTGCCAATCTCCTAACTTTTTTTCTTTTTTTCATTGTAGTAATTTCTCAGGGCATGTCTCTTAGACCAAATCTTGGAAAGAACCTTTATTATTTATAACTGCACTTCTTCATGGCCTAATAGTGGTTACATCATTTAGTTGTATTATCAGCAAATTAACTACATAATACTGAAATATTTTTGCACTTTATGCAAATCTTCCTATAGCAGAAATATTTTGTTTTGTTGTATTGTTTACAAAATCTTTTGTTTTGATTTGCTGCCACGTTTTGTTTAATTGTATTGTTAATAAATTCAATGAAAAATTTTATCCTTAATCATGTTGCTAATTATTTTTTCATAGTAAAAGATGGAATATATCAAAATATATTAATAATATATTACTAATAAATAATACATCTAGCATGCAAAGACAGTGTATAAATAAAAATATATAAAGCTAGTGTATCCAGCAGAAGAAAACAAAACAATATACATTTTTGTTTTCTTTCTTTTCTTTCCCTGCCTACAAAGAAAAACATCTTGCCCTTAGTTTTAAATACCTTTGAAGCTTGCTTATCCATTGTAATGTCCCTGTGGGCTGTACATATTCTGTTCTGTAAAATAATTAAATATATGTTGATCTATATGATGCTAATGAAACTGGAAGTAAATGGCTTTGTAGAGAAAAAGGAAACATAATTCATTCATAAGGCACACCTACTTTCAGCATGGCCCAAATAGCTCCTGAATGGAAATGTAGAGCATACTCAGAGCTAAAGTGTGGCTCTGCATCACCAGACAGGGAAATGCCTGTGTGGCAGTTCTTTAAGTCTCTTTCACTGTACAAGTTAATGTTGAGCCTCACGGAGCAAACCTTGCTTGAGCTGGAGGATGAGTTCCGCCATGATGGAAGGATGAAGCTTTGTCAGACTGCTACTCTAATCAGTATAAAAAGAAACAAAACTCTTATAAGCTGATTACTTTTCATAGGCATGTTATGCATAGACAGCAACATATAAATCAGTGTAAAATCCAGCCTGGTTGTTATTTACACTTATTACACCTTTACCATGCTTCTATTATTCTTTTCCTTGTGGATGAATCATCTTTTCTTTAGCTCTGTTCCACATCCTTCATGCCCAAAGCTATTTAGTGGTTCAAGGTCACAAATATATCACATTATATATATATGTGTTTATATATATATATATGTAAATGTCCATGGTATAAAATACTATATTGTTTGTCAGATTTATCCTCTCTTACAGAGCCAAGATCTATCACAAGAGCTAAGGATCTGACACATACTTGTAGTTGCCTTAGGTTTGTCTTCTTACACCAAGAGGTTATCTGCAGTTAACCACAGCTCCACATTTTCACCAATAATGAGTAGCAACTCAGAGAGTCAGCTTCAAATATTGTAGTATTTTACAGCATAGAAACTTCTTAATATACAATGAGATATCTTTTTTTAAATCCCTCTTATTCTCTCAATATTCAAAATCCGTGAAAACACAACACAAGGGTGTGGACCTGGTAAAGACAGTCCAGGGGATGGCCATGAATGTGCTCTGAGGCATGCAGCATCCCTTCAGTGAAAACAGGCTGAGAGACCTGGAACTCTTGGGCCTGGCGAAAAGAAGGCTCCAGGGAGACTTCACTGCAGCTTTCCAGTGCCTGAAAGGAGCTTGTAAAAGGGAAGGAGATGGACTTTTATACAGGCAGGACAAGAGGCAACAGTAAACTGAAAGAAGGCAGGTTTACATTAGATGTTAGTGGGAAGTGCCCTGCTCAGAGAGTGGTGAGGTGCAGGCACAGTTTGTCCAGAGAAGCTGTGGATGCTCCTGCTGTGGAAGGGCTCAAGGCCAGGTTGGATCAGACCATGAGCAACCTGATCTAGTGAACAGCAGGATGGCTGGAACCAGATGATCTTCAAGGTCCCCTCCAAACCAAACCGTTCTAGGCTTCAGTGATTCTTTGAGTCTACGTATTTTCAAGGCTGTTTGACTTTAACCAGCAAACCTATTTTCACAGATCTATAACTTAGCATAAAATCTCAGTTCTTACCTGAAATCTAGTACCAGGCAAATTCTCCTTGCAATAAATTTATTGTAGAAAAATGTAGATAAAAAATGTTTTCAATCTTTCCTTTATGATGCAAAATGACCTATTCTTACTAAATCATATTTAGGTAAAATAAAAAGTTTTACAAGCAACATATATCAGAAGGGGGTCACAATATTTTATAGATTGTCTTTCCTTTCAACAGCCAAGTGAAATTTCATACTAATCCATAAATCTAAAAGTCTTAGTCCACAGGATTACAGCTTCCAGCTCTCAAGAAATCCACATATCTTCTTTTTAGATCTTGATGAGATATAAAGAGGCTAAAAAATTCTGTTAACAATAGCCATATTTAAACAATAGTAAAAGAAGAGACGGTGTGCAAGTCAGGAAAGGAACCAGACACCAAATGTGTAATGAAGTGCATGCAGCCAAATGCAGGAAAACCTGAAAGTTTCAACTACAAAATCAACTTTAGGAAATAAAATCCTTCAAGTAAATGTGATGCAACCACCCAGATTGCTGTTTACTCAAGCCAGTTCAAGTATCTGGTGATATCCACCAATATGAACTACAATATGAACGCTCACTTGCACTTTTTTCTCCCACTGTCATACTTGAAAAATCTCATGTCTAATGCCCTAATGCTCACACATACATACATATACATACATACATATATATATATATATATATACACACACACACACACATATATATATATATTTTTAGGGTTCAATATAATTCCATTTCACTAATACAAAATTACTATTTTGGGTTGCAAATGCAAAATGTGGCTGGGGGTGTGTATTCTATTGCCATCTGTTAGAGGTGGGACAGTTATCAGTTGTGTTAATTGGGCCACCTGTTAAAAGCAGGTGGGGCAGTTTACTGTATCTCTTCCACGACCCATCCTCCCTCAGGGGAGATATATTCTGTTAATGGACCATTGAGTGTCACTTCATGACTGATAAAATTACTTTATCCCATTGTGAGATGCTCTGCCTAGGGTGAGGAGCCAAGCATTCCTACATAGATTTAATCTGAGATTTGGAAAACCTCAGGCAGCCTTTTCCCAGAGAAGCATCTTTCTTCTCCACTGGATTCCCTGAGGAAGACCAGGCCCATCTACACCACCGCTGGACCTTCAGAGGAAAACCCCACCCTTCTACAGGATCTCTGCTTCTGCAGAACCACACCTGTTACTGCAGGAGGGGAGCTGCAGCCACAATTCCAACTGGACTGCTGCCAGTACCCTGACCAACAGGGTGTCAGGTCATATTCTGACTCTGTCAGTGTTCTTTGTATTACTGCATTTTTTTTTTTCCTATTAAAGAACTGTTATTCCTACTCCCATATCTTTGCCTGAGAGCCCCCTTAATTTCAAAATTATAATAATTTGGAGGGAGGGGGTTTACATTTTTCATTTCAAGGTAGGTTTCTTCCTTTGTTAGCAGATACCCTTTTCAAACCAAGACAATGACATTTCAAAAAGTGCTTATGTTTTAGTTCTGTTGATGTAATGCAGATGATGCCATATTGAGGTACTATGTTTGTTGAACCCAGGGGGGCACAGCAATGAATTCAGTTCTGCAATCTTTAAATTGTCGGCTTAAATTAAGATTTTAACAATGGAATAAGAATTAGTCTCCTACTTATCTGAAGAAGCAGTTATGCTCATTGCCACATTATTCCGTAGCAGTTCCTGAGTCAGCAAAGCCAGTGTGGAACTTCCCATTACCTTCACGGGGTCAAGATTAGTGCTTTATCATGTTTAGCTGAATGAAGTGTAGGGGTACATTAACACACCAACTTCTTATGAGAGCAAAAATTAATTAAGCCAATGTAGCAGAAGGCCAGATGAAGATCCTGTCTGACTCTACAGACAGAAAGTACATTTAGACTATTTTGGCAGAATTCACAACTGTGATATCAAAGATGCTGGATATACTCAGAAAATAATGCATGTCCAGTCCATTAAATGGAAATATTAATATCTTTTCTCTTTTTTTTTGTGCTTCAGGCCCTGACAAATATCATTCTAAAAAAATTAAAACACAGGCCTAATAATTCTTTTCTGTATGCAAAAATTTGCTTAAAATAAACATGGATCAAAGAACAAGAACATGAAAACAGATATGTTTCTTATCAGGATTTTGTTTATCTTTTCCCTCAGAAACACCAGTTTCAAAAAACAAAGTTTTCAGATTTTGTGCTTGTTATTAACTTATTTGAGATTCATCCCGAAGAAAAGACATAATTAATTTTCAAGCAATTTTCTTTCTTTTTATGTAAGACCAAAGGCTGAGTTCTATGCTGGCCACATACAAGGAGTGAATTTTAATTTATGTAATGAGTGAAAAGTACATTTTATGATCTCTGCAGAATAGGAAAATTCTTGAATCACGATTTTTTTTATATTGAATCCTGCCAAATATTGTTTTATTGTCTCAAAAGGCTATTCATGTTATACAATTTTTATATACTTAAGGAATTAATTAACAAAAAACATTACCATTCAATGATAAACAATTCATGGTCTTTTTCTTTACCTTCCAATACACTAAATAAATAATCCTTTCTTACACATCATGGAGAATAAAAGAAATCTTGTTATAGAATACAGGAAAATAAGAGAGACTGGAACCTCAGAAAGTCCAATGGAGAATTGGACTCTTGCAACTCTGGCTAAGTAGCTTCTAAAAGCTTGGGTGGACCATATTCAGATACTTTCTTCAACCAAGTATTTTATTGTGAAAACCTTTATGACATGAATGGTGACTACCCCCTCAAAATCTTTCTTTCTGTAATTTTACTTTGTTTTTTCTTGTCTTAACTTCAGTGGTCATGAAGCACATTATGCACCATCCATCTCTGAAACTTCTATTTTAGCCTTTGGAGACAAATCAGGCTCCTTCAACTTTTCTTCAGCTATTCTGTTATTCCATGGGTGCTCCCTGGAGCTAGTTGACTAACATCTGTTGCCCTGATTTTGTAAGACTTTGTTAAGCCTTCTGATGTTTACATTCTTTCAACAAACTTTCTCACACACAGTTCTGTAAATAACCTATGTTTTGCATTCTTTCATGGAGGTGGAGAGAATTGATGGACCCTTGGTCTGTCCAGTGGCATTGGAGAGGTGGCACTGTCACCCTCCAATCCACTGTCACCTTTGGAAAACTATAAATGTTGGAGTCAGAAAATAAAGGTTCTTCTTCTTCTTCTTTTTTGTTCCCCTCGAGAGCAGCAGTGTCTGTGTCATCATTTCGTGCCTTATCACAACAAACATCTTTCTTGAACTGCAGTTATCAGGAAAAAGCAGAAATACCAAGACAAAAATCTTTAGCTCTTACAGTTTTTTTAACAACATGACAGGTCTGAGTCATGTTCTGCTTGTTATTCATGATAAACTGCAAGTTTCCTGCACGTCATTCCTATTTGTGTTGCAGATTATCTGAGCTAAGTTTACAAATTTGTTCCTGTTCTTATTTTTCTTTATTTCTGCATAAATTAGACTGATTTCTCAAAATTTTTTGAATAGTAAACCTTCTCTATGATCCTGGTTTTGAACCTTAATGGTCTGATAGAATCTGCAAAACCAGTAAATGGACTATATATTAGTAGATTATTGCTAAGGATATTTGCATTGAGATATGTACTTTATTGGAGCATATATTTATATGTCTGTTGGTAGTTCACAGCAAACTCCCATTGAGCCTTATCTTCTACATCTCCCTTTTGACAATGAACCAAAATCAATCTTAGATACAGCCACTTTATACAAGTTTCATCTAAACAGTGTTTTCCTTCAGACTTCCAGGTGGGAAGACAATTTCTCTCCTGGAATGGAAGGGAAGTGTAATTTTCCTCAAACTAGCACAGGGTTGTTGAATGTGAATCAACTGAGGTGATTCTGTGAATAATTTCCTGACCAGATTAAATCTCCTAATGTAAGTAGCTGCTAAAAGGGATGGAGGAGAAATAGCTAGTGAGGGAAGTGGAAATGGCTCAAGATCCCTTACCATTAAATTCACACTTATTTTTTATATGATATGTATTCATCTGGCAGATTCATCAAATATATATTTTGTAAGAAAATCTATATACACTTTATAGTCTTTAAAAAGAATATTTGGGAATTAGTTATATGAGAATGGAGAGTTCATACACAGAGCTCTACTGGAATCCAAAGTGTCTCCTTTTTTATATATATCTTTTTGTTTACAGCCTCTTTCAAAGTGTCTGGTGTGATAGCCATTCAACAGAGCTATTTGAATTGCCTGTATAAACATCCATGTACAACATTCATGAAAAAGTAGCTCAGACTTATTTACTTTTTCTTGCTAATGACATTCAGAAAAAGACACAGAAATGGCTGATGCCCTGAAACCTGCCTGACAATCAAGGAAAGCATGACACACACTGCACAGAATAGCAGAGAGCAGAAAAGCGGTCACAGTTTTCTACCAGACTTTAAATACTTTCTGAATTGTTGCACAGCACCATATAACATCAAGGGACACCAGTGATCATCAGCAGCATGGTGTTTACAATAGGATTAGGTTTGTATTTCATCAGATACTCATTTTCATTGCATTCTCAAAAGGGTGGAGTGTCTTTCTTGAAAAAAAAAAAAAAACACCCCCAAAAAACAACCGATCAACCAAACCAAAAAACAGGCAACACAAAGAAACAAAGAACTTTATAAAAAATATTTATCAATAATACACATAAAAAGGGGGGATGTTAAGGACAGAAATTTTTACTTTTTCACCTGAAAGTTGAAATGTGTTCAGACTTCAATAGAATGACAGTTTCATCTGAGCTATAATGGCCATTAAGTCAAGCACATTCAACTGAGAGTATGTACTAAAACGCAAAGACATGATGTGGGATCTGAAAACACCTGAATCTAGTGGTTAGGAGTTATCATAATATATGTCTTAAAGCACAAGCTACTGCTGTGTCCTATATATGTTGATTTTCTGATTTTGCTACCATAGTGTCACTTTGCATTTCAGAAAGGTAAATTTTCACACAGCCGCCTTCTTAAGATCAGAGAGAAGCAGCACTGCTGCTGAGAGAGACCGGTTGTTGAAGCTGGCATTTAACTGACTCTCAATTCAAAAGTTTTAGTTTAGTAACCTTTCATCTCTTGTCCTCTTCCTTACCATATTGAGAGACTACTTAGTGCAAAACATGAGTGGAGCTATACCATCTATAACCCCTGAATATCTGATGGCATATTTCAAATACATTTAATTCTGCTCTTTTAGGGTCCTTTCCTGTGAAAGAATTTAATTTAAATGTTCATATTTTCACACAGAAATATGCTGCAGCATTAATAAAAATAGTAGGAATTCTGCCCAGAGGAAGTAAAGCAGTTTCCAAGATTTTATTTGTCATATATATATGGTTTGACTTTTTTTCTCTAACTGTTTTTTTTGTTTCTGCATTTTCAGTGATAGTTGTTTGGTTGGTATTCTAGAGCATGAGAATAATCACAACATTTCATCAGCATCATAGCTGACATGCTGCCTAGTGGAGCAGTAGGAGAGAATGCCAGCTGAATGCAAATTGATATAGAGTTCAGGAAATAATTAAATTTTTAATTGTAAAGGTCTTCAGAATATTTCTGTAGCTCCTACACAACTGATTTCTCCTTAAGAAGCGACAAGGTAAAAAACAGGCCATGGTATTCAGGGTATGAGGGAAAAAAACTGTGAAAAAAAACCCCACAAACTTTGTGGATACTTAAGGAAACAGGAGCTAGTGAATTCCTTAAACACATGCCATCACCCAGACCTGCTTGGTCATGGTGTTTTTCATTAATATCATGGACTTGAGAATATTTATCTGACAGAGAGTTTTGCAGCTGACAAAGGACTGACATATTGAGTGGAGTACTGAGAAGAAGTCTGTACTATATCCTTCTTGAAACAGTGATTACTTTAAGATTGTGATAACACCCTGTCTCTTTTATTAAGGCTAAATCTATTCACTTTATGAAATTAATCTTTTGCTTATATGAAATGTGAAAACATCCCTCTTTGGCATGTGAAAATATGCTGAAACACAACTTTCTGATAACATATGTGGTTCAAACCAGCACAGGTCACCTGGTTTAACACAGCAAGAACAGATTATCCATAGTTGACTTAATATCACTCACACTGTACTAACTCCAATTTATTAAAACTAGCATCATCTTATTTTTTTATAATGTAAGCATGTTTAATTCAGGAATTCTTTGTCTTGATTACTTAATTGTATGTATCAAACGACACTTTGCAAAAAAAAAAAAAAATTCACTATATCCGTGCTATTCTTCTTTCCATTTTGCTTATACTGATTACATAACATACTGTCGCTGTTTGAGACAGGACACATACAGTTCTTAAAGAGTGGACTGGCCATGATTCCTTTGGTTACCCTGAGACAAGACACATACAGTTCCTAAAGAGTGGACTGGCCATGATTCCTTTAGTTACCCTTGAAGGTTTCACAGAATTAAGAGAAACTACATATATTGAGGGGATTTTTTAGCTTAGAATTTGGGTTTTATGTCAATAAAACAGAATATGTACTCACTTTCCCACATTAAAAGTTGATGGAATTGATGGATCAAAATGCTAATTTTGTTACAAAGCATATGCTTTTCCCTATGTCTTGGTGTCTCATGGTTCTTTGGAGCAGAGAAGAGAGTGTGGTTTTGAATGAGGAATCAGTTTCCAATTATGGGTTTATAAACAAAGCCTGTGTCAATAGCTAGAAAGGAAGTAACTATGGGAGGGGAAGGTAAAGGGACATGGTCTGTCTGTCAAGTTATATGTCAATTTTAAGTTTTTAATCTGAGTTCTTATCAGACTTTGATCAGAATCAGACAGAATTCTCTGATGCATAATGGCTTGCACCCGTGTAGAGCACACAGAAAACTTAATTTGTCTCATCAAAGAGGGACACAAAAACATCAACCTACTACCATTTTTTTTAATCTCCATTACTATCTCTAATTGAGGTCTAGTAACTGAGAAGACAGAATTCATAAATGCTGTATTAAGCAATAATACATATAGATATATGAGCACAGACTGACTAACTTTTGCATTCATGTTACTTGAAATTATGATATTTCAGCATTAAGGACACTTTGTTGTTATTCCATACTCTTGATCTTTTGATGGGGGATGATTTCTGGTTATAGCTTGTGTTAATTTTGAAGGTAATCAGCTTACCAATTTACCATCAAATCAAAATGCCTGCTCTTCATCCATTTAAAATCCCTTAGGAGGGATATTTCTGTTGTATAAAAAAGAAAAATCAGCCCAATGTTATCTTACAATAGGTTTTTCTGTTTAAAACTCAGTCCAGAAATATAGTTACTACAGAACTCATGTTAAGTCATGAAAGTTTTCACAAATTATTTTAGCATTGCCCACAGTAATTTATATTCAGAAGAAAGGTCAGTCTTTGCTTTGAAATGGATGTACCTTGTTCACAGAAAGAAATATCATGCAATATTTGGGAGCGAGCAAAATAATGATTTCAGAGCAGAAACACAGTTATTTCTGTTATTTATCTTTGCTATTCAGTAGCTTACACATATAAATGCACACATACTCACATATGTCTCTCACCCCCAAACTTATCTGAAGAATTTTTATACTGGAATGAACATTCATTTCTGATTGACTGTAACAATTTTCTTTTTGCTACTTTTCCTTTTTCTTCATGACAGGAAACAGAGGAATTAAAATATTTCTGCACAATATCTTGGGATCTGATAGAGATTGATAGGTTCTGCAGAGAGACATAAGATAAGGAAAGCAGTCTTAGAAAACCAACACATGAGGAGAGCTGCCTGGCATCTCTAAAATCAAAACTGCTCCAACAAACTAATGCTAGGACAAGATGATTAATTCTAACAAAAGCAGTGGAACTATAATAATGTTTCGCCATACAAGATAAGCATTACACAGGAACCCTCAACCCCTGTAATATTCTAGGACATGAAAGGATTTGGCTATAATGAGGAGAATACAATTAGAGCTTTTATAATTAGCCAGATACAAAATCCACATATTGTTTTCCCAGTTATCATTCATGAGACACCTTTTCCAAAACTAGTAGACCTCCTATAATATTTCTGCTGGTTTCAAAACCTTCTGCATCAAGCCCCACATCACCTATCTGAATTGTTTTTTTGGAATTTGTATAAGCCTTGGAAACAAATAGTCACTAATATTGCCATGTCCTATTTTGTGTGTTTTGCTTAGTAAAGACATTGAAGCTCTAATTAAATCAAAAAACTTTGCTCCTTCTTATTAGAAAGAAGGGGAGACTAACAGAACTAGTAGCAAATTCCATTCTTTTTTTTCACTAAACATGAGGTTGAGAAATGTTTGAATACAATAGATGGAGTAGACATTTTATGGAAACTATCTTTTATTTAGAAATGCCTTATCATTTAATTGCACTGTGTTAAAACTGTTTACTGTTTGTCTCATTTTCAGATCATTAAAACTAGGCTATAAGGTATTTTTTTTTCATTTCATCTTGAGAAGGAAGCCATTACAGATGGTAAGCTGTGAAAGTACAAGGTGAGAAGTGAAAACCTAACCTGACTGGGGATTCCATTTATATTTATGGTATTAAGACAGAGATGCTTTTTAACAAAATTGGTTCAATTGCTAAAGTGTGAAGAAAAGTTTCAAAAGAGCAACTGAAGAGATATTTGGTATTTAGCAGCAGTAAAACATATAGAAGAACTACTATATATAGTAGTTTATACTATAATAATAATGTATCAAAATGTAAAAAAAAAGTGTTAAAGAAAAAAAAAATTGCAGTTTTCATGTTCTTATTCCTTCTGCTCAGACGTTCTTGTCCCATATTTACTATCTACCTGATCTTTCCTACTGATGAGCTGACACTCCCCTGCTTTCCTTTGAAATTCCTCTTTACAATATCTTTGGCCTCCATCTGCTCTCATTTGCTTTTGACCTGACATCTGAAGGGTTTTGCACTCTTAGAAGGCCAATGCTATTGATGCCTGAGCCTCTGTACCTTCATGGATCTTCTCTTTCTCCAGTATCAGATCATAATTTTCAGTCTCCCTGAAAGTGACCTTTATCTCATCTATCAGCTTTGATGATATTCAAGTTTTTAATGAAAACAAATTTGCAGTTTAACCTCTCCCAAAATATGTTCTATAAATTATTCCTTATTTTTGCACAGAAATTAATCAACTCTGCATATTTTTCCTTCTAAATTGTCAGGATATTTCAGAATTGGCTCAATACATTTGTTATGAAATCAGAAGTTAACTTATGTATAAAACACACATCCCTAAAAGGGATCAATAATGTCTCTATAGTTAATGGTTGCCTATGGATTGAGTAAAATTTGGAATATAAAATAAGTCTCTGGAAGCTGATGAGCTTATTTTAGGCAGGGACTCTTCAGCTGAGTTCTGTGTCTGAGTTTCATTTTCAGAGAACTACTTTAAAATGCCTTGGATCCCATTCCTTTGAAGTGGGTTAACAAAGTAATTTCCTAAAAGTGGAAAAAATTCCTAAACATAGGTGAAAATACAGATGCCTCATGGGCAGACAGTGCAAATCATGTCTTTAATTTTAGTTTTATACATCGGAAGAAAAATATGGACATCAAGCTGTCCTGTAAACCTCAGGGTTTCTGTGATTTTTGGAGTAGACTGCAGATGAGGACCGAAAAGGAGCTATTTCATTAATAGGTAGGTGAACAGCATTTCAGGTCACTGTCACAGAGTTGCATTCAGCTGTGGTGAAGCAGAGCGTGGCAAAGGGTGCCAGCACTGTGTGTTATACAATGAACAGATGGAGAAGTGATGCTTATGAAGTCCACTCAAATCAGCATATTGTCAGATACTCACCCTTTTTCAGCCTGATCTACCTGTCCTTCTGCAAACTCAGAGGAAGTCTGCTCTGAAACCTGGTCTGGTTTCTGGGCTATATAAGTAAATAATAAGCAGTGGCAGACTTACTGCTCAGCTCTTTCCAAAGATGAGAGGGTTGCAACTGGCAGAATTTGAAGCTTACTGGAAGGCACTCCCTAATTCAAAAAATGCCAAGAAACGCACCAAGATGAGAAACCTCATTTTTGAAAGAAGGCTTTTTTCAAGTGTGTCACTGGTGCTTTCTTCATAATACAAACTTTCTTGGTGCCCACAAAGTCATTAAAGTGCTTTCAAAAAGCTCAAGACAAATAGCATTGACAGGTACAGGACAGTGCTGAGAGGGCGTTGGAATTAACACTGGGAAAAACGGACATTTGGCAGGTCTAGCATAAACTGTCATGTGAACCAAATAGCAAATTAACTTCCTAATGTGTACACAGCTCTCAGTAACCTCAAAGATCAGGTAGAGCAGGAGTATGATGAAACAGGAAAGAATCTGAGCAGAAAAAACAGAAAGAAGGGTCAACAAGAAGGCTATACCTTTTAGCATATGTGATAGAAATATGATATCAGTAAAAGATCCAGTGGTCACTCTGAGTAATTGGAAAGAAATGGAAAACATACTTCTAATTTCTTTGAGAATATCTGATCAGCTGGGGTCACTTGGGATGGATGTTGAAGAATTTGATATTTTGTAAATATCAAATATCACTACCTTGCAGGGCTTGCGCAGAAGAGCGCAGATACAGCCTGCCAACAGAGTCTGAGCATCACTGAAACCAAATCTTTATTTTTCAACAACATACAGCTATCTCCTTGTGGAAAATGCTGGTAGCTTGCTGTAATACCCAGGGAGCTAGATCCAAGAACTTTTGATGATCATTCTGCTACAAATCTTTTATTTTTTCACCGAGAACTCTCAGGGCTGTAAATTGAATTCTCAGCTGAAGTCCACAAATATTGACTGTAGAATTGGTTTGCCAACATAAACCAAACCAGATTGTTACAGCAGATTTAAGATGTTCTCTTTTCTAGCACTCATTGCTAATATCTGACTTAAAATATCAAACCTTTCAACAGTTTGGAGATATGCATGTACAGAAATAGTGTGATATGTGTACTTTTTACAGTTGCTTAATAAATCCTTATAATATTACATTTGCATAATGCTCTTCTGTATTTTAATTTTTGATTGGTGAATTTTCTTTACAGGATATTTCTTTTTGCTATAGTCAAAACCACAAGATTTCAGATTTAAAACTGAACTTACGTCTATTTTATGAATCCTATCATAGCACAGTTGCAGCTAACCTTAGATCAGAATTTCTCCTGGAGAGAAGTTGGAAAATAAGTATAAACTTTTCACAGTTCACTTAAAACTTTATAAAATATTTTATACAAGACAGCATGGGATATTAGGCCTTTTAAACTAGTTTTCTGTTCTGTTTTATTATTTGGCCATATGTTTTGAGTCAACACTACAACATCATGCAGTTGATTTTACTTTAAATAAAGTTGAGAATGTAGATTTTTATTGCTCACTTGTAAAATGTGTTGTATAAACAACGTGCTATAAGCACAACTGACCTACAATTATTCTTTTGGACTCAGTGTGGAACACAGTAACAGCACCATTACCATTATGTGCTTTGTGTTGGTCCAAAGCAATTCAGAAGGTCATTTCAAATATTGTATCCCACTGTGCCTAACATACCTTACTGAAAAAGAATCTTTGGTTCCCACCACTGCTATGAAGTTGTCTGCTTTAGACTTCACTAAGTTACCATATCACAGAAATACAAAAGTGTGACCTAGGGAATGATTATTTCCCTGCCTAGGGTATTTTGGTATACTACCTTCTCTGTAATAGCTCAATACTAAAGAAAAGTTCAAACTTCCTAAACAGGAAGCAAGCTAGAAAAATTCTACTGCTCAACCTTGCTTCAGCTTCATTCTAGGACAAAAACTTCAGAAGTTTTTGTCCTAGATGCAGATCTTGGCTGCAGGGTCCAGCCCAATCCACTGGATGACCATGACATCAATGCCAAGACTCTTCTTTATACCCTGTATATATTCTGTACCAGATGACAAAGTTCCAAGTTAATCTGCCTTGTGCCATGTGTGAGGTCTCAGTTAAATTCATTTCAATATGGATGAGATCAAGGACTCTGATAGTATTCCAGATATAGTTATTCATGCTCTCTTGACTCAGATCTCAGTACTTTGCAAACCTGCCTACTTCATTCTCTATCTGTTCTCACAAGCTCCATAGATTTCTGGTTCCTATTCCAAAGAGGAATTTGTAACAACTTCACACTAGATGATCCAAGAAGATAATTTATTTTCAGAACTTATGGATGAGAGAACCAAAGATATAATGTTTCAAAAATACAAGAGAAGTAGGAAAAATATTACATGATTATGTAAGAGTGATAGAACAACTTTGATGTAAACCCTGTGTCTAGCCAAAGTCGACATACCACAGTACTTTTCAATACCCAGCATGAGGCTCAAATAATTTGAGATAACTCAGAGACATGAAGGCAGAACATGGATGGAACACTGTTCGGGAGCAAAATGAAGGTGGGGAATTTTGGTTGTTCCAATTTAGAAGTGATGAGGAGTGGATTCTGTGTAAATTGTCCACTTTTATTCAGGGTTATGACAATGCTATTTTGATTTTGATGCGGCAAATGCTTTTTAGTTAGTTGTGAAGATTGTGCAATAGATAAATCTTTAATGATAAATCTTAAAAGTGTTGTTTAAAGAGGCTAGACATGGAATATATTGAGTTTGCATGTAACCTCATTGTAAAAAGTTTTTCTTTTTATTTATTCCAAATCTACTATCTTTAACTTAAAAATATTGCCCCTTGTCCTGTTGTTTCAGGACCTGTTAAAAAGTCTGTTCCTATCTTTCTAACCCAGTTTAATTCTTGAGAGGCCACAAAAATGTGCGGAGCCTTCTGTTGTCTGACAAACCACAACTCTCAGTCTTTTCCTCATGGGAGGTGTGCTTCTGATCATTTTCATTGCCCGCCTCTGGACTCCATTCAATAGGTCCATGTCTTGTGAGGAGGACCCCAGAGCAGGACACAGTACTCCAGGTGATGTCTCATCAAAGTGGAGCAGAGGGGGAAATATCACATCCCTCTACTATGGAGGCAGTAATTTCATCTCAGTATTTTACATGCCAAAAGTCGATCTTGTGACAAATCTGGAAAAATATTAGGAGAACAAGGACATTCCACTTCTAGTCACTTCTCGTAATTGACATATTCTTTTCAGTCTGATACAATAAATACTTGAATAAATAGCAGGGTTGTGATTCAGACAGGGTTTTAAAGCAGATTTTTTTTACTTTTACAAATACATCTCAAAACATAACACTGAGTTTCATTTTTGTTTGGCAGAGAAAAGAATATTAATAGATAATTGTGGGATTGAATCTATTTGTACTGACCCTAGAGGTTTTTCTGGTGTTTTAAACTATTTAAACTGCAGGTTTGTACATTAGGACATAAAGCAGAGGCTCTTAAGGAATTCAGACTTTTGTGTTCAATCCAAATTTGTAATGCATATTGTTAACATTGTCTCTTATAACCAAATTTTGGAGAACTGTACAGAAGAATGCTTAATCATGTGTAGCTATGATATTTTATTAAAAATCCTTTCCTAGGATTTTTCCCCTCCTGAGAAGCTGAGGGCCTCAGGAGAGAAATGTAAACAATAACTATCTGCTACTGTGGAATGCAACAGGTACATCTTCCATTGGTCCATGTGGATTGTTTTCCATTGATGACCAATCACAGCCACCTGTGTCGAGCTGTGAACAGTCACAAGATTTTGTTATACATTCTATTCTATTCCTGTTCTTTGTAGCCTTCTGATCCTCTTTTCTCTCTCTTCTTTTGGTACAGTTTTAATGTAGTATTTTAGTATAATACATAAGATAATAAATCATCCTTCTGAAATGGAGTCAAACCTTGTATCTCCACACATGGGGTGTTCACCTCAACAATCATGCATTGGATTTTTGGGGGGGGATGACGTATACGTTTCCAGCACTTCTCTTGGCACTGTTACAGCTTCCCCATTTTCATGATCACAGGTTGGGAGTTCTTTGAAAACTACTTCAGAATTGCTCATATTATGCATGCAGCTCATTGAAAGGTGTTGACACCATTGCATAAGGAAATTGAACTCATATGTTAAAGTAGGCAAGTTTATAATGGCCTAAATCTTCTTGGGATACCCAAAAAAAAATAAATAAAGAAACCCAAAAAACATGTCAAACAACTTATAGTGGGCAATAATACCTACTTGCAGGTACCAAGGGTCATTGACCTCTGTTTCCTTCAGAAACCTTAAGACAACCAATAGCATTAAACATGCAGCAGCAAAGTGCTATTCTCTTACGTTTTTCTCCTAAGCAAGGCTGAGACATGTAAGACCATAAGACCCTTTAAGTTACACAAGTATTCATAATCCCTCACATCCAATTCAAATAAAGTCTTTATAATCACCTGACACTCCCTGGTCATCTGTCACTACAAATAAATTGATTGTAACCAGAAAAAACTAAAAGTAAATAAAATTAAATTTCTATTATGAGAAGACTGCATAATTCTACAGTGTAGCAAATAAATACTTATACCTTCTCGCTCATGAAAGGCAGCAGAAATTAAATGAAACACTGGATAAAATATTTCATTTGTGGATAAAACAACAAAAAACCTAATGCTGTAAGCACTGCACTTCTCAAGTTCCTCTGTAAAATTCAGAACATGATGAATATTATTTGTACACAGTAGTATGAAAAAAATACCTATTAAATCAAAGCAAATAGATTTGGATCCTAATGTAAAAGAGTACATTCAGAGAAAGTTGACTTCCTCCTCTGTTTTCTAAATAATTAAATTACCAAAACAAAGTTGTGATGAAAGGAAAAATCTTTCCACAAAAGAAAGTCAAAGGCATAAAAGAAAGCATTTCTTTAAAGAGAAGAAAAATTAAATTATATTTATTTTCTGATTCCAGTGTTTTAGAACACATATTACAAGAATTTATTTTAATTTATTAGGTTTGAAGGAATTACCATACTATTTCAATCATAGTTCAATAAATGTGGATTTAAATCCAGTCTAAATCTGAACTGCATACACTATGAAACTAAATGATACCTAGGGTTTAAAATTCATTTATATTTCCAACTCTTTCTATCTAATTAAAGTGAATTTTCAATCCTGATAGATTACTAGGATCAGAAACCACTGTCAAGAACACTCATGTACCCAACAAATTAGACAGGTACTCTACAGTTTTGCAGTGCCCTGTAAAGAACATCAAATGCCTATATTTATTGCTATAAGAAAAGCCAGACAGTATCAGACCATCTAAGGTCTGTCGTACTGAGTAACCTCTTTCTAAGAGTGTCCCAAGTCAGAAGTGTAAGTGATGGAAGAGCACTCGAACAGGGCAAAGAGGATGTGATTCTTTAAGAAAAAAAAAAAAAAAAAAAAAAAAAAAAAAACAACCCAAAAAAAAAAACACCCCCCACAAAAAAACCACACCAACAAAAAAAACCACCCCAGCAGCTCCTTCCTTTTTCAGTTAAGAAACTTGCTGTGCTAGAGTTATTTTTTCTGGTTATTTTCCATAAATTAAACTTCTCTCCTTCTGAGCCATATAGTCTATATCAGACCCTGATGCAGTAAGAAGACTCCTTTTCTGTAGAGAGTTTTGAACTACTCCCCTACTATGTTTATCAGGTATTCATAGAGGTTTTTTTCAGCAGAAATACTGGTAGACAATAAATTCTTTTTTTCACTGCCTATGCCATCCAAGAAGTTTAATCATCTTTCCGGTTCCCTTCTGGACAGACAGCTGCTTGCTTATCTTCATTGTAACCCCTGAGGAAGCTACCTTTGATCTACCCTTGACCTGCCCTTGATCAGCTTCCACTTCATCTACAGCATTTTGATTCCAACAGTAAAGACAGATTTGGAGAAAGTCCCGTGTTTGTAGAACTCATTCCATACTGAACAATTTTAACACATAAGAACTAGATTTTTTCCAGACGTAAACAATCAACCTGACCAGGTTTGCAACAAGCAGAAAGCTTTGAACTGTGTGCATAGTAGAAATATATGGCTGTAAGGAAAACTCCCAAACTATCTACCGTGAAGGTGTAGAGTCTGCTCAGTCTGCTCATTTAGTGCAGCTGTGTGCCTCATCTCCTCCCTCTGAAACTTTTTAAATTCTTATACAGAGTCTTGGAGATGTAAGAAGCTACATTATCATCAGTATTGAATAAATTGGTGTACATTTTAGCAGCTTAATAACTTCCACTATCCATTTCTTAATAATTTGTAAGATGCTGAGTTTTTGACTGCCACTAAGTTTTAGGTTGACCTTTCCATGTAGCTACCTCCTAACAGCCTGTACTCTGGTTGAAATCTACTACTTCTTACAATAATTCTGACTTCCTCTGAAAATTTAACTCAGGGGAAAAGCATCAATATGTGCTACAACATACTCAAACACACTAAGTTAATAATTATTCTAATCCCCAGGAAAAATGTCAGATGACTGTGAATATGTGGAACATGCGTTTTTCAGTCACACCTTAACTTCCTACTTCTGCTTTAAAATGAGGATCTAACATCCCACAGAAAAGGCCTTCTTTGCTCTCTGCACTAATCCACAGGTTCTCCTGCTAAGGAACATTTTAATTGCCATTCTGTATTAGATTTATAAGCCATTTTGCATCAAAGAAATAAAAGGAGCCATAACATCATGCCATCAGACATACAATGTGAGCAAGTTACAGATCATCTTTAGCAGGGTTGGGGAAGGAACAGTGTATATAGAAATATGACTACATATTATGCTTCTAGTTGTATTTTCTTTTTACCTATTTATCAAATGAATATGCTTAGGCAGTATTGAGAACAAAAAAAGAGTTTTTTAATATCCTCCTCTTTTTCCTTGCAGCAAGTATTTTTGAACTATGATAATGAAATTCCTGGCATAGATCAGTGGTGGCAGCTGCCTGGTGACTGTGCAGGTTCCAACTGTCTTCAGGGGTCCTCAGGTCCCAAAAGGACAAAGCTGGCATGACCCCATGCTTGACTCTGCTGCTTGCAACTCCCTTGCATCAGACAATGCTTCATTTTTCAATCCTATAGCATTATACATATTAAAAGTAAGTTGAGATGAGATTGTGACACCATGTTCCTCCACATCAAGCAAAATGAGGTAACGAGGTAACGATTATAATTCCTTATTGCAAAGCAGGTAGGATTTCAGCAACTCTTTTAACAATCATTGAATCATAGAAGAGCTTTTGTTGAAAGGGACCCTTTCGATCATCTTCCTGTCCCTCATCTGGACCTGCTGCAGCAAGTGTGTGTCCTTCCCATACCTAAAGCCCTAGAGCTGGGTGGTGAGGTCCCACCAGAGCAGAGCAGAGGGGCAGAATCCCCTCCCTTGCCCAGCTGGATAAGATGCATGCAGCCCAGGATGTGGTTGGATTTATGGGCTGTCAATTCACGTTGCCAGGTCATGTCAAACTTTTCATCCATCAACACCCACAAAGTTCTCCTCCCTAGAGCTACTCCCAACCACATTCTCCATCTAGCCTGTATTTGCACGTGTAGGTGCCCCAAACCATGTATAGAGCCTCACGCTTGTTGAATTTCATTAAGTTTGCACAGTGCCATCTCTCAATACTGTCAAGCTCCCTGTGGACAGCAATTCTTCCTGCGCCACTCAGCTTTGTGTTTTTGGCAAACTTGCTGAGGGTGCTCTCAGTCTCACTCTCCCATCAGTGACAATGTTAAGCAGTGCTGATCCCAGTACTGACCCCTGAGAAATGCCACTCTTTACTGTTTTACTCTTGGACACCGAGCTGCTGACCTCACCTCTGTGTGTGCAACCATCCAGCCAAGTCCTTATCCATAAAATGTGTGCCTCTCCAGTCTGGAGAGAAGACTGGTGTGTGGGATAGTGTCAAACCCTTTGCATAAGTCTCAGCAGCTGATACCACTCTCTCTTGCCTCATTCAATACCTCTGTAACCCCATCATAGAAGGCCACCAAATTTGTCAGGCACAATTTGCCCTTTAGGAAAGAGTGTTGATTGTCACCAGTCACATGTTGTGAATCAGTACTTTGACACAGGCCTTGCAAATATGTCACAAAAGAAAAATCAGCTTTTTTAGACTTATCTTTTAGTCCTTTGATCATCTTAGAGCTCACTGTATCCCAGCTCTTCTGTTCTGTCTTCTTTCTCAGTAATTGTTTCTCACATTCATTCAGTAGAGGATGAACTTTAAAAAAAATTCAACATGAGCTAAAAATGCCTGTTTGAAACAACAAAACAGTGAATTAATTTAATACCAAAAGCAAAAATAAACTATATTTTTTGCATTGATTATGTTCCTTTCTACCTTCATTCTGCCCCAACAATATGGAATTTATAGTGTTGCCATGGGCACTTCTATTACCAAGTTACATTTTCCTTTCATTAACAATCACACCTTCATCTGATCTCAAAAAAAGAGATCTATTCTCCCTTATGATTTACGGTTATCCTTTCATTTCCAAATTCATAAATGTATTGAGCTGAGAGTTTTCTTAGCTGATTGCTAACTTTTCTCCAAACTCAGGCAGTTTAAATGTTTGGTTTCTTGTTTGGTTTTTTTTTTTTGGTTTTTGTTTTTTTTTTTTTTTAAATTAGCTGTTTCCTGCTTCTCTTTTTCAGTACACAGTTTAGAGGGAAGAAGAGTGACTGAGGAGGCAGAGGTGCATTGAAGATCGATCCCTTTTCTTCCTGATTGTGTTTCTTTTCTGACCATGATCAAAATTACACCACAAAATCAAGAATAAGTTGAAGTGACAGATGTAAGTGGGTTTGTTTTTAGCTTTTACTGCACTTCTGTAGTGCAGAAAATGAAGATAATGGACACCTAAATAAGCCACATAGGAATGTAGTTCTAACATTTCTATGTCACTATAATAAGATTAGCCTTGACTGTGTAGCTTATCTAACATGATTTAAAAGCCTTTGGTGTACAATTAATTTGTGCTAGATAATGTTTTAAAAATCGTGTCCCAAATTTCTCCCTGGCATTACTTCATACTTCATTACTGGTTTCAGCAGAGGGACACAAGGGATTAATTTGGTACTAGCAATTTACTTTATAAAGTTCCTATTACCTTTGCTATTTTCAGGTGTTATGGCATTTTAAATGCTCCTGATAATTAGAAAACAAAAGTCTTATAAGTATAGTGCTACACATATTTTTGCTGTTACATTCAAAACAAGGTCAACAGCTAAGTGACAGCTGGGGAACTAGAGTTTGCTTAGGTTCATGGTCACTTGCTATGAGAATGAGGAAATTTACTTTGTCTATTGCCTCAGTGCAGGGCTTCTTTACACAATACTGAAATAAATTGCAGTAGTTACTAAACAGAGACCAAGAGCATAAAATATCTTCAAAAAGTCATAAGCCAAATTAAAGACAAATCCACCTGCAACTTTTCCACAACAATGACCTGAGAGTACTATACAGCTTACGAAATCCTGAACTTGCTGCCTGCCACAAAATATAATGAGGGAAATGTTTCTCCATGTGTGTTGTTTCTTATATTCCTTCATACACTGTTCACTGTTAGAGATATAGAAAGATAGAAAAAATATCTTTCAGCCCTCACATACAGTGGGTGTCCATGTATTACATATGTAAAGAGTATATTATATGCTTGTATATGAATTCAAAAGCAATAAATATGCCATTTTAAGAGTGTCATTAAAGAGCTTACTTCTATGTTTGGCCATATCTAACCAGTTTGTGGGCTGAGGTGAATGATGGCAACTATCCAGTTCTTATTTTTCAGCTGGCTCTTAGATATGAAAGTAGGAGAGCGCAGTATTTTTTACTCAGCCCAGTTATATGTTGTCCACTAATCAAAATGCAAAGAAATGTGAAACCTCAATATTGCTTACTTGTTCCTGCAGCAGGGAACATCTTATCAATCCCACCTGCACTGCTTTTTAAATAAATTCACTGACAGTGAATTTCATGATACAGAGCAGTACTGGTTTCCGTGTGATTAAGGCACTCAGGTCCAAAAAGATCTATTTAGTGGTGACAAAGCCAGAGGAATTATTTTCTTTTGCCCTGCTTTTGTTAGGGAACTGAAGCTGGTTGAGATTTAAAGAAAAGAAAATAAAGTTGTGACCTAATAATATTTCATGGACACTTGCAAATAAACAAGGGAAGAATAAAAAATAAAAATTAAAAGTCAATCTCTTCTTAGCATAACTTGTAAGGAAAGTTTCAAGAGAACCCAGAAAGGTGTTCTCAGTGCAGCAGTTTCAGAGAAATTTGATCAACAGTAAGGAGTTTCATGGTTTAGCTTGCCCATGGCTGGAAGAACAGTGAAAGTATCATGGGAGGAGAAAAAAAGGACCAATCAGGATTCCCAGTTGCAAAATTAAAGCACTAATGTACTTATAGACTCTTTGGTGATTGAATAAATGTGTCATTTTCTCCATAACAGCTCAAACACAGCACAAGTAGATGTTGCACTTGGGTGTTAGACTGAACCTCACTTGGATCCTACACTACATTTATTTTTTTATTACTTCCTTCAGATGGTTACACTTACCCACCAAATCCAACAAAGGTTTTAATTTCAACTGTCATGGGAGGCACCATTGTCATTGCCTCCAAATCGTGAGACTCTGAGGTTCTGCAAGTATTCAATTATTTTTGTTGGAACTTAAGTATTTTTGCTTTATTGTCTACACCATGTATGGCTGGGCATCAGAAGAGTAATGATCATTGTATAACATGTTAAATTTTACCCATAATAAGATTTACAATGCACAAAAATACAACCAAGGCCAAAGAATTGTTTATTTTTTTTCTCCTATCCTTCACTAAGAGGACCCATTTATACTCCAATTACTTTGTGATACTGCTAGACCAGGAAACACTATATACCTTTAATCAGAAAAATTTACAGTTAATATCCAGAATTCCCACTGAAAAGTATGCAGTAGTTTTTGTTGCTCAAAAGAAAATATTTTATACAACATGATATACAGAAATGCTCATGTTGATGCAGTCTTTAGCAGAAATGGAAAGTGAGATTCTGGATTGTGTTCCTGCTGTTTGAGATTGGAAACACGGGTCATTAATTTTTTATTGGTGTCTTTCATACAGTAGCCTTTATACAAAAGGTTTTCAAAGAAGCTGGATATCAAAGCTGGCTGGCCTCCTGATTTAACAGTACTAAGCGGGTCTTTCCGGCATAAAAATGTATTAGTGCTGCACAGATGACAGGATCTAAAATTCCAGACAGTGTGAGACAGTTGAAAAAACAAAGTGCCAGGGCTATTATTGCATAATAAAACTGCATAACAAAAAAAAGGTGCGCTCACAGCAGGAGTTATTCCTGTTGAATATAATGCCTGTTTCACACTTTAAAAGAATAATTTCAGATTTCTCTAAGCAGAAATCTATAAATTTTTGCAATAATGAGTGGCAGATATTTTTCTTTACTTCCTTGTTTAGCCTTACCTGAACACATATTGCCACTGGGGTAACATTAAAAAGGCCATGTGAAAATCTGTACTCAAGCAGGCATCTATTGAGATGATTTTATAGCATTTGGTTGGCAGTAGGGTTTTAAGCTATGCTCTTTGGTCCCAAGCATGAGCAGCCGCAGTACTCACAGCTCCATTTGAAGAGATATAATAGTTACTGACTACCCTTGACGTCCTCTATGAGCAAGCAGGTCTGTGGAGGAGTAGGATTTTGCCTAGTTTTCATTATTTAGAGTCATGAGGCTTGAACAAAGATATGTAAGTTGTCATAGGCCCTTGTAGTCCATAAATTGTCTTGTTCCTTCATCTTGTGCAGGATTCCCTCTTGTTCTCCAGTTATAAAGTCATTAGTATCAACATAAACAAGATGCACTGCATTACATAAAATTACAGTAAAAGTGTCCTGTATGGCATTTTATAAAAGGGATTTGGAAAGTGAGCTTAATTACCTTACAAATAAGATTTTTTTTTTTTTTAAATAGCAGTTACGGTCAGTAACAATTAAGGTCTACAATATTTTTTTAAATTATTGTTCATTTTAAGTATATAAAGAAGAGACAGTGTTAGTTTTTTGATGCAGCAAAAATGTGTGCAATGAGAAAACAAACTTAGCTAACATCATAGCCTATAAGTTGCTTTCATATTTATTATTTACTGAACAACTTTTAATCTTTCTGGTGCTTCAGAGAAGCAAACTTTCTGATGAATAAAGGCGTAAAATAGTAGTGAAAAATCTTTACTCCACCTGTCAAGTTCTGTTATACAGTAGAGATTCCTGTTTCCCCTCAGCAGTATTTCCTTAGGTCCTTCTAAAACTGCAGGACTAGAAACAAGTCTAAATAACAGGAGCTACTCATTAGCTAATTATTAAATCCCTCAGTTTTTCACAGACAACAAAGCATTGTCCAAAAAGATCTACTTTCATTTGAAACAGATTTTTAATATATTTCTTTGAAATCCAGGTCCCCAGCTACAAATGGGGTTGGGTACTTGATTGCTGGAGCACAATCCATGAACTCATGTTAGTTGCTGCTTGCCATACCCTGCACCCAAAGGGATCTGACTAGAACCAAGTGGTAGATATAAAACTACAGTTCTTGCACAGTCCAGTTTAAATACAGTCCAGTTTCTGCCTAACCTCAGAACTTCCTATGTTACCATGACTTCCATGGTCTACCATGACAAATACATAAGAAAACTATGTAAATCAAAATTTATTTTTTTCTGTGACTCAGACACTTCATTCACCATAACTGGAAAGCACAGCTTGCACAGAGGATTCACAGCTCTGTTTTCCATTTAAAACAAGCAGCAATAATGTTTTTTAGAAAAATACACTTGTGCTTCCTCCAAGCTTTTTCCTGCATCTCAGTGCTGCAGCACTTGTTTACAGTTGAGATTGAGTAGTGTAGGCATGAAATAGAAATTTAATTTCTTTATATGTCTATCCTTTCTATCTTTCTCAAAATGTAAATAACATTGTCTAATTTATGTGAAAGAGTTTTCCACCCATTTTCTTCTTTTAGCAGAGAGATTTTAACCATTTGTTGCCTGAACTATAAGAGATGTCTGGCCCTGTTGACATTTGGCTGGTAGTAGACTGGCATATCTTCCAAAACCTTCTCTGAGGACTGTTCAACGATTCTAGGCTATTGTTTCATGCAAAATATAGTCTTGAGCATCACCATTTGATAAGAGTCCCAGTTGTTGAGATATTATAAAAGAGGAGCTCTATTTACTCCTCTGGCTTTTTTTTTTGTTGATGTTTTTTTAAAGTAGGTATCACTGAATTCACATCCTGGTTACAAGTTTTGAGATTTCCATAACTAATTTTAGAGGATCATTATCCTCAAAAGCGTGATCTATATTTAATTCTGTTACCCGGAATAAGATTCATGGAGACTTAGTATGAAGAGAGAGTTATTTGTATAAACTTTGCTAGGTAAGGATGATATGTTATCGTAAAGAGACAAAAGCATTATATGTACTTGACTTGAACACTCATCAGAATATTTGACCACTTCTGAAAGAGCAAAAAAAAACCACCCAAAAACAGATACCCAAAACCAATTTTTTTTTTATCCCTATCATATTGAAAAATTAGGCAGTTCCATCTAAGGGATTCTGAGGGGAGACCTTATAGAGTGAATCTGGCTTTCTGAGAGTTTTTTTGAGTTTGCTTTTTATGCTCTTCTTATTTGGCTTGTAGAACATTACCATTTCTGGCATGCACACCAGATGGGCAGTAGGAAATAAATGGATAAATAAAATCTTAAATGTCTGGAGCCTTTAAATTGATTACTATGTTAGTTAAATACCAAATGACTAATTTGCATGTGCACATTTCAACTGAGCAGAATTTATTTTATTTAAAGGTCTGACATAAAATCGAGTTTTGTTTGTCATACCCTTTGACGCCCATCTCTTTACATAAACCTAGCTTTAAATAACACATGCAGCTGGTGAAAACAAGTCTGTGGTAATAACATAGTTACCTTGTATTCCTTCCCAAAGCAGAAATAGCTCACGCTGCCTGCATGATTAACAGATATGCTGGGATATTAGATGTCACAAGGAAAAATATCTGCTCTGTCAACGTTCTTTGGAGAATTAGTTCTAGATAATTTCCTACTGTGCAGTATAGCACAAGTGAGGCAGATGTGCCTTGTGAATATGTGTGTGGGAGGATGTGCTAAAACCCTGTCACCCTAAAAATCAGGTCTTTTCCCTGTAAATCTCTTTTTGTTTCTGAAAAACTTCTGACTTTAGAACTATCTTCTTTATTACATGGATATAAACTTACACTCAGGCAGAAATGCAGGGGTTTGCTGTATCCACCAGCACACATGATTAGCTGCAATGGTGCAACAAGCACCTTGTTTTATGGCTGACTTCCTGCTGGAGGCAGGATACCCTGACTCAGAGGATTCAGGATACAGTGACTCAGTTTGGAGATGCAGTGTTGTAGCAACACAGTGATTCATTATCCCTCCATTTAACTCAGCTTAATCCTTGACCAGAGCAAACACTCACTAATGTACAGCAGCAGAGGAAAAGTCATAATGGATGTGTTTTCAATTCTGATGTTGCAATGCTGAGTGCCGGGTCCCTGTAGCATCCATGATGGCAGCAGTCAAAGATTTGCCAGAAGAACCTGTGTGTGCCTATTTCTCCATCCTCAGATCCAGTGCCATGCTCTCCACAACTGCTGAGCTTCGCAGAGGGCTTTAACTTCTTATAAGCCCTCCTCAGGCAGTTGGAATAAATGATCATTGTAAGTTCCTCCATATTGAAATAGTCATTCCCTTTTCCTCTTTCCTTTCCCCTTTCCCCTTTCCTTTCCCTTTTCCTCTTTCCTTTCCTCTTTTCCCTTTCCTTTTTCCCATCCCCTTCCCTCCCCTCCCCTCTGTCTTTCTCTTCCTCTTTTTTTTTTAATTTTTTTTTAATCTCTTCCATTCCATTCCATTCCATTCCATTCCATTCCATTCCATTCCTTTCCGTTCCATTCCATTCCGTTCTCCTGTTTGCAGGGCTGGCAGTTCATCAATATCACTATTCAATTTTCCAGGAATAAGTTGGTGAGCTGTGGTGATATCCTACAAGTAATCAGAAGAGAAACTCTGTGGTGAGAGACACCATTCAAGACTCGGCACTAGGCTCCACAAGATTTACTGATTAGTCCTGGTTTCATGTAGGCTCCTGCACCTGGCATGAGCACTATTTTTACACTTGATTGATTGACATTTTTTCACTCAGAAACAGTGTAGATAATAGTCAAGAAAAATATATTCTTTGTTGTGGGGGTCTTCCATTGTTTACATTGTTTTCCTCTTGTTCAGTCAAACTGAAAAGATAAATGGGTTACTATATTTCCAGTTTGTAGATTGCTGCTGTTATTTTTCTTTCTTTTCATTTACAAATTAATTGTTTTCATTTATTCAGGGACAGCCACTTTTCACGTCTTATTATCTTGTGTTTGCATTAAATAAAATATTCACACTCCACCACTGTAAGTTTCATATAATTGCTACTGTGAAGCTACATACCACTCATTTAAATTAAAGAGCAGTGCCAAAACCATTATCCAGAAAGGTTACAAATATACATTTACCTTTTCAGTTATTTACAACTTTTTAAAAAATAACAAATGTTCAGCTATTAATTCTTGAGTTCACTTGCAAATTAATCTTAATGTGTATAAATCTTCCTATTTGAAAGTCCAGAAGGAAAAAATATGTGAAAGAACTGAAGTTCTAAAATTCAAAGTTTATTTTAGCTGGAGTGAGTGTACCAAGATTCATCAGTCTTGCAAAGTACAGTGGGAGAGGAAGAAGCAACTCATTGAATGGAAGGTTTAAAAGTTTTATAGCAGAATAGCATCATTCTAATTTTGAAGCTTTTCTGTCCAATATAAATATGTACTACAGATTATCTTGACTCTTTTTCATAAGACCATTCCTATCTCTTCGTGTCCCATTTTTCATCCAGAGAATTGGTAAGTACACCTGTTTATATTTAATGAATTTTCTTTGCCTCTCTATGCTTCTGACTAACTGCTTTCCTTTTAGTCCATGCACAGTTACGTGCTTTTAGTTGGGACTCTGTCTTGTCTAGTCTTTGGCCAATCTCCATAAAATTAGCAAAGATCTGAAAGCTCTGCAGATGCCAAAAGCTGTTCTATGCACTTCAGATCATTGTGGGGTTCTAACCTTTAATAATGGGCAGAGAAAGGTGCTGGAGTCAATTTTTACTGCCAGCTCCTGACACATTCAAACAGAATCACGAGAAGGATATGAAGACCATTTCTAAGCTATGGTTATGCTCTACTGCCTGTGGCTCTGGAAAGTAATTTGTTTAATTTCAGTTAATGTAATACTTAAACATCAGACAAATACATTGGAAAGTGCATTTAGAAAGGTGGAAGCAGGAGGAGAGGGGAGGGAATGCCTCAAACATAAAATACACCCCCAAAATAAAAGTTATTGTTTTACATCAAAATTACTCCTAATCGGTTGGGTATTAACATAATAAATGAGGACTAGGTAGGAGACAGGAAACTAAAAAAAAATACAAGTCACCAAATAAGGCCAAGAAACTGCACAAAGAACATTTCGTATTTAACTACCTGTCCTGGGGAGACTTTATGATGCTTGTATCCCCATTCATCCCTTTAGCCCAGAAATAAGTTTTGCTTTAAGACTGGTTCTGAGTGTGAAGGTGGGGAGAGGAGAAGTGCAGTTTGTTTTCAGTCACTGCACTCACTCCTCCATATTCTTTCTCCTGGACTGTGCTGTCTGTGGATGGACAGACACCGGGACAGAGCTCTCCTTTGTTTTTAGTTAGTTTTAGCTAGCTGAGGTGGAGAAGTTTCCTGGACTGTGGTTTTTCTTTTTCTTGGACCGGGTCAAACCTGCTCTGGACTGAGCACCCAGAGAGCAGTGGCAGCTCTGCCTGTGGCCATGGGCCGCTCCTGGGCTGCGGCATTTCCAGCACCGGAGGGACTGATCACAGAGCAAGCTGAGCTATAGCCCACAAAGCAGACTTTCTGAGTTGGTCAGCTCTTCAGAGTGGCAATCTGCTTTCTGAATTTGTCATGTGTTGAGAGTGGCAAGAGGTCTTATTGTCCAATATTGTTCATTTTCTGTGCTGGTGAATGTTTTGCCTGTTAAATAAATCCACTTTTCTCTGAGGATATATTTTCTTGAACCAGCTGGTGGAGAAGCCACTTGAATCTGCTGTCTAGAGCAACCCCTTTAGAGGTTTTCTCCCAAACTTACCCTAAACCAGGACAAATACATTTTTTAGTGGACAATATGGGGCCTCTGGGCCAGTCATGCCAGTAGGGCATCTCTTCCATTAATTTCCAGTCAGGCTCACATCAGCTTCCAGCAGGTTCAAAGCCTGTGATCACACCAGCAACAGATTCTGCCCTCACATTTCTCCGGATTAATGTGCACTGCGCACCAGTGTCGACCAAGGCCTCATATTATTGTGGTTCTGATGTGCCAGATCAATGAATCCACACAGTCCAAAAAACACGGTTTTCTCTAGGCTTTACCTGGCCAGAGGCAGGGCCAGGTTGGTTATCCTTCTTTCCTTGGGCGTATGTCTTAGAGGTTCCTTCAAGGGGACCAGACAGGTCATCATCATACCTGGCAGTTCAGCTACAGGCAGCTGGAGCTGCTTCCTTTTTGGTGGAACTTCCTCTCTGAGTCTTGCTGTCCTTCAGTTCATGCACCCATTGTGCCAGAGCAGCAGTAGATTTTCCATCCTATCTCCTCATGTTTTCTCCACAAACACGTGGGAAAAATGAGAGCTCAGCTCATGGGGTGTACCGTCTCTCCCCAGCTCGGGGACGTCTGCATTTGGTACCAGAACTTCTTATCTATACTGCTGAGATTTGGAGAAGGTCCTATTTAATCTACTCCCTGAGTTTCCTGTAAGTCTCCTCCATGATCTGGGCAAAGGCTTGCTGCTCTTCAGGGCCCTACCAGAAACTGTGCTTCTTGTGGGTGACCAGGCAGAGCGGGCTCACAAGTCCCTTCAGAGGTTTTCTCCCAGATTTTCCTAAAACCAGGACTCTACCAAATACAAGTTCAGCAATTCAATTCAACTGGAAAATTTCAGCGTTTAGACTATTACCATTAATCAAACAGCCTTTGTGAAGTATTGTTTGTGGGACTCTAAAATAGTAGAATATTTGACTTGATTTTTTAAAAAAATTAATTTTAAAAAGTACCCAGCTTGTGTTAATAAACTACTCTCACAAATTAAGAATAAAACAACAAAAATTAAAATTTAAAAAAAATTCAAAACCAAAAAAAAAAAAAAGAAAAATTAAAAATTAAAAACTTTAAATCTCACAAATCATTAAGATTGACAGTGGACACTAATTTTGTATATGGTCAGCAAATAGACAGAAACAAATTCACCAGTAAGCTGTGAAATGCAACATTCAAGCTGACAATCTTAAAAGAGGAAACAAAATCAGCAACCATCATTCTAAACAATAAAATTAATTAGTAGGTGTCTAAATAAAGAATGTTTTTCTTCAGAAAAAGCAAGAATATTTTTCTAAACAAAGATCCAGCCTTAGAAATAGTTTGAGGTTTTCTGAAGGATTTAAAAACATATTCATAAAGTGTTTCATTTGTTACAGTCTGAATTTTCTAAAGACTTTTGACAAAATTAATCCCAAAACCTTTTCACAAAGGACATGGTGAACAAAAGAAGTTCAAATAAGTTCAAGAGAGAATTTACTAAGCACTTGGAAAACAGATTCACTGACATATATTAAGTAGACAAATCATAGCAGGTCCAGAAAATGCTCTGCACTATATGGAGTTGGAGGTTTCACATTTATCACAGCGAAGTATCAGGCATATTTGCCCTGGATTTACGCTTCCTTTCCCAAAAAAACATCAGAGAAAGAGTCTGTCTCTTTACAGGCCTGTTACCTAAAGAAATACGGCTATTTCCATATTTTTGTATTAATAAATAGAGTTTTCTTGTACTTGTCCTGTACCTCTGACTGTGTGGGCCTCAACGAAAAGTGACAATACCTTGATGTTAACACACCTTTCTCTTTAAAACAGACTGGCTGCTTAATACAGGTGCAGATAGTGTTTTAAAAAGGGAAAAATAAGTAGGCATTTTGGGTTGCCTCTAAGTTCACTACATGACCAGGTCTGTGATTCAAGGGGTTAAAGTTAATTTCAAAATTATTTTTTAAAAACACCAAAAGATTTCTTTTTCTGAAAAACAACAGTAATAAAATGACGGGAAATCCTGACTAGTCCTCCTATAGCTGAGGGAATTTTTTTCCTTCCTCATGCAAAATCAAGACACAGGAGGGTAGTCAAGCCAGGGTTGCAAATCTCACACAAATTTGGGAGAATTTACCTTTTTCTTGTGTTAAAAAAATACATTTTTTAACACACTGGATTGGCTTTATGTGGCTTCATATGGCTTTATGTATCCATGTCTTTATGCATTTGTGCAACCAAAAGTCTGAGGTTAATGAAAAGAGACTTCAGAGCCTTGCAAAGAGTAGCAAAAAATATGGGAGCACAGGAAATATTTTCCTCAATCCTAGTAGTAATTAAGGGAGAAGCCAGAATATATTATCAAGGCAGGATATTAATACCTGCCTACAAGACTTATGTCTCTCACAAAACTATAGTTTTTTAAACCATGGAAGAGCCTTCAAGGGACAACATATGTTGGATCCTGTCAGGATTTGCCTGTCCTGATTGGTGAAACATGCCTTTGGGCATAAGTGAGCAGAGCTGATCAAGAGGTCTTTAAACTAGAATTGATGGTGGAAAGGGATACCAGTAGGATTGCAGTAGGTAAGCCAAGGGCTGCCATGACATAACTGGAGGAAGGAAACCCAGTGGGAACATTTACACTGCTCCTGAGAGCACAGAGGCTCAGGAGAACATCTGAAATTTTGTACACAATCACACACAGTGTGAGAAAAAAACAGGATTAAATTGAAGGATTAGTCAGCTCCCAAACCTACAATGTCACTATCTTGGCTGCATTCCTTATGGAATGGTTGAGTTTAATATTTTCAGTGCAATGAGGTAAAATCTTAACAGACTAGCGACTACAGGAGAGCAAACTTTAAGTCATCCATGGAACTACTTAGCAAAGTAACCAAGAAATCTGTTGGGTGAGGAGATCATGAGCACTTGTCAATCTTAAGAACTTTATTTTAGAAATAAGAAACAATTCCACTGTGTCCTAAGGAAAGCAAGAAGGCCAGTTAGATTGAACAGGGAAGTCCTCACAGAGCTCCAGAGGACAAAAGGAATTGTAGGGTCTCTCAAGCAAGGTCAGGCTTTGTAGGAAGACGCATCTGGGGTGTGTGTTTATGCCGTAGGAAGGCATGGAAGGCTCTATCCAATTTGAAACTGGTCAGTTTTGTGTCTGACAAGAAGAGATCTTTAAGGATGTTAACAGCAGGAGGAGGTGTAAGGAAATACTGGAGTGATGATTGTTGACAACGTGAAGAGGAGGTGGTCACCTGACAAAAATGTGAAGATGAAATGAGGCATTCAGTGGTTTGTTTGGATTTTTTTTGCCTAGTCTTTAATTATCCTGAAAGACTTTGGTCTGCCTTTTCCCAAGAGTGTGGGAACAGTGACTCCTCATTTTTTTGGACCCTGAACTTGTCAGAGTCCAAACTGTCAGAGACCAGCTATATCACCTATATCAGCAGAATGTTCACAAGTGGGTCTGATGGGATGCATCTCAGAGAACTGAAGTAGATGGTGGATGTTATGGCAGGAATTTTCTCCATCAGCAATCAAAAGTCTGAAAAGTCTGAGGAACTCCTCACTGACCTATGCTGTGAGGCAGTGACACGTGGGCAATGGTCCATGCTGTACCAGTATAAGGTATGAGAGAGGACCCAGGAATCTATATACCAGTGAGTCTAGCCTCAGCACCTGAAAAAATTGTGGAGAAGTTGGGTAGACTGGGTGCCACCAAAAGACATTTAAAGAACAACCCAATCAGGCACAGTCAGCATGTGTTTAGAAAGGAAAGTCCTGCTTAACAAATCTGATCTCCTTCAGGATAAGGTCACCCATCCAAAATGAAGAGAATGTGGTGCATATGTTGCTTTTTGGCATTTAGTGATGCTTTTGTTACTGTCCCTCACAGCATCTTTGCGTACTGAGCAGCTACCAGTGGTGTTCCTCAGGGCTCAGTCCTCGCTCTGGGGCTGGTCAATATTTTGGTCCGTTATCTGCATGTGGGAGTGGAATGCCCCATTAGCAATCTTGTTGAGAATAACACATTAGGAGGTTTTGTTGACTCACTTGAGAGACAAGAGGCCTTGCAGGGGGATCTGGATAAATTGGAGCATTGAGCAATCATCAGTGCCATGAAATTTAACCAGTCCAAGTGCTAGGAGGCAGTAATGCCTGGCACAGGTCTCAGCTGGGAGATGAGTGGCTGGAGAGCAGCCCTGCAAGAAGGCACCTGGAGGTGCTGGTTGGCAGCAGGTTCAAGTGGAGGCAGCTGTGTTCCCAGGCAGCAAAGAAGGCAAGCCACATTCTGGAGCACATCAAAAAAAAGCATGGCCAGCCAGTCAAGAGAGGGGATTGTCCTCTTGTGTTCAGCACAGGTGCAGCCTCAGCTGGGCACACTGCTGGGCCCCACCACTGCAGGAGTATGCCAAGGTCCTCAAATGCTTCCATAAGAGGAAAACCAAGCTGGGGAGAAAGCTGGAAGGTATGTCCAGTGAGAAGAGGCTGAAGACTTTGGGCTTGTCTAATGTGCAGAAAAGGAAGTTGCGAGTGACACCATGACTTTGCAGCTTCCTGAGGAGAACTATGGGCAGAGAGAAGTGCTGAGCTCTTCTCCATGAGGTTCAGTGAGAACGACTCAGTGTTGCAAAGTGTGAAGTTTAGATTGGACATCAGGAAACATTTCTTTACCAAGAGCAAGGTCAAACACTGGCACAGGCTAACTTGAGAGATGGTTGACACCCCAAGTCTCCCCATGTTGAACATGCTTTAACATTTGATCAGCCCTGAAATAGTCAGGCAGTTGGACTAGGTGATCACTGTAGGTCTCTTCCAGTTTGTATTATTCTAGTCTAGTCTAGTCTAGTCTATTCTATTCTTCTATTCCATTCCATTTCATTCCATTCCATTCACAGGTCAACAATTCAACAGATGAGTATTTTACTTTTTTGTTACTTTCTGTGTTGTATGTTTAACCTCTATGTACTATATGCTGTGGCTGAAACTTTTCATTGCCTATAAGACTGATAGTATATTGTTCTACCTTACTAAATGGAAAACTGAATTTTGAAATGAAACAGTACTGTTAAACCACAAATATTAAGGAAGATAATTGCAGTCCTTTGTTCTTCAGTCCATGAGAAAAGCATACCCTACATGATGTTTTTTTTCAATTGCAATGGTGACTACTTCAGTAATAAAAATATCCAGAGATTTTTCAGCTACAAATACAAAATAGAGGGCAAATTTATCTAAATTGAAACTCTTAGTACCTCTGATTTATTTAAGATTGAAGATACCAATGATGGGTTTTCATCAACTAAAGATCAGGCTGCACACATGGATGTTGTACACTGGTGTTATTTCTACCTTTGTCTTCCACTTTGTCAGACTGAGGCCAGAAACAAAGAGTCTCTGTATTTCTCCTACTAACAGGTTACTTCAGCAAAACAATAGAAAGACTTTACCAGTAAGCATCTGAGAAAAGAAGTAACTGCTGAAAAATACCACCTAAATTCAAGGGATACCACCTGCTTTTTTCTTACGCCACTCTTACGGATGCTACTTTTCTGGCTTCCTATGAAGAAAAGTAGCTTTAGTGCCTAAATATGCAAGTAAGGACAAATAAGGGCTGCAGAATTTGCTGCAGCATTTGGACTCTAAAATCCTTTCATTTTGATGCCTCAAAGCTAAAGAAAATCCCACCAGATGTCTGCCTTTAACATTAGGTGTGTAAACAATATTGAAAGGGAGGAACTCAGAGACAAGCTAGGCATTCTTTCAGAGGGTTTAACACACAAAAAGGTCATGAGATTAATCTGTCAGATTAAATTGGTGGGCAGCTTAAGTGAGCCCATTTTGCCATGAGATGAGTTGCTTCATTTCAACAGACAAAAAACAATGTCACGTGAAATTGTATTCCAATTCTACCTTGCAGTCCTGTGCATAAATCCAGAAAAGACAGATAAATGAGCAGGAGTAAGAAAGCAGTTGAAAATGCATGATAATGTTGCTCATCTTGCAATTCAACAGTTTATCAAATAAATAGTACCTGTACTTAAGCAGATTCATACATACGTACCTCTCTTCCATGCCTATCTGTATTGACTTTATGCCAAGCAATATTTGTCAGCAGAGGTTTCAGCTAAGTCATGAAGCAGGTGTTAATCAAAATTGTTTGCTTAAATAATTTTAAGCATTTTCAACCCTGCCAGTTTCTTTTTCTTCTGTGTTTTAACTGACCATCTGCTTTCCATGCATGGGTTGTTCAAGCAATTCAAAAACTTATGCCTCACTTTTGAGCAGCATAATCTTCTTATCTGTGAAATTAAAATTATTTAGAACTATGTTGAAATAGATAAAATAATTTCTGGAGGGAAAAAAACCTCCACTATTTCAGTACATCTGAAGGGTGGTGTCTCAAAAAAAAAATCCTGACCATCTCCTGAAGACTAATTTTAATTTTTCTTGTATCAGATGAAGAGGATAGAATTTTCTTAGAAACTAGCTGCAGAAAGATATGGATTCTTCACTTATTTTAGGCATTCTTACCTAATCCATAAAATTTGAGGGAAGGGGTTGTGGAGTAAATGCAAAATACTTTCCATTTGACCAGATATGACAACACAACAGAAGTTTCCACTTAATTCAACTTACTGCACTCAGAGTCATATATTAAATTTTCAGATCATTCTTTCAAATATGTTAATTACCAGAGAGACACAATAGAGAAATATATTCTGAGGACAGCATATGTCTCATCTGACTGGGAAGTTTTCTATGATGCTAAAACACATCCAACTCTTCCTACACAGTGTAATGCTGCAGTGTTATGTTTAGAAGAATTTTTGTATCAAAATAATTAACATTAGATTTTCATTCATTTATTTGGCAGGTGAAATCATCTGATTGATATTTTCCTTGGAGTAGAACACTATTATTTTTACTATTTGAATCTAACTGAAAAAACCACTGGTGGAATGCTTAGTTGAATGAGAGATTATTTTTAATACTTCAATAAAGGAGTGCAACCAAAGGTTTCTACATACCCTGTGATCAATATCAGTCATCAATTGAAGTTAAAATCAAAGCAGCTCTTTGCTGTGCTTCCACCTCTTCCAGTTAACAGGTTTTATATGAATGAATGGGAGGAGAAAAAACTATAGCAATACACTTAATTACTTTTATTGTTATTCCTTGGATGTTTTATTTAATGTTAAATGGTAAGATGTGATATACAATGTGTATCAAGGAAGAATGAAACATAGCCTTAGGCATCTTCTAGTCTCTGAAGCATTGCTGATACACTGAATTTTCTTCTTCTTCTTTTTTTTTTTAAGTGTCAAAAATCACTTCATATGGCAAGGCAGATAGCATTTCAGGGTTCATTACAGCCTCAAATTGCTTCCACTGCTGGTGATCTACAGAGATTTCGTTAGTCTCCCTTCATTCTATATTATCATGGAGTTATGGGTTCAGTCTTCATACCAAAGGGATACTTTTCATTTCAGAATAAAGCTCCTAATGACAATGTTTTTCTTAATGAGCCACTGCACATCAGCCCTTTTCCCAGCAATAGAGTCAGAAATTCCTCTCTGACCATCTGCCATGTAAATTTACCAAATCCTGGAGATAATAAAAAATAAAGTCATGGAAGATTCGATGTATAAATCACAGAAGTACTTTTGCCTTGCCTTGCCTTGTCTTGCCTTGCCTTCTCTTTTTCCTTTCCTTCCTTTCCCTCCCCTTTTTCTTTCCTTTCCTGTTCTTTTCCACTTTTCTGCCTTGCCCTTTTTCTTTCCTTACCTTGCCTTGCCTTTCCCTTGCCTTGTTTTGCTTCTCTGATGAGCAGGTTGAGGACCATCTGCTTCCAGGATTACCTCAGCTATGGATTCCAGACGGAAAATGTACATCAACAAATTCTCCAGCCTATACAATCCATTAAGACTGGCTTTTATAGTGGGCCAGCCTAATAAAGTCTACCCTTGGATAACCTTATGGCTGTGTCTTCAATGTATAATTGTGAATGCCAATGGTTTTTTATTGTTTCTCTGTTGCCAGATGAAAAATGGGAACAGTACGGGAAAAAAATGAAGAACACAGAAAAATCTCAGAAAAATATAAAGGATATAGTGTGGGTAACAGGTCTTTGATTTTGAGGGACAAGATGAATGCAGACAGATCTGAACTCTCTCATACCATCTAAAAAAATCCCTCTTTTTGAACTCCAGCCATTTTTTTAATGTCTCCAGAATGAACCTCTTGCAACAATCCCTTAAAAATCTCAACAGTATTTGTCTTTAAAGGACATACAGTACAGCTACATGAAAGGCTGCTGGTGAAATATTTTACTCTACAAATTCATTGCAAGGATACACAAGAAATGTAAATATTACCAAATAATCAAACACAAATGGAAGCCTAAACAGATTGTATAAAAATTTAAGGAATATTTAATTACATAATTTAAGCCAGAGCTGATTTAGAATGCAAAGAGTCAGAAGCATGCATCAAAAGATGGACCATGATCTGGCACATCTCAAGTAGTCAAGGTTTTCTAAGACAAACAAAGTTTTGATTTTAATTCCAAATGAAAGTGTCCTAAATATATGCACATTGTTTTCCATTCAATAAAACAATATTAGAATTTTTCAGAGGAAACAAACTGTGTATTACTTCTAGCCAGTAGTTAATTATGATATGTGAGTATGCACGCTCTTATAGGCAAACTGTTCAACATATGGGCCAAACACATACTCACAAATTTGAAGACAGTCTTTCACACACAGTGAATTCCACATCTTACTTTAGGCGGGAGCCTACAAAATTCTGTTGAATACTTTACTCTTTTGCAAGGAGACAACATCATTTGTGTTGGGTTCCTGCTGCATAGCAATCCAACTTTGCTTTGTGTAACTTGACCAGCACAAGTGGTGTAGTACACCTTAGAAGCAAATCATCAACCTTCCTCAGAATAAAAATTAATGAAGATAATCCACTATGCAGAATCATAAGTTAATCCTGTGAATCAATTCATAGTCTCAGGAATAACCTCTTGCTCAATTATGTCATCCCTTTTAACATGTATGAATTGTTAATTTTATTAGTGCCAGATGAGGAAGTAGTTCTTATTTACATGTGAAATTATCATTATTTTTTGGATCTTAAAAATTGCTAAATATGTGAAAATTCATCAACACAGTCTTGTACACTTCTTCCCATTTGTCTGAGACAATTAATACCTGGAAAGATCTTTTGTTATGGAAGACTTTTAAACGGCAACATTTTTTGAAGATAGGAAATGAAATAAACATTGGATTACAGCAGGTGGTCTGTCATACTGAATGTCAAGCTGAAATAAACTCAGAGAAGATTTAAAAGCTGTTTTCTTTGAAGCAATGGATGAAAAATGCCATCCACTACTCAGATCTTTCTAACATTTGAAGGAAATCAAATGGAATGGCAGAATTCTTATTTAACTTCTTTCCTGAATCCCCAGCACACACACACATATTCACAGATTCAATTTGCACTGCAGGAAGTCTATTGTAATATCTGAACTCCTTTTGAGTTTCATTTCAGTGTAGAGTGGAGAGGATTTTAGTCCAGAGTTTAGGTTCTTTCCACACAAATGTAATGTGAAGCCCTTGGGCAACTGTAGATGAACTCTTCCTCCATCAATAAAATGGTGTAACACATTGGTATTAGCAACAATTCATGACTCTGTAAATATTTATATCTTAGAAATTACCAGCATCTAAGATATGTTCTACAAAACTGAAAAAATTTTACAGTTAACAAACTATAGTAATACACCACATGTAATCTGGAAAGTAGAGCAGCAAGGTCACAATGAGGTTATGAGGGGTTCCATAACATAAGCACCAGCACTGGAGAAACTTTATTTGCCTCCTCTGCATAAATAAAAGTAACTTGAGAATGCTGGTTGGTCTTCAACACAGGGCTCTCTGAGAAGAATCATGAGCAAAAACCATGCAAGAAATTTGCATTCATGAAGAAACCAAATAATTTTTATAAAATTTATTATTTTAAAATCTATATTGCAGTGGGGTATTACAGAAAGTAAATCGTGGAGTTAAGACAATTAATATGACAGCTAAATTTTGAGTCTTTCAGAGCCAAAAGCTACAGTGAATTTGGAAAGTACAGCTACCCTTGATAAAGAAATTCACAAGGACCGTCAGAGGATTCGATTCCATGCAGATGTCACAGAAACTGAACTGAATTTTAGAGAAGTTATTGAAACAGTAAATTCAAAGTAGTTATCTCATCTCATCTCATCTCATCTCATCTCATCTCATCTTGTCTCGTCTCATCTCATCTAGTCTTATCTTGTCTCATCTCATCTCTCTTGAGTTTCTATTTTGTTGTTTGGGTTTTTTAAACAAGAACTGAGACTTAACTATGGGTCACCTTGGATGACTACCAAAGAGAAATATCACATCTCTAAAACCCACATAATGCTCTAACCAGTCAGTGCCAAGGTGATTGACAGCACTGTTCCATCACTTAGAGAAACAAAAAAATAATAGTAAAACAACAAATCAGCATTTGGTCCCTGAAATACTAAGAAAATCTAGAGAAGCAACAGATATAAAAAGTCCTATCCCTTTGTTTAACAACTGCAATATCATTTCCATTATTTCTCCAGGCTCCCATTCTGAATTCAAAGCAATTTATCTGAAGTTCAGACACTGTCAGTGTGATTTAGTTTCACTTTTATGGCAACTGCAGGTCTCTAATAAGTATGCTCCCTTCATTGATTTTGTTCCCCTTCAACTGCTGCTGTAAATGTAATTGAAATTTTTGGGTTTTTTACCCTGACCTACCTTTCTTTTCTACCTATTGTAGAGCAATCAGAGCAGATTCCTATACCATATTAATAAGAAATCCAGCTTGTCCTGGAAATGAACTTCCATAATAACCATCATGATATTGATATTAAAATATCACTAATTTTGTATATACAATTTTACTCATTTTCAGGTTTTCATTAATAAGTAGCCCAATGAACAGAGTCTGAATATTACTTTTGATTTATGCACACATAATGGGATGTTATCCTCTACTTATCTAATGTGCCAAATTTACTTTAATAAATAATATTGCAAGTGTCTCAAGCTGTCATTTTAGAGTTAAAACACTGCTTTCTGCTGCCTTGGAATATAGGCTGATTGATGCATAGGTGTATGTTGATGCTTTGTGCACCATTGTTCAAGACCATATGTGGTGTTAGACTCCTATTTACTTCCATACCTATAGATGGCAAGGGAATGAAAAATATTTCTGAAGGAAAGTCTAAATGAGAGAAATTAATTATGAGTTTAGTTCTGAAAATGATCAGGTTACTATTCTTTCCAGACAAGATATTCCACAGGCCCGTTCCTGAGAAAGGTTTTGGCCTCCCCACTGTCAAGTCTCCCAAAGTGCTCAGTGACAGGTGATCTAACAAGACCTCCCTGTCCCATGGGGGCTGCTGATCAGGATGAAACTGTGATTTCACATTGAACTAGAACTGCCTTATGAAAACCATGCTCAAATACGTCTCAAGTACAACTTAAAAGAATACCCAGTGCACAAATCAGAGGTGCTGGTTCAGATGTTCATAGTGCCAGCTTATGTGGCCAAGCAGATTACTACATGCAGACACAGCTACAGATTTTGTGTATGGGTGATGCTCTGATAAAACATGCATAATGCAACAGGAAATACAAATCTCAAATAGCAAAATTATCTTGCACTTTTATGCAGGCAATCTTCAGTGACACACTAATCGTGGCACTATTTAAATCAATAAAAAGGCTGCAGAATGAACTAGAAACCTACAGTCATAATAATGAAACAGTAAAGAGTTTCATTTCTGTTCCCTACATAGTTTAACACTGTCCGTCTGCTATCCTCTGCATCTAGAACTGCATTAGCAATAAAAAAGTAGCCATGGTTTCACACAACATTGCAAACTGTAATCTGCTGTGGAAGTATCCAACCACTCACCCATAGAATCAATTAATAAAAAGACATAAACGGAGTGAGTCTTGTCCACACACATTTCTACAACCATTATGGTTTTTGATTTATCAAACACTTTAATTGTCTTCCAGGAGAAACCACACTGTTTACAGTTAACTGCACCTAAGACACTCAACACGGAAAAAGGTTTTACGTACGTATAGGTAGCAAGTTTAAGCAGAAGGAACAGTAGCTCCTTCTCAGCCACAAATCTAGGTTTCACAGAGAATGACCCAGAAGACAAGCAGCTTTGGTGTTTGTGAGGGTTTTTTGTTGTTCATCTTAGCATTAGAGTATATATTTAAACCCCTTTAATCTAAAGATCCAACTTGCAGACAATTCTTTGCAAATCTTTTGCATTTTGTCCACCTGTCCTTATGGCAGACAAAAGCTTTTGACAGAACAGCTGAGGAACCCACCTGGACTCCTTGGTGGTGGGAGAATGTTGGTGAAGTGACCAAAGGAAGCAGACCTAGCCTGGGGCAGTGGGGAGAAAACAATGCCTTTTAGCACAGAGGAGCACTGAATCCTGCTGCAAGGACAGCCCAGTCAACTATTCAAAAATTAAAGCCCAGTATTGCACTGTGACATTCTCTGCTCTGCTATCTGTTATGCACATCGGGTACTAGTATTGCACAGAACATTTAATTAAGCAAGTAATTCAGTTTAACAGGGTGATAAATGGAGCAGTGTAGTAGTAAAGTCCTATGATATACAGAGAAACAAAAATTACTCTTATCAAAGTCTTAGAAAAGCATTGAACATCCTCCAAAAAAAGGGATAAATTTTAGTATCTTCATACTCATGCATTGCTCCTGTTTCTAAATTACTGTGGATTTTAGGATTTTTTTACCGTCAGTGGAGCTTAATATATTGATTTCAGTCAGGCCCACTCTGGGTGTTGCAGTTAATTAGCGACCTCACAGTGTGAGGATGCAAGTCTGGCGCTTCAGTCTCTGCTTCCCAGGGAGAGACGGTTATCCTTGACACAGGGCAGCTGACAATTCTGTCTTTTATTAGCCAAGCCCCAGACATCTGTAGTTCCACAATCACAATCCTTAGATGCATATATATAATATAATCAAAGTGATAGCATATGATGTTGCAGTGCCGGATACATTTCATTTCCACAATAGCTGTTAATCCCTTTGCAAAATCAAAGTATTGAGAATAGTAAATTATCACCTCAAAATGTGTTGGGAAACAAAATTTGTCCAGCGAATATTTTAACACAAATAAACTAATGGTCCCTTTGGTCTGGATGTTTGCTATAATGGATATTAATGCTTTTTGATGTCTCATTTCCAAAGCTGATGAAAAAAAGCCAATGAATCAGTGGATTAGAATCTGAGAGAACTAGTGACTGGACATAATCACTTTCAGAGCACACACAATAGGGGCTGCAGTTTCCTCCAGCAGTGGAAAAAGAGTGTGATCATCTTCCTGTTCAGTCTGCCTTTGTTCATATGCTTCTTTCTCATTTTCTTCCTTAATCTCAGAATAATACCCCATCTTGTCATGCTGCCCTAGAGGTTTGCTTAATATAGCCATAAAATGCTGACAGTGTATTTTAAAAGAGTCAGAATAATAAATGTTTTAATCCATGGTGGGGAGAAAATTGTAAACAATCAGCACTGATATTTATTTAAACCTTTATATTTAATTTAAAGATGAAATTAAATAAAAACACTGTCTAAGCAAGAACACATATTTAAATCCTGATCTGCGTGGCTACCAGTGTTGCCTGATAGCAGTCCTACTTCCTAGATTTTGAAATAGAGCTTATTTAGCATTTTGTAAGCCCTTTGATATCAACTCAGCAAGGGGCAAATCTGTCTAAGGAGAAAATCTGGTCCAGGACAGTTCATTGCAGTAACAAGTAACAGGAATTTAGCTTCCCAGACAGCAGGGACACATAGAAAACATACAGTATCATCCAGAGAGCACACATCGCTAGTGCAGAGGGCAAAAGAATGTAGCTAAATCTAGATAAGCCTTAAAGTAAAGAAAAAAAATCTTGCTTCTGTTAGAATGGAACATCTGCAGAGAAAAAGAACTCCATCATTTATTAGCAAATGTCTAGAGAAGTCCCTTCCTTAACATTTTTCTTTTTCAAAGTAGCTGGCTCTGCAAGCCTCCAAACACCTGGCTTGCGTGCATCACTGGCACTTTTCCAGCCTTCAGGAGAGAAAGCAAGGCAAAAACAAACTCAGACTGCTGTGAAAACAGAAATGTAGGCAAAATGAGAGATATGTTTCTTGTGCCTTTGGGTTTGTCCCCTTTTTCTCTTTCATACCTGTTCAGCTTATTCCAAATAAAAGAACATGTAAAATACCGAAAATTAAGGAATACCTCCTGCCTTAGGTTCTCTAAAAACTATGTGAACCTTAAGGACAGGGGGGAAGAGAACTTCAGAAACCAGCACAATGTGTGCCTGCCAATTGCCAGTAGCACTCAGATTCTCACAGTAGTATTCTCAATCAGAAATGTTGGCTGGCTGATCCTTCTTCAATGCTCTATGCAATTAAATGATATCTTTCAATAGTTTTAGAAGTCTGGAGGACACTAGAATCAAAGGTTTCTTAAAAAAAAAAATACTTGTGAAATACATGTTGCCTCACAATTTGCCTCTCAATTCACCTCTCAATTCAATACAGAATCATTGAAAAAAATTGCACTCTTCATTTTAAGATTCATTCTATTTAGCTTATATTGTATCAATATGTTTTTTAATCTTCTTAATGTTAGTTGTTGTGATTGCTGTAATACTAATCAGATGCCACAGTCTATCCTGCATTCAGTATATCACCAAAATCTGCTTTTCATATCAAATTAGTACTGCAATATCTGATTCCCACTGTAGTTAGCATATATGCTTGCTAAAAACAAATAATCAATCATCACTCATTCAGTAAACAGATTAAGCAGAAATTTGAGGTATATTTAGGTAAAAGTAAATACAGCAAAGGTGTCATAAGGCATCTTCTTTAATACTATTAGAAAAATGAAAATATACCTCCTGGTCTTTCTGAAATACGTCATAATACATGCTCTACTATATACAGAACATATAATTATATTATAATTATATTCAGGTATAAAGAACTGGAAGTTTATGGACATGAATAAAAACACACCACAAGAGAAAAATGTGTCAAAATCAACCTCTGATAACAGATGTTAATTATCCTAGCTAGATATAAGACAGTTGTTGCATGGTTAAAAGGATGACATATACTGATTCAGCAGAACACGTCTTCCTCTGGCTACCTATCTTATCTTATTTGTTCCCTTTCTCCATCACAAGCTTCTTGAATGTCCCTCATTTATATAGTACATTCTTATATGCTGTTTGGTAGGGAATGTCAAAGAGAATGTCAAAGGTATAAATTGTTTGAAACAAACTATGCACCTTAAATATACCAAAATGAGGAGAGATCAGGTTGCAGAGAGGAGTAAAGGAATGGATAAAGAAAGTAAGAGCCACTGTACAAGACTGTCAAACTGAGATAGACAATGGGTTCATGTAGACCTATACTCCACCTATGACTGCCCATTGTCTTCCTTTCGCTATGATCACTGAGAGAGTTTTCCCTAACCTCTTAAACCTACTCAGGACACATCAGATGGAGAGCCACTCAAGCCTGAAGGCTTAACAAATGGTAGTCCTAAACATCTGTACGTCTGTTGTATTTTTTCAGAGGTAACCCCAGAGGGCCCTTGTTTGTATTGGGATACCAGTCCAGGCAGGTGGAATTCTGAGGGAGCTAGGCACAGTAAGTTTTCCCCCTTTCTCAAAGGACAGCAGAGCCAATTAGAAAAGAGATATTTACTTAGCCTCTGGAAGAAGTATTAGTCATCTACAGAGTATGCTAATTGATTTTATTTCTTACTGAGTCACTGTTTTGCCCTTACAAATGTGAACAAACTTTTTAATTTTCATTTTGTGTGGACGTATAACACCAAAATTTCCTTTGAAGTTCATGTGAGGTTGTATTTGCATAATTACAGAGAAGTGAAATTATAACCGCTGGAGTTTGTGTCAAACCTATGCTATTCTATGAATTGACCTCTTTTCCAACACTTGCATAAATAATAGTACATGTTCACTCATGGCACTAAATTGTGCAAAAAAATAGATGAATTTTCAAGTTCCCAATTGGTGTTTTGAATTTGCAAGAACAAGATAGTTATACATTAGTCCAGATCTCATGAGAAATATTTTTTCATCCCTGTATGTTACTTCTTATGCTTTCAAGGTATAAGAATCACTACAGACAAGTTTTTAAATATATTAACAGAAAACACTATATAGCCAAAGCTCAGTAAAAAAAAAAACTGATGCCATTTTCCAACAGCAATCCAATTTATTTCACTAAGTTCAATAGTATGGGCGTTACTTAGCCAGTCAATTCTTAATCAAAATATGAACAAAGCACACATGGTGCAATTATCTAAGCGGTGTAATAGGTTATTGTACAAATACATATTAAATAGTAAGTAAATATTAATAATTAAAATAATTTATAACATTTTAAAAGTAGTGAGAATCATTTTCTTTCTTTTTGGTTTCCAGCAGACACTAACAGATAAATTAAAAATTACTGTAACAGAAAATGCCCCAAATAGTAGTGCTTTGACAGCTTTAGTAAAGCAAGTGCTCATCTAAGTCAGGTTATACCTGACATGACCTCCTCTTTCATGACCAGGTGTCTAGGATCTAGAGAAGAAAAAAGAAAAACTTATTTAAATAAATAAAAAAAAAAATTGTAGAAAAAATGAAGGAAAGCACCAGGTGTGAAACTCCAGTGCAAAACGTTTGTCACAAAAGTATGGAACAGCAGTCATTATCTTTCAAACACTTGAATCAAGATAGGAAACACAAGAATTACCACCATGGGGTTGAGGTAGCTGCCAGATCCTGTTCATTACTTACTTACCTAGCAGCTAATTGAGGCTCCAGTGCAGTACCAGGATCCATGCAAATGAACAGCAGTAGTCTCGCTGTCCTGATGACTCCTCTGGGGACACACAGAGGTGTGAGCATCCGCCTGTGGAGGCACAACTGCAAGATTAGAGGTCAGCTGAGGCTCTCCTGTCAGAGAACAGCATGAAATGCATTTACAGTGTCAAGAGAGGAGGACAAAGCAAGTAAAAATAACCAAATTGGTCTTCGATTGTTCCCTGAAGTGTCATGGTACTAAGAGTCCATTCAAACTAAGTATTTCTACTTTACTTACTTTGGAAGCCCTTCTCCATGCATAACATGTCATCTGTCTTTTGCTTAGATAAACAAAAAACCAGTATTTTACAGACAAAAATACTTACTAACACAGTTCAGAGTTCCTTTGCTTTTTCTAATTGAAAAAAAAAAAAAAGACAAAACCACCACTTTTCTTTAAAATGACAATTTGTTAAACATAATTGCCCAAAAAGTAAAATACAAAATAAATCTCTTCCTTTAAAGTCTTTAAAGCCAGGTATAATGGCATATATAATTTTCTTCCTTTCAGTTGTACAGGATTTTCAGAACAATAAATTATTACTAGAGAAGTTGCAAGTCAAAATTGTTGCCATTGGTCTTGGTAGAAAAACCCTTAACATTTTTTTCTTACAAGAAAGATATCCTCAGTAAAAAGTTACATTGTGCATTTGATTCAATTATTATATTAATTTTTATAATACACATTATCAGCTAAAACACAATTGATATTGATGTGTTCCTCAACCTAATAATAGATTTCACCTGCACTATGGTGCAGCAAAATTGTGCTGGCCAAAACCTTGTAGACCACAGAATTGCATCCGCTGTAGACTCCAGGGATCATTTGCTTAAAGAGCTCTTCTAAAGAACTACTCAGCTCTGTTATTCATAAAATATTTTTTAGGTAGAAAACACTGAGGTTTGGAAGATGCGTATATCATGTTTTGAGATGTCTAAAACTCGTTAATATATCTACTTGGAGGAGTAATTCAGTGTGCTTCTTCCGTATTTCATAAGTGCACTAATAGATTAGTCTCATTGAAAAACCTTTCATCTTCTATAAATATAAAAATTAGTTTCATTGAGGTTTATGTCCTCCTAGAAATTTTGCCCCAGCTGATCAGCATGAAAAATTTTTCTGTGTTTTCACATTTGAGTTTTAAGTTGGTGTCTTCTAACAAAACAAATCAAACTTCTGCTTGAACTGAACAAACAAAATTCCTTTTTTCTGTAGAAATTCATAGTCTGGATAAGTTTTGGTCTTATACTGTAAATCCATATAGCATGTACAATCTACTAAAATAGCATTTTAAATATCTAGAGAAATTAGGTAGATTCACAGACATTCTGTGAGTAGTGACAAGCTTTGGGATGTTATATATGGGTCTTTCAAGGTACATTAATGCTTATCTCAGTATGGTAATTCCTGTTAATAAAAAACTTACAGTCTTTATTATATCATCAAAGATCCCATAAATTCTTATACTGAAATCACGACAGATTTTTTTTTCAGGGATTACTTGAGTGGGGTTTTAACCTAAGTCTGAAAATGTTCAATGTACACTTAAGATCTCCACAGTATAAAATTGAATAATCCATCCTTGTTTACTTTTTTGCACTCAATATTCATCTTTTGGTAGTTTCAGGCTTCAAGGCATGAATATGTAATTTTTTTATTTTTTTTTTAGTGGGAGGCTGAATGCATCTTTCAGACACATCTGACATGCAACACATTAATACCTACCTTCCAATAAACCAGTCATAGTTCTGGAGGACCTTGTGGCTAAGGGTTGTGTTTGAAGTAATCCAGGGTATTTATCACTGTGTATTTATCACACCACCTGTGAAAAAACCCAAAATGTTTCTGCAAAGAGTTTTATTTTCCAAGATACAAGATACTGTTGCAAATTTCAGAGATTTTCACTTTAGGTTTTTGGTTTTTTTGGTTGTTTTTTTTTTTTAGTTTAGTGAAGAAAATTCAGAGCCATTTGAAACTGAGCATTTGAAACTAGAGCCTGGACAGGGACTGTGTAAGTGAATTTACTAACCTTCCTGTGAAAGGTGCAGCCTACCCTTCCTACATTATTCGACATTATTTCTTTCAGTCCCCCCTTCCTACTGTCCAAAACTGCATGAACAAATAGAGGTACAAACTAGCTTTCTCAGGTTTTCAGTCTTGCAAGCAGTGGAATTTTTTTCTGAACTTGACTATACATCCAGCTCCTTATCTAAGCCATTATGACAGCTGTAGAAGTGAAAAAACATGCAAAAATATTTTCAAAATTAAATTTCTCTGTCATAGGTTTGGGGTTTTTTTGTATTGATATTTGAGGGTCATGTCAATGAGTAGGTTGGCAGGATTCAAGTTACTATAATTTATTGGCATAACTGGATTTACACTGGCCCCTGGCCTATGAAAGACAAGTGGAGAAGACTACATTACAAAAGCAAAAGCAGGTGCTTCCAAGCCCAGACCACAGCAAAATCCTCTCATTCGCTGGAACAGATCAAGAAGCTTACAGCTCTTAAAAGAATTTTCCATCACAGTTTTTTAGTTTCCCCTTTTCATGAGGCTTATATTCCACAAACATTTTTAAGAGACATAAATTCTAAAAAAATAAAAAACTGAAAGTCAAGATTGCCTAACTGAGAATATTTAAATGGTCATAAACAGATTTACAGAACTCTTACAGCTTCTTCCAAGTCTTCTTCCAGAGTGAATTCATGTCCTGGTTTCAATTTGGATAGAGATAATTTCTTCTGAGTGGCTGGTACATTGTTGTGTTTTGGATCTAGAAGGCCAATAATGTAGATATCACCAGTGTTTTATTTGTCATATTTAGCCTAAATCATAAACATTTAGTAGTAGCAGTAGCAGTAGCAGTAGCAGTAGCAGTAGTAGTAGTAGTAGTAGTAGTAGTAGAGTAGTAGTGTCTGTGTGTCTCATGCTCTGTCAGTTAGGAGGTACACAAAACAAAAACTGTGATGGAGCCTGATGGCCCAAATGTCATGTCCAGTATATAAATTAAAGGCATTACCTGGAAGGGAGGCAGATCTGGGTTCAGTTACTGGGGTCATGCATTGGTCAGTGAGTGGCGAGCAATCATACTCTGCATCACTTTTTTTGGAGTTTATTCTTCCCTTTTTATTATCATTTATATTTGCTATTATTATTATATTCTATTTTATTTGCAGTTATCAAACTCGTCTTATCCCAAGCCACAGGGTTTACTTTTGATTTTTCTTCCCGTTCCATTGGGGAGGAGAGGAAAGGTGGAACTGAGCAAGCAACTGTGTGGTGCCTATTTGCCAGCTGGGCTTAAACCACAGCTATCTCATGAAGGTAAATTAATATTTACCCACCTCTCTAGGATGTTGTGAAAGTTCAATAATTAAATATCAGTAAGGTACTTTGAGAGCATCAGATAAAATAGGATGTTTGAGCACCAGATACTATTCCCTGCTGTGATTCATTCCATGCCTTTATTACTGCATGTTATAGTGTCTCTAAAATTAGCATCTGAATGTTCTTCAGGAGTTATTGAAGCATTGACTCTTGTTCCATCCTTGTGTTTGCAAGTTGTCCTGATCTCATGTCAACTGAACAGCAGACAAAAATCATTTTGTAAATGGTCCTCTCCCATCTTATTTTTAATTCTCTGAAAACAAAAATTCCTTCACACCCTGTCACTAAGATCTTTTCATTTCTGAACATAAACAACAGTATGCAAAAAACAAATTTACAAGAAGACAAAGATGTGGAGGTCCATAAGCCCATATACATTACTATATATATACATTATTAATTTTGTAAAAATGATCCCAAAAAAGGGCCAGAAGTTTATCAAACCGCAACATCACAGCCAGTTCAGATGGAAAACAGTAAACATATGGGCAGCCATGTTCTTTCTGTGTTTTCCATTATGCCTCCTTCTACAAGGATTTGTCTATTTGCTTGCTGAAATTATTTGACATGAGACCTACCTGGAAACGTGCCACCACAAAAGACACAAGATGTGCTGTCAAAAAATGCGTAGTTCCTTTTGCACAAATTATACTTATGGCCATAAGTACAGCAATTTTCCCATTTTCATCCTGGAAGTCTACTAATATTAGGTAAAGAAAGTATTTTACTTCTGAAGCTCAGGAGATACTCTATTTACTGTCATTTCTTATTGTCATTCCTTTTTAGAGGGGAGAGAAAAAAACTAAAAACCCCAACAAATTCCCCATTGTAGTGGGATGTATTCAAACTATTGCAATGCAGGAAAAAGTCCAATTTTCATCAATATATATACTGAACAATAACAGAGGAGCATAGATTACTTTTCTTGTCTGGTATCTCATCTGAATTATGCCACAACTGCCCTTTTTGGTAACATTCAAGGGTACACTCCACAGCTGTACAGATGAGAAAGATTTTTCATTAAGCAATTTCTATGATTATTTATCTCTAATGAACAAAACTGTATTTTTTGAAATAAATACATTTATGAGCTTGAAAGAGAAAAAAAATTAAAACCAGTGTGTTTTACTTTAAATCCTCAGAGGAAGATAGACTTCTGCTGGAAGTTAGTAAGCAGTAAAAGTGCCTGTAAAAGTAATAGGAAGGAGACTTGTGCCCTTATGACAGCATTGTAAAAGCCTTGAAACAGTAAAACATAAACATTCCAAACTTTGTCATACATTGCAATGCATTTTGAGAGTCATTTTATCAGGAAAATTATGAGGAAAGTATCAAACTAATTGAACATGTCTCCAAATTCACACCTGTTGTGAAGCACCATCCTCTAATACCATGTATATGGAGATTTCCAGTTCTCCCAAGACACAGAAAATGAACAATTTATTAACAGCACTTCTGTTTTTCCTTTTCCTAGATCTAAAAGCAGAAAGTCTATAGTGAGCAATCATATTCTTACCAATACCTCTGACAGAGGTCATTGACAAGAATTGTTGCAAAAAACATTTAATGTTCACAAAAGTCATAAAACTCCCAGCATGCTTGAAGCTGACTGTATTTTATTTGAATAACCCTTGGTGACATACTGAGTTTTATAGCCTGTAGATCTGATTGGAAATAATGAATAAAGCAGTTCCCAAATCAGAAAAAAGCAGGCAGTTTACTAGAAATTTGATTTTCTTAATACTGTTCACAGCAGTAATCATATGAAGAACAAATTCTCAGTTCTATATTTAAAGTTCCATATCCAAAGTGCTGACCTAAAAATATGACTGTCCTCATTTAATATTCATAAATTGCTTTTCATTTGCCTCATTTGCAACAGAAGTATTGTGGCTTAGATGGATCTTGGATTCTAACATTTTCTAAGTGTTTTGAAGGAATTTTGTTAAAGCTGCTGCAAGTGATAAAATGTCTAGTCTACCATTTTTTATTGAAAATTTCATGAACACCCACATTACTCACACAAGCTAATTTATGTTCTTGGCAGAACTAGACATGTGTTTTGGAACACACTTTTACTTGTCCCACTTCAACTGAGTTTATGAACAGATATTTACAGTAAAATGCTTCCTGTTGCACAAAGGCACATGATGTGCCATGGAGCATTATTGATGTTGGAGGACACCCCCCGAAAAGATACAGGTGTTTCTTCCATTACTCAGAAAATACCTGCAAATAAGATTGCCATAAAGGTATGTGTATACATTAAACACCCCAAAAAACATAAGTTCTTGCTTCCATATCTAAATCATAAAGCACTTCTGGCCAAAACTACTCTTTTGATTGGTTTTTTTTTTTTTTTTTTTTTTTTGTGTGTGTGTGTGGTTTTTTGATTTTGCTTTTGTTTGGTTTTTTTTGTTTGTTTGTTTGGTTTTTTTTGTTGTTGTTGTTGTTGGTTTTTTGGTTTTGTTTTTGTTTTGTTTGTTTGTTTGGTGGTTTTTGGGGGGGTTTTGTTGGTTTGGTTTTTTTTTGTTTTTTGGGGTTTTTTTTTGTATTTTTCTTGCATAAATCTGAGGACTACCTTTTTAGTAAACCAATATTTTTTTGAATAGCAAAGAAATACAAAGAGACCTATAGTAACATGTCCAAGGAAAAGTTGAAAGCACCATAAATAACATCAAAGCGAGTAGCATCCCATAAACATTGTATTAATTTATAATAAAATCAATAATTTTGCAGTAGTTTGCCACAAGGCTAACAGCTAATATGACACTGTTACAAAATCAGGCCAGATCTTCATAAAGTTGCCTGGTTTATCCATTATTTTGAAAGATAATCCTTCCAACACTGCCACATCAGGGATTTCAGCTTTCCAGTACTGAATTCATAAAATAAAAAGCGGTTTTAACTTTAAGAGAATTAATTTCTTTGCTGTGGGAGAAGTATGAAATAGTCATGTTTTTAATGGTTTAAAGTCCTGGGAAAAATATCTAGAGCCACAGAAGTAAATAACATCAAGAGGGGGAAAGTTTTCCTAGTGTTCACATAATCTCAATGGATTTAAACTTCAAACTCCAGATTATTTAAAATGAAATAATGAAGAATAGATCCAAATCACAGATATTTTTGAACATTAAGTTTAGATTGCAAATGAGTTTGAAAAGTTATCTGCATAAAATTTTACATGGTCAGTAGCAGCAGTACTCACATTAGAAACCTCTATTCCATTCCCCTTACCCCAAAATTTCTGAAAGACTGTTTCAGAAATTACACTTTATGAAATTATATTTTAGTGTCCATGATTGATTTTCTAACTTTTTTATGAAAGAACTAAAAGAAGAGGACAAAATTAGATGGTTTGGGCTTTTTGTATCCAAGAAGAACTATAGCTGAGTTCATATAAACTTTGGGAAGAATAACTGCAGACATAGGGTTTGAACTTTTTCTTACCTCTCAAGAAAGTATTCTCTGACTCATTGTGGGAAATATTCTGGAAACATCAGCTCACTGGTAAAGAGATAGATGTAAACATTAGGAATCTTGTAAAAGAATGAGAAAATAATAAGGAAAATGAATGCATGCGCCCATATTTTTAGTTCTGGGAACAATACCAATTGCTCCAACTTAGACAAATAGTGAAAAACTACCTACTAGGTGACAAAGATGATTAGCACTATGAAGCATCTTAAAGCAAAGGAATACAGGAGTAAATAAGGTTTTTTCAGCTCCGAACACAGAGTAACAGTTCAATGGAAATATACACATTCTAGCTGGTACAGAGGAATTAAATATAGAAATTCCTAAGCTGTCATAATACAACTTTTTTTAATCTAGTGTTTCTGCTTGATGACCTCATTGGCCACCTAAACTTGAGAAATGCATATCACTTGATTTATTCTTGTAGGCTTTTCCTTTCCTGCAAACAGCTGCTGTCAGACACTGCATGTTAAGACCTTGGGTCAGAGGCAGAATAGTCATTCTTTCAGGTTTGAAGCTTGCACCATACTTGAGTCTTGCACTATGTAGGTAGAAAGGCACCTTTTCAACCCTGTAAAACTTACCGTCTCTAGTAATAAAGATAGGCATATATAAAAAGAATGATTGTGTGCAAAACTGTTTGCTTTCAAATCAGGAGTATTAGTCTATTGTCATGTTTTTCCAAATTTAGTATTAACTACATTAAAGAAATATAATTTTAACTACTTTTGTTGGTATATTATCAGAAGGGTTAACACATTCTCCTAGAGGTTTTTCCTAGAGGCTTTTCTGTAATTTCACTTTAGGTAAAATATAATCATGTATACTACCTTTGTATAATTCAATATAATCCTCCTGCATAATTCAGGTTCATTACTCCTCCAAGACAAGATCACTCAATATTTAAATATTAGTATTTCTTCACTTATGGGGTCTTTTCATCCCACCTCTCTGCCAACACCGGAGGTAATTCTTATGCTTTTTCTATGCTTATTTCCATGGGCAAGAGTGACAGTACAAGACCTTCTCAGCCAAAAAAATCCTGTCTGGTGTTTAGAACAGTTCTATTGCAGGCAGTGGGAGAAAAGTTGCAGAGTCCAGCTTCAACTTTCACGCAGATTGATCTGAACACTAAATTCCTGATAAACCAAATAGCTCAAATAGTATAGCCAGAACTCTGAGACAATGATCTGAGACAATGATAAATGCTAGAGGAAATTGTAGTTAGACATTGATGCTCCCCATAATAAAGTCTATAAAGTCTTCATGCCTGAGTGTTCCAGAAAGATGTCGTATACTAACACTTTTTTAGCTGTGCCCTTTTCCAACATTTCCTTTGCCTCTTCTCACAGATGCATTGGGCAGCAGACACAGGAACCAGAATAACGTACCCTTGCTATGCTATTCTACCAGCTTTTCAGCACTAAGACATCTCTTGCATTATGAGAAATATGCAGATGAATGCAAACATTAATTCCCCAAGAAAGTTTGGGTTCTCCAGATATATTAATTTACCTTCTCTAATGATTTAATTATTTCTAATTATTTTTTATTCTTGCAAACTAATTTTTTTTAATTCACACATATGTTCAGCTCCTCTCTATGACCTGTAATTGACAACACTCTTTTCCAGAGTAGTGATGAGGATTTTAAAATTAAGTTTTAACTAATTCAGGGCAAATAATTCCCCACTAGACTCACAATATTGTGCCAGTTCTCATTAATTTTTTATTTAAGTCAGACTGAAAAGCATGTTCTAATGTTTGTATTCAAGCAGACTTAAAGAAGTTGTCAGATTAAGATTTCATCATACTTTACCAAGGCATTACAGAAATGTTGGTGACATAAAGACTTGATTTTTTTTTCTCATTCTACTTGCAATAAGTCACTTTCCTCACTAAAATAAGAATTTCTATGCATTTCAGGAAATTTGCCAGCATCCCACGTAAATCTAAACGAGTTATTTCTAATATTAGGATATTTTATAAAAACACTATCAAAATACCAAACTCCCTCTAAATATGTTGCATCAGCTTATAAAATGAAAGGATAAGGTGAAGAGCTTTTAGCAAAGCAAAAAAAAAACTGTTCATAAAATCCCTTGCTAAAAGGTTGTGGAAGTTTTTCTATAAATTCTTCTTCATTAAATGTGAATTATAGCTCTTTAAATTGCAATGGTTTGAAAATCAGAGAGGCTTAGCTTTACTGATGCATATCCACAGGAAATATAAATCTATTGTAAAGTTAGTTTGAAAAGCTAACTTGGCAAAGGAGATCTGTGATAATTTGATCCTATGCTATGTAATTAAAAGCATGTTGCACTGAATCTAGGAAATGTTTATTCCCAGAATACCTGGGAAATGTATTTTTTCTACTTTGAAGATGCTGGGTGTAAGAAGCCTATGATTTTCAGGTCAGATTACTATATTATAGGAATATACTAGGAAAGGCAGGGTTGCTGGTAGTCTGCAATAATATCCTGATATAATTCAAAAAACTACAAGGCAGTCAGCACCCTACACAGGATATTTTTTTTCTAAGGCCTGACACAAAACTAGTACCCTAGACACTAATATGATTTATAACTCTCAGGAAGAGAACATCATACACCAAACTGCAGGTAAAAATTTTTTTCAGTGGTAACTGCCATAACAAATACATGTGATGTATTAAACTGGGTTTTTAGACACTGGACACCTACATTACTATCAGTTTTTACGGTGAATACGTGTGCCTCATTAATGTTGCATTTCAGCATAATTCATAGTATAGTGCTAGGTCATGTTTTCCTGAGTTGCATTGCATATAAAGGTGCATCATTAAAGAACAATTTTAGATTGTTTTACACTTTCCAACAGTCAGAAGATAAATCCTTTAGACAAGCCTATCATTTCCCAATTTTTCCTGGGTCAAAGTGAAAATGATTCATATGCCAATCATTTCATCTTGGGACCTATAACACAATAACATAGTATCAAACATGACATCAGAGTTGATGGAAGAGAAAATATCATGCTATTCTGACATTATTATTTTAAACATTCTTTGCTCTCAGCGAAGTGACATAAAGTGATTTATTTTCCATTTGCCTGTAAATGGGAAATTGACTTTTGAGGCACAGTGTACTAAAAAGTAATATCTCTTTCTAGGTGCATGTCAACTTAAATGTCCAAAAATAGCATTCTTTTCTTGGTTTATTTATGCTAAGAGTTTCCTGATTTTTAGCAAATAATGGGATATTCTGGTAATTAACATACTTTAGTTTAATAACAATTTTTTTTTCTACACCTAAACAATTTTCATTCTATTTTGATTAGGTAAACATTAATGCAAATTTCTGTCTACATTTTCAGAAGACTCTGTTTAGAAAATGAAAATGTATCCTACAGTGTTCAAGTCTGTATAATGCAATAGCAGAAAGGCCTTGGTAGAAAGTTATGCAAAAAAGCACAGTAATAAACTCCACCACAGCTGATTTGTCAGGGCTTATTAAAATATCTTTATATACACAGTTTTGAGAAACAGTAAGGAAAGGACGGAATGAAACCTCCTAATTTTATGAATTCTCTGGGAAGATATATTCAAATACAATATATATGAAAAAGGTAATAAAAGAGAAATTACAGAGAACATTTCTGAGAATATTTCATCAGCTGATGTGTTCACAGAATTTCCTCTCAAAAATAAAGCCACTATTACTTGAATGACATATTAATGACCAGATATTTAGGACCAGTTAATTGGAGTTTCTTGGGATCAAAATAAGCATTTAAAAACCAAGCTGTACACAGCAGAGGATCAAAAGTTTGTTCTGTAGTTCCTATGTAGCTCTGAAAATCTTCTCATCATAGCCTGCCTTTCTGGCAATTTCCAGTTCATGTTGTTAAATTCTTTTCTCTTCAGGCTTTTGAAAAATGAGAGTTTGAAGAATGGAGCAATCATGAAAGGGAGAAAGAAATATAGGTTTCTTTCAGTTGTCTTGAATATTGATTCCATATTGGATTTTACTGTCACACTCTAGTTCTCCTTGAGGTACTCATTTCATTCTATTTTTAAATTAGAAGAGGGACACTGAGAATAAACATACTGAAGGTGAAATCATGTTCAATAAAATTCAGAGACTTATTGTTTAACTGAGGTAAAAACAATTTTTTTTCTGAATCTTGTATTATTATATTTGTGGAAATGAAAATGTAAAAGAATAACTTGTAATCCTACACTGCTAGTAAAATAAACTGAATTTCCTCAGGCTAGCAATAATTTACATACAATGGCTTCAAAACAATTGATTAGAAAATGTGAGGTTTTTTCTTCCTTCAATATTTATGTTTAGCTCCCTATTATTAGGATTATGTATTGCAAAATCTCAGCTGAGATGCTTGGTTGAAATGACTCTCAGTTGAGTTATTTTATAAACAGCTGAGAGCCACTTTGCAGGGGGACACATTGAGATTTATTTTGCAAACAGAGTAATATATGCAACACAATGTCAAATTGCTTACCAAGCCCAGCACAGTGTCCTTGCTCCCACAGTACTCAGAAGCTGCTGTTCAGGATAAAGGGAGTGGCTCGTGCCAGAAGATAGAACATCACTCTTTTCTGTAGTGGGAGACAAAATTTCCTATCAGTTCTTAAGAAAAATAACTAAAGTTTCTAAGTCATTAGATGTGAGTATTCATATCTTAGGACCTGATCCAGAAAAGCTCTTAAGCATAGGCTTAACTTTTACTATGGTCTTAAGTGATTTGTTGGATTTGGGCCCTGAAACACATAACTACAAGTCTTAGTCATCTGATGAAAGCAGCAATTCTAATTGTTGTATTAGTCAATATTCTCTATTTTTGTGAAAGGTGCAACAAGAAATTTATGTCAGTCATATAAATATGGGAGGTTTAATTTAATTTTTAATCTTAGAGTTAACAAAAAAATGTCTTCCGCTTCAAAGCAATCAGTTAATAATCATTAATTGTTTACATGCCATGAATAAATTCCTGTTAATCTAGCCTACTATCGAGTTATAAACTTTAATCTCTGAAATATTTATTTTATCATAGTAATGGGTTAATATCATATCAATACAGAGTAAAAGTTGTACTCAGAAAGTACAAATAACCTTAATGGGTTCTTAAAATATATAGACATAAAAATTCTCAATTCCAGAAATAAAAGCAAATGAGCAGATCTTGTACTATGTGTATGCAAGATGAAATTAAATTTAAAGCACTTCCTCACTAGTACTGCAACTGAAAACACTTTACTTATACAAATTGTTTATATTTATATTTTGTATATACTGTACATTTAAGTGTACCATTTACTGTATATCTCACTTTACTCTCTAGTTCACTATAAGGAAACCAACTGCACATCACATACTTAAAATATGTGTCTGTACTTCTGCTATATAGAACACTGTGCTTAACACTGTCAGGAACACTGCCTCCAGAGAACAATCAGAATTAGGGATGTTTTCTATTCTGTTTTATAAAGGTGAAGTTGACCAGCAGGTAGAGGAGGTTCTATTTTAACCTACTTTTCTATTGAAAACATTAAAAAACATGCTATTTACTTCCTTAATGATCGTCTAATTCTTGGAGTGACATTTCAAAGTCAGGCACCTTGTTTTAAAAGTTTTAGTACCCAATATGCCTTCCTCCCTCCTGCTACTTCTCTTTGCACTCCAGGGTCTTGCCTCATTTTACTTCTGAATTGTATTGCATAGGAACAATCTGAGTAGTTGCGTGGTGATTTTCAGGCTTCCTCAATCAGCTGAGCTAATTCCATAAAACAGAAGAGACTGCAGAAGATGCTGTGACTCATTCCAAGGCAGAAAAACCTCTCTGCATCTCTACATGCTTCTAAAGGCACTCTTCTAGGTGCTGAGCAGTTGGTCTCTGTCCCCAAGTTATTGTAACTGAGTTTTCCCTCCAGACAGCGCAGTAATATACATGCTGAGAATTCTTGAACTTTTGTTTCTGTATCCTAGAATTGATTTGATATTAAGAAATTATTTTGCTCATTTGCAATGTAACAAGAGAAATCAGCCCAGGATCTGAGAGAGATCAAAGATGAACTCCTAGAGGCTATTTTGTCATGTCTAAACTCTTAATTTTAACATGCAAGGAGCTGTTGCACTTTCTTTTGTTTGACATTATTTATATTTCTTCTCCATTGCATTACAGTACAATATGTCCTAAGGGCAACAATTCTCTGAGATCTGAGGACTCAGTCTGCTGTGCCACTCCTTCCCTATAACCTCCAGTGAATACACTGCGTGATGGGAGCCTGAATAATGAGTGAGGACAGTAAATGTAGGCCACAACACTGTAAAATCCCTTTAAATTTTATGGCTCAGGAACTAACCAGACTGTAGTCTGCTTGACATTGTATTAAGTAATCAAGTATGTACTTTCAGGTTGGAATAGAATTATTCAGAAATAAAAATCACACAGTTTTACTGAGGGAGCCAAAGAGGGATGTGCATTAATGTGAAGATAATAGACATGCATAAATAAATATGCGTACATATATATATATATAGATAGATATATAGATATATATACACACACATATACATATATATATATACATATACATATACATATATATATACATACATACACACACATACCTTTATATACATATACATATGTATTTATGTATGAATGTAGGACAGAAGCTATTGCACTGTCAAGTAAGAAATAAAATCTTCATATTAGAAGAAGGCAATTTTAAGGAGACTACTTGACTACTTTTAGGAGCCCATACTCAGTCTGATGTTTCATTTTGTAGTCTAAAGTCTGTATGTCCATCTTAAATGAGCAGGAAAAAATGAGTCATAGAAGAAGCTTTCTGGAGAGATGCAGTGATATTTTGGAATAAGAGTATGCTGATACCTTGTCTGGAAAGCAGTCTGAGGAAAAAGCTGGAAGACACTCATGGGAAGCAAAGCTATGTGAAAAGCAATAGCCCATAGGAGAATATTACTTTCCTGTTGTCTTCTTGAAACTACAAAGGAGGAAATAGATTGTCAAATGTCCTCCTAAATCTCATGAAAGACAGAATGTCTCACATATCACAAAATTTTGCACAAAAGACAGAATGACCCTGTAGTTCATGCAGCAAGGTCTAAGGTTATTGTACGTTTGCCTCTGTCTGCTCATATCTTCTACAGCCAACAAGTACAGGGAGAGATGTGTATAAAACAAAACACGTTTCTAAGCAAAAGAGAAAGACATAGGTGGGGTTTGTTTTTCTCTGCATGATGTTGTTGGCATACCATGTGCCACACTTTAAAGAAATTGTTCCTGGTGCCAAATGTTTTCCTTCTTACAAAATAAAAATTAATCCCACCAGATAGTTTTCTTCTCAGTTTTCATTCTCAAATCTGTAATGTTTACAAACAAGTGATCACAATGATCACTTCCCATAAAAATGGGAGGTTTGTGTGTTCCTATTCGTTACACCAGTTACCGAGCCGGGATCTATATATAATTTTTGTGTCCTTCCTCCTTATGCTTTGATCATCTCATTTTGGAGCATACAATGAAAGACATGGCTAATATGATCACCGCCCATAATGACACTTGAAATACAGTTTTTAACTATATTATTTCAAACATCAAGTTATCTAGATCTTTCTGTATAAACACTGACAATATATTAAAATTTGGGGATATTTGGGTGGTTTCTTACTGTGTTTTCCAGTGGGGTATCTGAGGGTCAATGTATTAAAGTCCATTTTATACAGACATTCCTAGAATGTCATTTTTACAAATATTTTTTCCAGCAATCTCATATAGAAAATATTGCAATAGTCAGGAAGAAGGTACTAAAGCAACCCAGTTTTTTAAATATGTGATGAAAAGTCATAAGGATATTTCTTGTTGCATTTTCCCAGAATGTATAATGTGCTTACAAAGCTCTCCATAGGATCTTGAGTCTAGTTTGGCTTCAGGAATGGAAAATATTCTGTAGTCACAAACCATTTCATCCATCTTAAGGCAGTCCTTTTCACCAGAAAACAGGAAAAATAATAATGTTATAATTTGAGCTTTTTAAGTGACACCACTTCATCTCTTTAAAAATGTTTTAATAAAACTTGTGGTGAAAGACACTAAATAAGAGTTAAACTGTCAATTAAAAGTTTTTAACACATTTTTGTCTGTAAAAGAAATCATACGTATGTTCATCATAAGTATGTTCATTAAGGGATAGTAGGATTACACAGCAATATTTTTTGCTATGGAATGGAAAAGACTGAACAAGTATTTTGGAAGAATGTGTAAAAAATTATTGTCATCTTATTGTTGGACAAAGCACTTTCACCTTTAGAATAAAATTTGTATTTATGAATAGTCACTGCTTGTAGTACAGATGTTACCTTTGAAGCCACAAATACAGACTGCAAACGCTGCTGGACCTGAAAAGAGTCAAGGGACTTTTCTGGTGGTGATCACTTCAATAGAGAGACCTCAGCATCTTGTTGGACTTCACAGAAAACCTGATGAAATGTCATGACCACTTCATTATCTAGTTCTTAAGTAAGGCTTTTTCCTGGGATTCTCCTGTGAAATATGCTTATACATTTGTACAAGCATTTGGTATATTAATCTTATTTTGTTCTCTTTGTACTAGCTGTAGGAAAAAGCTCTAGATCTATTTCAGTCTGGCCCCCAATCAACATCCACATTCTGATTATTAAAAGGAAGTACAATGTTCCTTATGCTTACTTTGTTTACTCTTTTTTGCTCTGCCTAATAAGTCAAGCATTAGTCACTTAGCTCCAGTCTCCTGGTGTGACAGGTCCCTATCTGGACTAGACTAACCTGACTATTAAAAAACACTGTTCTTGTTAAGGTTATTAGCAAGGAATGTAAGGGAGCTTCAGCTAATACAAAAGGCTTTGCAACCTGCAGATCAGCTAGAACTTTTAAACTCCTACCCCTTGGGAGCACTTCAGAGGAGTGACAATTCAAAAACATTTATGAAGACAAATTATTCCCTGGTAAGCCTTTGTTTAAAATTCAAGCATGAGCTACTCTGAATTGTTTTCAGCTCATTCAGTTCTTTGTAAATTGCATAAGAAATATCTATTTATTATTATGAATGTCAAACGGCAATGGAGAACTCTCTCAATTATTTATGGCCTTTGAACACTGAGAAGAATGGGGAGGTGTAAGACAAAGGGCGAATTTTTTCATAAATTACTTAAAGTATTAATATTGTAAATCAGGGAAGACAATTAAAGTTCTCTCCCTAGTAAATGTTCATTAAAAAAAAAAAGAAAAAAAAATCTAAAGCACTTGAAAATTGCCCAATCCAGACGAGGAGTATGACTTTCAAATATGAAAAGGATACTGTAAAGGTAAGTTAAAAATAAATCAAAGGAAAGATCACAAGACATAAAATTTGTAGTCTGCCTACGACAAAATCCGCTCATTCTCTGTTATATTGTACGCATCACAGAAAAAGTCCCTCTCATGGCCCAGAATTCAGAACAGTTTGGAAGAAAGGACATACAGCTGCCAAGAACAAGGAATGCAGAACAAAAGCTTGAGTGGGTCAGGAATAACAGAATACCCACTAATGGCAGGCAGCCACGCTGCACAGCTCTGCAGGACTTTCTCAGACAGTCTCAGCTCAGTGCTCAGTGGTGACACAGCTACTGTGAGCAGCAGGACCTTCCTGACAGCTTGGGTCTTTGTGAAGCAAAAACCAGATCTTTGCAGGGCTTGTATGGACAGGGTCAAGTTAGAAAACCGGGTACATGCTGGGGGTGGTATTTCACTGCACTTTCAGGCAGCAGCACACGTGCTTGCTCCCACAGGTTAGGGAGAATTGAATTCTGAGATTTCAAGTTTCTTGTATGGAAGAATGCAATACACTTCAATCCTTACACCACAATGAATGGCCATATTTTTCACTTGAGCACACTCATTTTGCTTTGAATCAACAATAAACTGTTGGTTCTGTAATGTCTGCCAGTCCTACATTTTTAGTACATTAAATTTATTGCCACACTTTATTCACACTTGTGTGAATATGAGAAAAAATGTGCAAGTGTATGAATCACATTGCAAATTAATTACTGAAAATAAACAAATTAACTATTTCTGTCAGCAGTGGAAGAAGCTCTATATTCTGCCTGTATCTTCATATAATTAAGATCATATTTTCAGAAGTTTATTTTCCACAAGAATAGAGAAGTGGAAGACTTTTTTAGGAAGTGTGACTATAAATTTGAAATATTATACCTTGAAAAGCTTTTAATGTGTAACCACAGATTGGATGGCAAGATTTTTCCATCTAATTAAAAATTTTTGCACCTGCAATTTAGATAATTGCTATGATTTGGTTTGAATACAGCTAATACATAGTGCATCAGTCATTACCCAAGAACAGACATTTGTCTGGCAGTAGTATCTGAAATTTTGGTAGGTGACTCAGGAGGTTTACATAACAATAGCCTATGGTCTGGCACAAATTATTGTTTTGTGATATAGCAGTTTTAAACCCGAGCCTTTCAGAATGCATTTTTTTTGTATGCTTATCCTATGTGTAAAATTTATTCTCTAAACCATTTTATGTTTTTATGGAAGTCAAGACTTCTTCCTTCATCTGTAAAATCCCCACTGTCTATACAATTTTTACTCCACAATTGTATTTGTGCCTAATGTCTCCCTCTGCTCCCCTATAAAACTGCAGATGTTTGAGTGAACTGCTGGCAGAAAGCAACTCTCTTTGCAAACCAGACTGTAATTCAAATGAACATTTATCCCAGAACAGTTACATGAAAAAACTAATTCTGTAATAAGGAGTAAGAGTTATTTATTATAGCTTCATGATGGTTGAGTTAATAAAAGTGAAAAAGTTCTTTAAGTTTAAATAAGTACACCATTAGAAAGTAAATTAGAAAAAAAAAAATCAAGGCTGTTTTCTAATATCCTTCACTTTAACAGAGTCCATTTGTTATATAGTGCTACCAAGAAGTCAACTATAAAACATATTAAAATAAATTAAATTAATAAAAATAAACACTCCTTGTGCTTAAAGAAGCTGTGTTTTTAATAAGTAGTCTAAGGCAACAACACTAGAATACACTTAGGAAAACAAATAATTAAAAAAATAAGCCCACTTGCTATTTCCTGGTTGATCAAATTAGAAAGCAATATGAAGTAGAATATGCATTTTTTAGATTTGATGCCTTACATAAAATTTAATAAAGATTTCCATTTTTTCTGAGTTGTATTATTTTAATGATTTCTACTTAGAGGTAATTAGCAATATTTTGACCTACAAGATGCCACAAAACCAGTAAAAATATTGGAACAAAATTTTTTAAAAGTTAGGGGGTTTTTTCCAGGCTGATAACAAACAGAATTTCCTTCAAAAGAAAAAAAAAACCTTTGCAGAAAAACACAGTTGGTAATTGGGACATTGCATAAGATGTGATATAATACATCAAGGCCAACCTCTGCATGTTGTTTCATATATTTTTGGGGAACAAGATGGAAGTGTTTTCTCATTAAGGAAAACTAAACATACAAGATTTTATTTTTTTTCCTACTCAATAATCTTTATATTTTATCAGATACAAAAGTTAAAAAAAATTAATAGTATACAAGAAACAAGAATCACATGTGGGTCAAACAAAGTAATTTAAACAAAGTAATTAATAATGGAATAACATATTTATATAGACACTATTATTTCTGGAGCAAAGTGTCTGGCATATATAAAGACAAAGAGCATTGATTTGGAGCTCTTTGCTAACACTTTTTTCTGTATTAGACACCTTTTTCCTTTCTGTAATTTGGCATTTAAATAACAATTAAGGACTCTCATGTGAATTTCCCAAATAAGTTTGGAAATTTTCATTCTTCTTGTTGCAGGAAAGCGTTTTTCTTAATCAGAGGAAAAAACAGTTATTTAAGGAGAGTAGCACCTCTACCTTTATTCTCTTTCCCCTTGTCCTTACTTGCCCAATGCAATCCACCTTTATTATCTTCTGCTGACCACACATGCAGCGAGAAGGAAGAAGAAAACTGTGCAGGTGCTGTGTTTCTGGGCAGGGGCTGGGATGTCCTCTCCACTTTCTCCTTTTAAACCCAAAACACAGCCTATAGGAGAAAATCACCTTCATGAGCAGTAATTTCACTTCTAAAAAGTAGAAACAGATTCTAATACATTTCATTAACCATTTTATGCAGTATTTCTTAAGGTAGTCTATGTTTGAGACTACTAGGAACATTAAGAGTAAACAAAATTAATTAAAAGTATAAAAAAAAGAATTAGATATAGACTTTCTTCTTTGAACTCATTTTGAAGTTCACCCTTACTCTTGCAGAAATACATTTTAATCATACTTTTTGTACTTTAGCAGTTGCTTTTAAAGTACTTTTTATGAGTAAGCATTTAAGATATTATCTTTAAGAAAAACATGCAATATAGAAACTGTTTATGTAGTTGAAGAGTTCTTTGAAAAAAAAAATACATGCTGTGAGGCACAGCTGCAAAGGAAATTTCAAAATATTTACTATGATTAGCTATGATTAGTATTTAAAGTTGCCAAAAAAATACTTTTTTTTTTTTTTTTTTTTTTTTTCTTGGGAATCCTGGTAGAGGATAGTACTACATTTTTTCTGTCAACTAAAGTGAATACTCATCATGAAAAGCACAAGAAGCAATTTACTCCAAGGTAAATTTCCAGGTAACAGAAACATTGTTTAAAATGCATTTCTTAAAAAATTTCTGCATGTACAGTCACAGGAAATTCTGTCTATGTAAGACAAAATTATGCTGTTTTTCTCAGAGACAGAGATAAGGGGCATAGGAAGTTTTCTTTGTTTTTCAGGTTTTATAATACTTACAGCTTGAGCAATTTTTATTTGTCCCCAATCTGGTGTAAAAGTGGGGATAGCTGCTGCTCCTCTGCTCCACCTTCCACAGCAATATTCCCTGCATGATAACTGCTGCTGGTGAGGAGAGCAAGATGTTAGAAGAATCCTCAGCAATTCGAGGGAAATCCTGAAACAAGGCACACACATGGATAGGAAGGACATTGAAATGGGATGGTGATGGTTTTTTGGATGAGGTGGGTTGGGAACAAGGAAGGTTTTACTGATTTCTGAAGTAAGGAAGAAAGAAAAGATCTTATAGTTTTAATAACAGAAATTATTTGCTTCTACCTGCAGAAAAGAAAACATTTTCTCTCTCTCTCTCTCTCTCTTTTTTTTTTTTTTTAAATTACGGTTAATAAGTCTAACTTTCTATTGATTTTTAAGAAGGAAAGCCTACTTTTACTGTACTTCAATTCTCTAGGGATGTTTTCTGAGAGAATCCAACAACCATAAATATCTTTGACTTTTTAATGCATCACAATATCAATAATTTAAAAGGTTATTCTAGAAGAACTTTAAAAATACTCTACTGGTTTCAATGTTACAAAACAATACCCTTTTCTGCAGCAAAATATTTGTGCATGCATTACACCAGACATCTTTATTGAGTTATTTACTTAATGTTGGGACTTTTCTCTTTGTAAACCTTTTTATCTTCATCTTTCAGTAGTCCAAACTACTTTCATCAACTGGGAAATACATTTGCCTTCTGGGAAATTCCCTACAGGGTTTCTGAGTTCTGCATATTTCTCTAGATTTTTACATAGGCTTCTATGTAAAATTCTAGATTTCTAGAGTTTTACGTAGAAGATTTTAATTTCCTCTCCATTTGTTTCATGGTTTACTTTGGTAAACAATTATGCTGCCTAACGGATAGTTCCAAAATTGCCCTTAAATAATAAGCAGATTCAGGGTTGAAGTTACAGAAACCTGCTAAGATTTTTGACAAGGCCTGAAACTCTACAGCTACAGAAAAACTTCATGGAACTGAGTTTTCATCTATTCCTAGACGTTCAAAGACAACCTCAGAGTTAAACCTGATAGTTATGAACCTTTGAAGCTTGATATGGATATCTAAAACTGTATTTTCTTCACCTACCATGCAGGTAACTATGTGCTGCTCTTTTAATTTCTATAATGTTGAATAGCAAAAAAATCACATAGGTATGTGCAAATGTTTCTTTTATATATATGTTTAATTATTTTTTTTTTATATACATATGTGTGTGTATATATGTATTTATATGTATACATATATATATATAAAATGAATGATACATGTACATTTTTCATTTCATTCATATATGAAATATGAGATATATATCATATATCTGATAATATAACTAGGAATGTTAGTACAATATTAAAAATGTAATTAATCTAAATAGAATTTTTTTAAATACAAAGTAAAAGGTTTACTTCTAGAGCTGTAGGTTATATTGTAAGCATATTTTATTTCACAAAAGAATTCGTTACTCTAAACCTTTTAATTACTTTCCAAAATAAAAATAAAACCCACATTTTTAAGACCTTTAATAGAACTTACTTGAAACAGTTAAGAAATATTATGAACCACAGATAGATTAATAGAAAAATGGCAATTTAATTTTGGAAAGGGAATTGACTACTGATTTTCTATTTAAAAATTCTGATCTCACCTTCCTACAAAATAGTACTGTATGTCCAAAATACTTTAACTTTTCCAAGAAAGATGGAGGTCATAATAGTGGTCAGCTACAGTAGTCTTTCATTCAGGGATAAAATTTGTTCTTAAGGGTTTACTTTTGCTCCTCAGCTTGCATTATCATTGCTTTGGTTTTTATTAGTTCCCTTCTACACAGACTATCTCTAAGTAAACTTATTTTTCCCTGAAAGGATTTCCTGGAAATGCAGTGACTTATTTCCCTGAAACAATTCCTCAGAAAATTTATATAAGGCATATAGTATATTTCAACTTCTTTTGGTCTATTTGCTGTAAGCAGCAGAATTTAATGTGTTGCTTCTAGTCAGGAAAAAAGGAACCACAAACCCAACACACAGCTCAGAGCATCATATGAATATATTTTTTCTTATGAATCTGGCAAAAATTCTCATTTTATGTTTTCCCTGGCAAACTGCACTTAAAAGTGACTCAGAAAATACGAGTTATACCCTTTTTTTCAGGCTTAGCATGCATAAGTCATTACTTTTCTCATTTCTTTCAATAAGTTTAGTCACTGACATATTCTCCTGAATGCTCAGTCTACACACTTGGTGCCTGTGTGACAAAAGGTGGAGGGTGGAATCTGTGCAATTTTTCAGCTCCAGAGAGTTGAACAAGCTCCCTCCAGAATTATGGAGACTTATAAATTATGAGCTTTGATTTTACTGTGCAAAAAATTAATTCCTTCACCATCATTCATCCCTTAATTGGAAAAATAATTTTTGCACTATATACAAATTGAAGAGGAAAATTTGCCTCCCACAGATGCCAGTAGCCATTTGCCACTCAGTTCAGTAATTTCAAAATAGATTACTGCTTGATACATTTTTTTCCCCCTCAGGATTTCTCATTCTCAATCTATTTTTAAATGTAATATATGAGAAATTCACAAAACAAAATATTTATTGCTGTAAGTTACTGAGAGACTGTGCATAAAAAAGTCAAGTTGCCATCCCTGGACAAGAAAATCTCATTGTACCTCTAAGCTGTAAACACCTAACTTTTGGTATTTCTTGTAGACTAGAGTGAAATGGTTAATTTCTGTCAGATTAATGTAAACTGATGAATCCAGTCTGTTGCTGGAGACCTTACCTACAATTTTATTCTCAGCACTCTATAAGCCAATATAGAAAGAAAGAAAGCCCAGCTGTATTTTTCTTAAATTTCAAGCCTCAAGTTGCAGTTGAGGGTCAGCCCACATGCTCTTGCAAGCCAGCTATTTACTTTAAGTTGTTCATGTTATACCCCTCTATAATCAATGCAACTCCAGGAGGCAATTTCACCCATCATAAGTCAACTGACAGAAATAAATGGACTGAAAAACCCTCCACAAGTATTGGCTGGGATTTGCTGAGTGCAGAGCGAGCCTAGCTAGCATAAACCAGGCATCTAAACATAGGTAATAAAAATGAGGTAAAAAATCTCTTGTCCTAAGTTTTGGAGGGTTTTTTGGTATAAAATTACAATAAATTATTATTAATCTTTGTTGGATAAATAGGTAAACACTAAAAAAAAAAGTTTCAAACTACATTTTTAAGACCTTATATGCCAAAAACCAGAGATATCTACAAAACTTTATCTTTTTTGCTTCTATTATTTCCAATCATTATTTTGTATTAGCTCTCTCAACATTCGGTTTTGGTTTCAATTCTCTTAATGAATCCAGACATTGGAAAAATTTCTTTCCAATTTCCACATATTTTCTTGACTAATTTCTCACCTTAACTTCCTCTGTACTAAGGAGTATGGCAAAGCTTAACTTACTGTGCAGATTTATGTTTATGTGCCACCACTCCCCTGAACTCTCTGTTCTCTCTGCTCCAGGTTCACAATGGAGCCCTCCTGGACACCACAGTCACTCTCCCTTCTCCCTAAACAAATGTCTGACATCATTCAAGTACAACAAGCAGTACATATTACAAGGTCTGGGTACTCACTCATGAGGGAAAAGCAATGCTAGTACACTGTATTTTCCAGTATACAGATATATCTTAAGAAATTATTTCCTGTTAATTAACAAAGAAACTGTGAATTACCAGAAAAACTTTTAATCGTAAGTCATAATCATCTAGGGTACACAGTAAGTATTTGCTGCATCAGAAAATCTTTATATCAAGCAAAGACTGTTCAATGTATTTATATACTTTCTAAGAGAGAGAAAATAATGGGTTTTATTTTAAAAAAAAGGCTAGCCTTTCAACCTGCAGGAGATCGATTTACCCAAAGTGATGCTTTTCTAAAAGCTAAACGACTGTTGGTTTCTTCAATACTACAAGCTCATATTGAGAAGTCTTGTTCATTATATGTAGTAAAATATGATTACTTCTTTCATTCCTTGGATTATGGTTGCAGTTAACCTACAGAGTCAGGCATGAAAGACTGTAGTATGTACACAGACTGAATGAACAGACACATAGTGTAGACCAAATTGAGACCAACAAAGCCACACTGCGAGAGTGCCCACGTATCACATACTTTTCTCATTCTTAGGGGCTTTTTTTAAGACATGAAAGCAAGCCTCAAAAACTGGGAATTTTTTTAGAGATCACAAAGCACCTTTAATCAAATGCAAATATTAGACAGCGAACATGGTTTTCCCACACTAGAAAACAGCTAATGTGGGGTGGGAAGGGGAAAGAAAAAAATTAGTTTCTGTATTGTGTATTTAACTTGTCTGAGCTATTTACTGATGTTTGATTTAACTGGACACATGAACATTTACAATATTATATTACACAGCTCATCTGCAAGCAGTGCTGTATTTGTTGTTTATTAAATAAGGCTCTTCAACGAACTTCTAAGTGACAGATATTATTTAAGAAATCTTTTTAAATTATTTTTGATAGTCACAGTTTCTGTCATTAGTAGGGCAGACTGACAAATTATCAATGACATGTTTATGCTACTGCTGGTATTCCCTGGCAGCCAGAACATTGAAGCAAAATTTTTGGAAAACACTATGTATACAATATAGTGGATGTTTGCCACTTGGTTATTTGCACTGAGTTTTGCATTAATTAAAAAGGGGTGATGGTGGGGCTACTGGTTTTGTTGCAAGCAGGAGATGCCATACTTCTTTGGTCTTTGGTAGGCAGCGTCCCTTTATGACAACCATTTTGTTTTGTATGTAATTAGAGACTCAAATGATGGTAACACTCCATCATTTCTGAATTGCAATTGGATTTGGATTGCATTTTAGCTTTTCTTGGTAGAATTTTCATTTTTTCTAGGACTAATTCACCAAAAAGGAGAGGGCCAGCAGCTCGCTGTGGGAGGCAGTGAGGGAGCAGGGCAGGCCATGATGGGAGACAGAGGCAGCCCTGGTGCAGGGCATCAGGCATCAACCCTGCCCAATGCTGGGACTGCTGGAGTGCTTAAATTCCTGGCAGCTGATCTGCTTCTTGCTGTGTTCCAAGCAGCCAGACATGCCTAACAGCTATGGGATTAGCAAATGCACAACACGTTTGCGCTGCCTGAGGAGTCGCCAGAGGTGCATATATCATGGATCCTGGATTTGACTATGAGTTGCTTGCAACATTTCCTCTAAATCAGAACATTCCCTCTACCTTTAAAAAATAGACTGAACAAGACTCTAAGGCTATAGAAATACAGTATGTACTTTCAAGACAATGAAGCCACACCTGATTTTTTTCCAACAGGGAAGAGTCCCCTGTGCTTTCTGCTCTGTTATGTTAAGTATTTCACAGTCCACACAGTGTGCAGTAGTTTCTTGAAAGCTGCATTTGTAAAATATACTATATCAGCCTGATAAAAAAAAGGAGACCCATGTCCACAGCTGTTACAAATGTGCAAAATTCCAGTGAAGTTAATGTGGTTGTGGGGATTTCTGTTCCTAGTCCCAGAGAATTGAATACTTTCATAACAGGACAAAAAGTTTTACAATATTGTCATAAGACCTAATAATAAGTACTTCACAACAGTATGAAAGGTTGATAGCTGGAGGGAAAAAGAAGTGCAAAAGGATGGGTATGCATTTAATGTTTGCAGTCTAGTAAGTACTGTAATTACTGTAATTATATACTATCCTCAATATTGTGATCTGTCTGATAGCCAAGCATCATTTGACATCATATTTATGTAGCAGCCTTCTCTACAGCTAAAATATTTTCATATTTTGCATAAACCCTGGAAGATGAAATCTTCTTATCAGGACAAGCAGACTCTAGAGTCTACTGCAGTCAAAAACCCACTGACCTTCAAACATCTCTTTGCACTACATTACCTTACCTATGAGATTTTTGTTCTGCTGGTGCTTTTAGTGTGTTGAATTATCTCTGGTGGACATAATGTTAAACTAGTTGCATTTAAGTTCTGATATTTGAATTTTAACTGTTTGTTTTTGAAACCAACTCTTAAGAATGTACTCTTACGAAGTGAGTTAAAACCATTAAAGTATACATTAGTCCTACCTGCATTTGAAGGAATCTACAGAACACAGTCAATGTCATCCCATTTCTATGACTAGAATGTCCCTAAAATTATTTAAATATGTGAGATAAAAAGATAAATTATTTAGTTTTTTTTCTTAGAAGATTTTGTGCTTGGTGGTAAAACATGGGATTGCAGTCCTTATCTAATCTGAAATAAAGTATATTAGGCTTTCTGTAAGGTACTCAGCTCTGCTTCCTCTTCAACACGTAAAGGTTTGTTACTTAGAAGAAAAAGTCTGAATGGTTCATAGACCATAATCTGTCCCTGCACTACTCAATAACTACAGCATGATTACACCCTTTGTTCTCCAAATTTACCTTTAAATTATAAAAAATCAAAAACCAATGTGATAAGGATGAGCTAGTATATGTGTCATCCTCTGGTTTAAAATTTTAGCCCAGAATTTTGCAAGCACAAAAGCCACAGTTACTTCCTTAACAATGTACCATTTTCAACATATTCATTCTCAAACATATACAGAAGAAAAAACAGAGAATAAGGCTGAACTAACTCCTGTCCTGGTAACCCAAATGTCTCCTTTCATTTTGGAAAAGTCATGTTCAGTTCTGATATCAACATCCAAACCTGTTGAAAAGGAAAATTATTCAGAAAATGATTCAGCTGGAGCCAGTCAAAAGACACAGACTTCTCAAAACAGCCCTACACCATCAATATTTTTAATTTGTTCATTTATCTAAGAGGTAATATAACCACCTTTTAGAGGGATCTACACAAAGATGAAAAGATCTATCATATTAAGGGATAAATGCATTAAATTTCCATTGAACACAATTAGACAAAGCTGTATATATGTTAGTAATGAGAACAAGTGAGGCTCTGTTATGGTATTACAATCCACCCATGGAAAGGCTACTTTAGAACACATGAAAATTCTGGCCCTGATGTAGAAACTCTGTTCACAGATGACTTCATAAGAACTACAAAAATACTCCTTTTTCATCTATTAATCTCTGCTGATGTACTGTAGACAGTGTAAATGCTATTACCAGGAAAATGCAAACAGTTGGGTGTTGCTACTGTTTTAAAGAAAAACTTGAAATTGGGAGTAATGTTCGTTCCAATACTTCAGTAATATGATTACATAAAAAATATCTGGAAACAAGAAGGGATAAAATCAACACTCAATTTTAGCAAGAAAATGTTGCATAATTACTGAAGTTAATGTTCTTTCCGTGAAAAGCTTAAGTTGCAGAACAATTGGAAATGCATGTTGACTTGAAAGCCTCTTGTGAGCAATGATTAGCTGCAGCATGAAATGACTATGTATGTGACTTTAAAATCTCCAATAGGGCACAAGGTGCAGGTAGAGTATGGTGAGTTCATCTGCTAAATGCCATTCAAATCAACATTAAAATCAGTGCAGTTTATAATGCTAACTTATTTATCCATCAAATGTAGCCCTAAGGATTCGTTATTGGACAGACCATAATCATAACTATGTAGCACTTTGAAATTCTTTGAGAAGGCAGATTTCTTTTTTTCATTTTTTTAATGGTACATCTGAATACTTAAAATTTATTATTCTAATTTTCTGCTTCACTGGTCAATGAAATAATATGATGAAGTATTTCTTTTTCTTCTGTCCTTGGATTACATAATTGTGAATTACTTTGAAAGAAGGGGAAAAGAAATGGATAATTCATCTGAGTTTTTCTCTCATGGAAATAAAATGAAGATACCTTGCAAGATAGAGATCTCTGAATGGGACAATAAGAGGAGAAAGACAGGTTCAGAGAAATTTATAGCATTTAAGTCCTCTTTTTCTCTTTGGCAAAGAAGCCTGACAACTATTTAAAAATATATAAATTCTTCCTTAGTAGAAACAGAAAAAGACACATGAACTGTCTTTCTGGAAAATCAGTGATGCCTTATCATATATTTAGAAAGTAAATGTACAAATGTGTTGTTGGAAGAATGTATATAAAATCATCTTTTATTGCGATTTTGACTTTATTTATGTTTTACATTACTTTCACCTAAAAAGAGACAGAACTAGGACGCAACAATATTCCTCACAGCTTCAAAACAAACAGCTTGTAACCAATAATTCATTTTCAATTCAAAGTTCAATTGTGAACCGCCTAAGTAACAAGTCTAGCAGGCTTAGGTTAGGTATGAACCTAATTAACCTATTAAGACAACCTAAGCAGGTTGGGTTAAGTATATTGTGGGAGGCTCCCACAAGGAATGGTGCACTTCTCAGCCTAGTACTGAACATGAAAGGCCTTGGTAATGCAAAGGTTGTGGGCAGCCTTGGCTGTAGTGACCAGAGAGATTGTGGTGTTCAGTATTGAATGAGAAAGTAGCAGGACAGAGAGAAAAATTATGGCCGTGGTCTTCTGGAGAGTAAGTAACTGACTTCTTTGGGGACCAGCTTAGAGGATTCCCATGGGAGAGAGCTCTAGCAAAAAAGGGAGTCCAAGAATGCTGGTCAATATTTAAACACCACTTCCTCCAAGCTCAAGACCAGTGCATCCCCATGATCAGGAATCAGGAGATCTCCATGAATGGCCCAGGAGGTCTTACTGCCACTATAATTAGGGCAGTAGCTGCATATGGAATGCCTATTTTAATGGCAAATAAAAGCTATATAATTAATAAAAACTAACCCCTTAATACTGGTATATTACTGAGTAATCACAGGATACTATATAAACATGCTAAGACCATTTTCAAGTGGAATAGTGACTGGAAAATATGTTATTGAAGATATCAATATGGTAATCTCATGTAGTGATATAAAATTAAATTAGTATTTATATACTTAGTATAGAAATATTTCATCTTCAAATTTTTTTCTTCCCTCAGAAGAAGAAATTCCAGTAGTTTTCTTTTGCTCTGCCAATTCCTTTTCAGAATATCTTATTTCCATGATACTCCCAGACCCATGATAATTCTCAAAACATAACATCTCCTTTGAGGCTTTGGATTCTTTACTGAGCATATTTCTTTTAAAAAGTCAAATTTATCCATAATGCATGTATTTCAGTCCCAATTGTGTTTCTCTTCTTTTAGTTGAACAAACAGAGAAAAAATGACAGCTGTATTCCCAGCTTTTAATCCAGTAGCATACTATTCCAGAGTGTAAATTTACCCACGTGTGCTGGTTGAGGCTGGAGTTAATTTCCTTATATCATTATATGATGCAGCTGAAATTATACATTTCTCTGTTTACTATGCCTCCTCTGCCTAATGGAGACCAGCTCAAGAATGTTTGACTTCACACAGATCTCTTCTTCAACAAGTCCCATGACATGCTGACTTTTTTGGCTCAACCAGCCAGGTGTGCTGTACCTCTCAGTATAAGCATGCATAGATGACTTGTGTTTAGAAACAAAATAGTGTAACTGCTTTCCCTTTTCTTTACTGTCTGCACATTCTTTGTAGTGATTATCCACATATTGCCATCGGTTCTTTGCACCTGTACAAGGGATTTAACCACACATGACAGACAGAGAAGTAAACAGTAATGATAAGTAGAACACAAGATCACAGACAATTTTCCTTGCTGTTACCTGAGTGCTTCATGCTTTGTGTTTGCCTGGCTTTTAGGTAACTCTCAGGATGTGATAAAGACAGGCATACTCCTTTTCAGCCCTGTGAGAACCCTGGAGCACTGACCACTCAGAAGAAGGGGCCTGGTACCTCACCAGAGCAGATCACATGAGACACTTCTCCTTTGAGATCAGTTAGAATGAGAAGAACAGTTTGACACACTATTCACTATTCACCAATACTTTCATATTTCTAGGTCCAACAGTCAACAGGGGAGACATCAGGTACCAAGTGCTAGGGTACCTTCCTTTTCACCCACAAAGAATGAAAGACTTAACTGATGACAATGGTTTATTGAGCCCTGTCAGTATGACAGAAAATGCAAAGGGTAGGCCTAACTAACTCAGATGTCTAAAATTGAAACAGCTTTTTTTCCATTCTTAGGAAAAAGGTTTCTATGACTGCTAGTACTTACACAGGCGCAACACTTACACATCCCTCTGCTAACCCAAATAAGTTAATTTTTCTTTTCATGCTAGCTAATCCTACTGAGCAAATTGTATCACAAGAAAAAGAGGTTCTACACTTTGCTTTTTTTTTTTTTTTTAAATGCTTACTGGCTCCAATACAACTCTTAGCTCCCTGATCAAGATTGGACAGTAGGAAGATATATACCTTCAGCTGCTAAGTGAGCATATTACCATGGAAATTCCAGGGACCACAGTACTCACACCACGCTAATGTTGCATAGCCTCCTTTTAGAGCAGAACCCCTTTAGTTTATCCTGGACCACACAGTAACAGAAGCTGGCTGGGAACAACTGCTGAAGATCTGGAAAGAATTAGAAAGAGACACCAAAGATCTCATTTGCAATGAGATTTTAATTCAACTCAGGCTATTCAAAGGAAGTAAAAAGGACTTTCATGAATTTTCAAAACTTACTTGCAGATAGAGGACAAAGGAGTAAAAGCTCAATCCAGTGAGTCATTGAGAACATTTTATTTCTAGTGAGTCACTGAGCTTCAGATCACCAGAGAACATTCCCTTATTTTTGTCCTTATATCCTCTGAGAAAATTGTGATCTGCCAAAAGACACCTGTTTTAAAATAGCAGTAAAATATCCTGAATGTCTTCATTAGTGTTCTGATGTATCTTGCAGTTTGATTTTGCAAAGACCTCTGAACAGGAGATTTTATTACCAGGAGGTAACTCAGATTTTATCAGGTGCCCATCACCTCATTTCCTTGTACAGTCATAGCTTGTGTCAGTCCTTTCCTTTGTATCAAGACTAGATACAAATTTGGACTAAAATGTAGTTGAGAAAAAGAAAATAAATTGAGAAAGCAACTACTCATCTGAAAAACTGTTGAAAAAGACAGCTTGAAGTCAGCCCCTGAACTTTGAGAATATTTTCATAACATCTTCCACACGAAGTGGAAAGCATTTACAGAAAGATGATACAGAAACTTAATTGCATTTAAGCAACATATATCTGTAGTGTGAAATTATGAGCTTTATTTCTAGGTTCAGCTCTAGCATTAGGGGCAAAACTAGTAAGGGATCACAGTGAGATTCCAAATTTTGCATAAAATATATTAGAAAGAGGAAAAGCTATACTTCATCACTTAAAAACATTACCATTTCTATTATCCCTAGTTCCTCATCCTGATATTACTTGTTTGCGATATCATGCCCCTGTTCACTGGTTATTACCTTCACAGTATGATGTTTCTAAACCTGGATCAAAGAGGACAAAAAGGCTCAGAACACAGAGGCAATGTCAGGTACCAGTATGAAACACTATCGTATTTCATGTACTTCTTGTGAATCATTAAAGTGATTTCCCATAAAGTCCCACAAATGGCTTTAAAAACTTACTTTTAACCTACCTTATGACCTTCATGGACACAGCTCATCTCATTTAACTGAATCTCTATTCCCCTCAAATTCCACTTCAGCCTCTGAGTCTCTGTGAAACAAGTTGTGAAAGTGCTTGTATACATATTTTTAATATATATTTATAGATATGTATTTGTATATATCTATCTATATATATATATTTGTATATGTATACATATTTTTAATTTTATGACTGGAAATTCAGTGTTGACTACCAACAGCATATTCAAATTTACCAGTTGCCCATTTAGCTGATGTACTAACAGATATGTACCTCACATACCCTCCAAAGGCTGTCATACAAAGTCTAGCCACAGCCTAGACTTCATGCCTCATCAAAGCCTTTATTAATTATTCTCTCAAGGATATTCAATCCACAGTCCAAGATCTCTTTGTACCTTCTTCTCCACTCTCCGAGTTTATTGAAGATAGAATTGGCTCATGCCTCTTTCTGTGGTTTTAGCTAATCTTCCCTAATACCTTGAAAAAACTTTCTTGAATTGCACTGTTTCAGGAGGACATGAACAATATTGTATTGTCAGAACCTGAGATATGAACACAGTTTTATGATCTTAGACTACTATTTTAAAATGGAGCTTAACAGTAGTTCAGAACTTGCTTAAAATTACCCCCAAAATCAAGATGATTTCTTTGTAATGCCTTGAATTTCCACATTTATTAACGATGTCTTCTGGCAGTCCCAGAATTCAGTAAAAGAAGGCAGTGATGAGGTCCCTAATACTGTCTGAAAAAAAGCATATTAAAATCAGGCAGAGAAAATATATACTCTTTTTAATATTTTTTATTGTATTGGCTTTAAAACAGAATTATTTCATGACCAGTAAAATCATTTTTCTGAAAATGAAATATGCCAGGACTACATTTATGCAGTGTCAACAACCTAAAACATGAAATCCATGCCTAATCTAGACCCAGACACAAATTTTCCTTATCAGTTCCTCTCTTTGCAGCTACCACAGCCCAATTGTTCAGTGAAAGTCTAAGTAGTTTCCTATGTTAATCCTGTGGTCCCTGTCCAGTCATACATTTACCACATGCAGAGTATTAGAATTCAACTCAAGTTCTTGTTATCAGTCATTGGATGTATCTGTATCTAGGGTCTCAAAATTAGAGTCTTAACTAGGTTTCACCCTTAGTTACTATTGAAAAGGGGTTTTTTTTTTATTTCAAAGGAAGTGTTATGAAAACCACAACAGGAAAAACAAGAAAGTTGGCAAAAATACATACGACATTATGAAACTCATTAACACAAAGAATCTAATTAAAACAGTGGAGAGCTTTGCATCACTAACAAATTAATGATTTCCTCAATACATAGTGGGTGAGAGGTTGTAACATCCGACAGATGATCTAGAAGAACATTTTTTCCAATAAGAGGAACAAAATCATTTGGAGCAGCTATCATTTTTAAAACACACTAGGAATCCAAACAGCACAGAAAGAGCTGTGCTGTGGCCTGGTGGACAAATGCAAATAATTAACTTCTATTCTGTTCAGTTCAAACTGCCTATTTATGATTTTTGCCTTTTTTATTTGGTGTGAATTGAGTACAAAAATATGACAAAGTTTCCAGTATTTAAAATTTATGTTTAGACATTAGTTCAGGGTGGGGGTTTTTTTCACCTTATGACAGCAGTTATCATGGTCATCTGCAACTCAGTGTAGCTTAACTGATTGCCATGAGATTGAGGATAGGGTGGTTCTGCTCACTCTTTGGATCATAATCTGCTGTGTTTCACCGTAAATTCTCTCAGTCTGAAATGCTTTAGTTGTAAAATGCAAGTAGAGTTGGGAGAATGATGAGACCACAAATAAGTAACTGGCAGAATGGCAGGTCATGAAAAACTTACACAAGGCTTTGTCTACTTGTACAGTGCTTTGTAAACAATGCCTTATACAAGGCATTGTAAACTTATACTGCATTGTTTGATGCACTGAATTTTGGCTAAGTGAAAGCTACCAACTAACATTTAAAGTCCTTTCCTATTTATAACTGAACCAGCTCTACCATCTCAAGAAATAACACAGGAGAGCCTTACAGTTTACATACTGTTAACAGACATATTCCCTATTCTGGGACAAATACTTTATGTTCTTGTTGATCATTCAGACTCATAGAGAATGGGGGTTGTACACCATTTTTAAAAGAAGTTTAGGAGTGTATAGGATACCTTAGATGAGGTCTAACACTTTGCCAACACAATCATGTAGGCTTTGGGAACATAACTAGTACCATTACCCCTCCATACATGTATTTACAACTGCTGCACCACACTGCGCAAAAATAAGAGATTCAGTTCCTGTATTGTTCACTGTGGAACACACAGTTCAGGTCCTAGTCATGTCATCTTTTGGGAGCAACTTCTTTTCCAATGAGGACAGCACCAAACTACCAGATCTTCTTTGAAGGATCTATAGAGTTGATGACATGTCCATTATCCTCAGAGAGATTTGTTTCGTCACCTTAACATGTAGGCAATTCGGTATTACTCAAGAGAAATCAGCTTACTTCAGTAAGGCAATCAATAAGGCAATAACACAGCCAGATCATTTACAACACCAAGAGATATGTGCTGACTGTGATGGACAACTTGTGTCCGTGGCAAGAGCTTTCATGGCTATGTCAAAACTGGAACAAATAGTGTATGTTTAAGTACCAGGTTTACTGAAAGTATGGAGTATGTTATTCTAACTCAACACCTTTCGACTACAGGATGGTTAAGAAGCCTAGTGATTGAAAACACCTCCTTTTGCTTTTAGAATTCTATTTCTTTGCTTGATGCATATTGACTTATTGAGAAGTCCAGATGGTTACTATCCACTTGGGTAAGTCAGCTCACACAAATTTTAAAATCCGTTTTGAAATACCATATGGGCTCTTTTGTTGGTGAAATGCAAACCCAATTTGAGGGTTAGAAAAAGAAACTAATCTTTTTTCTCAATGGGAGAAAAAATATAAGCACATTAATATTTTGAGAACCAAAATTATTGTATGAGAGCTCTGATCCTTGAATCCCAGAGAGATCGTCTTTGTTCTTCCACTTCACACTTGTAAGTGAAGGTAAAATCCGATGTAGACAGACTTGCAACTATATGTTTGTCTGATTGAAGCCTGAATAAGTTCAAGATACAGCTGTTATTCACTCATATTGAGTAGAACTAACTGATTTACTAGTCTAAGTTTAATCCCCTAAATATCATTCTTCTTGACATTTTTCTACTTCTATTTTGTTTTGGTTTTGTTTCTTAGATGAATCATGTTGTGATACTCAATGATTGTCAAATAGAAAGAAATTTTGCAATTTTGGGACCATTTCCAACAACTAGATTTACAGCTGGCAAAGAAAATCACTCTGTTTCATCTTAAATTGTACTCAGTATTGAAAGAAACTGCTCAATTATTAGCAGTATAACTTTAAGACTTTGAGCCACAGACTGGCAATTTTGATAATGGAATTTAATGGGGTAAGAAGGAAAGTCTTGCAGGTCTAATGAAGTGCATCTGTACAAGACTCAGCTTGATACAAAACATTTTCAAATTTACATTTCAAAACATTGCCTTTCAGCCACTAGAATAGAAACACTGTATTAAAAGACTTTTAAAAATGTTGAGGTTTGCTTCCTATATAAAGTAAGAGCTGATTCAAATTGCAAGCACCGGGCAAAGAGAAGGCTGTTTTCTAGTGTCCAAGTATTCACATATAAAGCCTTAATGAAAGAAGAAAATAAGAGAGGGAGTTTTATTTTTTTGTGGTTTTTTTTTTTTTTTTTTTTTTTTTTTTTTTTTTTTCCCTGAAAGCTGAGAAACTGTTAAGTGCAATAGTAAAAGAAGAAAAAATAAATAGAGGAAAGAATTTTTTGTTCATTTCCCAGCCAGACACAGAATAGTGGAAGGGGCCTGCAGAATGTACACAGGAATGGCTTTTTTTCTTATTTTAATGATCAAGAAGAGCTGTCATTCATGTTTGTCAGTTTTTATAGTGAAGTCAAACTTTCTGACACTTTAACTTTGCCCATGCATTTCCTTTCTGTAAGAAGGGACATAAAGGAAAGCACAGGTGACATATCGACTTATCAGTGCTTCACAAGAGCACTGCACTGCTGTGAAAAATTATTATTATTATTATTATTATTATTGTTCCTACTCATTTTCCCCAACATTATTGTTTAGCAATGTCAGGATCTGAAACAGCATGAAGGTTCAGAGCAGCAACTGATAAAATTTCACACTTTATTTTGAGCAGTTACATAACATTTAACAGTATTGAGAAAACTTTGAGCTATAATGGGATCATTTTAATAAATAAATTAATTCAGCCAAATATTTACATGTACTGGTCTTTAATTGCACTAGCACAAATGTCTTCAAAGACCACAACAGAGTGATGTCAGAGAGTAGGAGAAGTAAGGGAACTGTCCAGAAATATAGGAGAAGAGTCCAGAAGTATTCGCTTGACTATTTTTTAAAGAAAAGTGGAAAATAGAAAATTTGTCTGTCTTTATTTTTGGATTTTACATCTTCCAGGTCTGTATGAGCCTGGAATAAATGGTCTGCAGTCCTTCCCACATGTTAGATTCACTGGTCAGGAATCATAACGTCATCTCCAGCCATTTAAAAATTTTGCAAAACAAAAGAAAATGATGGTATTTATAGTGCTTTACCTCTTTCTCATTGTGTATTGTATAAATTTGGATTCTATTTAGGTAGGATAACATTACCTTTCTATCAATTTTTGGCTGAAAAAGAAATAGAAAGATTATCTCCCCAGAATGTATTGCATATTTTTTTCACTTTCCCCTCTTTATTTTAGAACAATGGCTTAAACAAAAGAAAGACACAAGCATAAAAGATATTCTGGATTCTATTTCCAAAATGCAGCATGCTAGAAAACACCGGAAATTCTGGAGTTAAATACAAGGTCAGTGAGATTAAATATAGTTGATTTTAAATCATTTTCCAGCAGAGGAAATGTACATAATCAACTGTCATTATCATTAAACCCATCCTGTTATCTCAGCTGGTCTTCAAAAGTCCCATTCAAAAATGTTTCACCTCTTGCAGCACTTTCCCTCTTTAATTGCTGTTGGTGTGCACAGAAGCAGCATCCTTTGCCCATCTCACCTTGTGTCAATTTAGGCCTGAAACTTCAGCTCAATCACTTATGCACCAGCAAGCCACCATCAATCACGTCATTTAAAATAAGACTGTTCTTTTTATCTATTGAATTCAGGATGCTTCAAGTATGTCCCATATCAACACTTGCTTCCAAATCAGCAGCTTGAATAAAAAAATTAATACTGAAATATTTTTGCTTATCTTTATAATTCTTTCCATCTCATAGTGAGGAACAGAAGATAATGCAGCCGTCATAGATATCAGGTTGATGAAGTCACTCTACAGCAAAGAAAATACAGAATCCTTCCTCAGTGATGGATCTGAGAACACAGGATGCATCTTGTGTGCCCAGAGTTTTCCACTGACCAAAGCCAACACAACAGAGGGGCACTGCACACTTTGGGCAGACAGCACTGAAGGGCAAAAAGTCACCAACAGACATGAGTGAAAATGCACATCACAGAGGTTCTGTACTGATACAAAAGTTAAAGTGCATCTATGCTGCAGTCAAGACCTGCTCCATGTTTTCCTGACGTACCTCTGGGACACAGCTCTGACCCGCCTGCATCTTCCCTGAATATATTATCACCCATCCCAAACACTCCTTACAGATTGTCTGGAAGCACCTTTAAACAATGCCTGGCCCGGAGGCAGTCCTGTGTCAGTTTTGTGATAGCTTTTCTTCTATAAGGCCACAAAAAGGATCAAACCCTTGAGGTTTAAATGTAAAGCATTAAGTTACTTACCCTCAGTGTACACAGAAGAAAGCGACCTCGTCCTTTGCTACACGACAAGAAAAACATTTTATTTCCCTACAAACTTGTTCTGCAAATGAGCCTGTGCTCAAATGTAAATCAGTGACAAAAAGGAACCTTTCTCTCTACATGCAAAATTCTGTGGGAAACCAAATACATGCTAAAAATGTCTTGCTGTTTGCATACCAAAGCTCATCTCTAAGCCTCCAGGCACCCTTAATCTCAGTTAAAAAATACAATTGTTATTTCAGCTCTGACAAGTCCTAGAGAGTGCCTGCATGCTGTTACTAATGTAAAACAATTCTCCTGTTCTTCACTCTCTCACAACCTATCACTCCTGTAACTCTCCTATCACCGCAAAGTCTGAAAGGAGTTAGTTTGTTTTTTTTTTCCCATACGCAGAATTTTTTACACAATAGATTTCTGAACAAGTGTGATATGGCTGAGATTTAGAGAAACCTGTTGAGCATTTTACAGTCTGAAATTATTGAGATAACATTTGCAAGTAAGACAGAATTTCCAGATTGGCATTTTCTTCAGTTTTATTGAAAATATGTTCAACAGCAAATTTTAAAATTAATTAAGGGATATTGCAAACTAGGAAGTGGACATATTTCTTCTCTGAACACTATACCTTAAGACATTTTTACAGCTGCATATAAGATTTTATTTTTAGATTAGACTCTGTTCCTCCTAGTCATGTTTGATATTGCCTATAACTGTATTCACAGTATCTCTCAATTTCTGTTTCCAATCACCAATTCTATTTCAGGCATGGTAATTGATGCAAGATTTTTAAAAATAAAGCACCACAAACTATCATTTGGTTCAAACAAGTCTAAAAGGAACTTTGGACTCTGCCTTAAAAACTTTAAAACTAGGTGTGAGAACATTAAACATCATCAAAGGGAAAAAAAATTAACGAACACACAGAAGAGCATAAGTAAACCTATATGGGGTTAGTTGCAAAATTGTAAAAAACTCCCTTGTATTATACTAATTCCTGTAAATCTTTTTTTCATTTGCTTATCTGTGTTGTAAAAATTTTTCATATGATGACCATGCAAAAAATATTTCTTCACATACAGAAAAAAACCTAGTTTAGCAGAGGAAAGCACTTTTGCTGCTATAGTAACAATTGTAAGTCCAGTTATCAACAACTACAAATATCTATTTCTGATTATGTTTTTTTTTCAGCTACATGCAAAATTACATAAAATCTTCTGACTTGCCCCTGACAAGCTATATGTACTTTTTACAGGTCATTTATATATTTTTCTTACAATGAGGCAAGCAGGAAAGTTTGTCAAATGAAAGCTGATTAATAAAGAGTCAGAGAATTTAAAAGGAGTAACAATTGCTACAGCAATTTCCACATGCATTTCTTTAAGCTTTTTTTTAAGTGTTCACCTGCATTGTACACCCATAATTAGGGATAAGCTGTATCCCTCTAGTCTCTGGTGGAAAATGATTTCCACTCTCCCTCCAGCATAGCTGGGACACTTCAGTATCTGGATCCCTTCCATGTTTTCTAGAAACTGTTGTGAAGACAGAACAAAATTATGAACAGTCTAAAACAGTGTAAAGAGCTCACATACTTGTCTTTTGAATTTGTCTCTGTGTGTATATGTATGTGTGTGGGTGTGTAGGAATGTGTATATACAAAGAGGTACATAATATATACAACTACATATAGTATATAACTTTATTCATATGTACAATACATAATTTTAGATACATTATGTATGATTTACCCCCTTGCCATGAGAGTGAGAGTTGTCAACATGAAACCACATAGAGTTTGACTTTGATGGGGACCATGAAACACTATAAAAAATTGAAGAGTCATGCAAAAATCAGGTTATCTTTTTATAGCACCTTTCACTTTGGCAATGGTCTTTGATGATTCAGTCTCCTCAGAGATATTATGACTTTCTCATCCTTGATATTTTGTTTAAATGTTATAAATAAGCTGCACCATCTCAACAATCAAATAAACATATTTCTTCCCCTGGTAACAGTAGTATCTAAAATCAAAATATTCACTTTACAGACAGCATTACCAGGCTGCAGTTGAACTAAGCAATTCATTTCTTTGTGGTGTTTTTTTTTTTTTTTAAGTCATTTTAAGTAATTTTAAGTATATAAGGCTTTTATGGTTTCTTTACGTATATTCTTTCTCTATACTAAATTTTTCAGACTAAGTTCTTACAAAAGCATATTGATGATGAAAACTAGTCTGTAATTTTGATACATTAAAGCATGCCTGAAACATATCAAAAGATTCTAACAAGGCAGACATTAATGGATGAGATTAAAGTGCACAGAGTAAAATAGCTGCAATAGAAACTTTTATGTCTTCCCTGATTAAACAATGAGGGAAAATGAAAATGTCTAATATCTCTAAATACAAAACCTGCATTAAAAGGGATTAACTTTTTTTAACTGTGAGAACTTCTTTTACAGGACATACAGGCTTGAAAAAATATTTTTCTTGGATCATGCTCCCTGTCATTCCAGAAAGCTACTTAACTTAGTCCCTTTCATAAATATATCACATTAAAAATTTCAGCGTCACTTTTTAGAATGACTTGATCTTCTAAATTTCAGGAATAAATAAATGGACATACCACAATTAATTATGAGTTAAAGACCTTTCTTTGCCACCAACCACCTGCTGGGAAAGTAGCATCGGAAGTTCTAGGAAATCCAGGAGACTCCTGAAGTTCATCGAGGATAACATCTTTAGCTAAGAGATAGACAGGCCAAGCAGAGGGGATGTGGTACTGGATGTGATGGTGGCCAGCATGAGTGAGCTGGGCAGAGATGTATGACTGGAGACAGCCTGGGCTGCAGTCATCATGCACCAACAGAATTCACAGTCCTCGAGCACAGGGGTCAGGCAAAGAGTAATTTCAGGACCCTAAATTTTAGGAAAGAAAACTTTCAGGTGTTTAAGGCATTGGTCAGCAGGGCCCCTTGGATGCTGCCCTCGGGAACATAGCAGAGGAACAGAGCTGGCAGACCTTCAGGGACACCTTCCACACAGATCCAAAGATCTTGATTCCCAGGTGTAAGAAATCAGGAATATAAGAGACCTGCATGGCTGAGTCAAGACCTGCTGAAGAATAAAAGGACAAGAAGGAAATTGACAGGCAGGGGAAAGAGCAGAAGGACACAGTCCAGTTGTTTAAGGAGAGAATGAAGAAGGCCAATGTTAAGCTGGAGCTGAAAATCACAAAGGGTGCAAACACTTAACAAATAGAACTTCAACAGTCATGTCAGTCTGAAAACAAAGATCAAAAATGTGTACAGCCCCTGATGAACATGACTGGCAAACTGCTAACAATGGATGAAGACTGAGGTACTCAAGAACTTTTTACGGCTCAGTCTTCAACAGCAGCCTCTCTTCCCATACATCTCAAGGGGATGGATTGAAAGGCAGGGAATGGGGAAGCAAAATCCCTCCCAGTGAAGGAGAAAATCAGATCTAAACCTCCTGAGGTACCTGAATATATATATATATGAGTGACACCTTTGACAGGCAGCCCACAACATCCTTATGTCTAAACTGGAGAGAGGTGAGTTTTTTCATCACTGGCTGTTCAGGGGATAAGGAAGTGCTTGGGTAATCATCATACAGAAGGTGACATCCATCCTAGACAAGCTTAAGGAGTGGGCCCAGGGGAACCTCAGGAGGTTTAACCAGGTGAAGTGCAAGCTCTTGCACCTGAAATGAAGCAGCCTAGAATCATTACAGGCTGAAGGAGGAAGATATCAGAGCAGCCCTACCAAGAAGGGCTTAGGGCAACTGTCGGCTGAAAAACTGGACATGAGCCAACAATGTATTAACACAGCCCAGAGGGCCAACTGTATCTAGGGCTGTGTCAAAACAAGAGCGACCAGCTGTTCAAGGGAGGTGATTCTGCCTCTCTTCTCCATTCTCATGAGACTCCACTTGGAATGCTGACTCCAGCTCTGGGTTCAGAGGAGAGTCAAAGTGATCACAGAGATGGAATACCTCTCTTAGGAGAGGCTGAGAGATGGGGTTGTTCAGTCTTGAGAAGACAAGGCTCTGGGAAACCTTATTAATCTTTCTTGCAGGGGGCTTGTATGAAAGATAGGAACAGGCTTTGCAGTAGGGAATGTAGTGATAGGACAAGAGTTAATGGCTTTACACTAAAAGTCAATTTAGGCTAGATATAGGAGAGGTATTCTTTTGCAATGTGGTTCTGAAACACTGGATTGGGTTTTACAAAATGGTGGTAGATTCCCAGTCCCGTGAAACCTTCAAGGTCAGGTTGAACAAGGATCTGAGGATTACCTTTAATAAGGTTCATTCCAATCCAAGTAATTGTATGATTGTAAAAGCAAAGGTAAAATCTTTAATCTCTTGACCCTCTATGGAATTGCATTGTTTTCAAACCCAATCCTCTAGACTGTAGTCATCATGCTGTTTTGTGTATGTTTTTAGGGACTTGGAGGGGAAAAGAAAACACGCACCCAAAAAATAGTAGGGACTCCTATGAATACAATTTTGAGGGTTTGTTTATGTTTGCTTAGGCAACAATTCTCAGGGAAGCACAACAGTGGCATCAGGTTTTCAAAAGATGTGTCATGAAATGAGAAGAGTGGTTCAACTCTGCAGTATTAGAAAATTCAAGCAAACAGACTTGAATTCAAAGGGCTGGAATTAAGCCATAACTCCATGTAACCCACAGCAGACCAGTAAACTTATTATTGCCCAAGAATATTTATGTATCTATATATCCTTAGACATATAGACATATAGATCTATAGACTCATTTTCTCATTATAGGTTTGGGAATTCACACTAAACTTCATTCTGCATCACACAATGAATAAAGATTCTTCCAATTGATTGTGCTTACCCTAATCAACTCTTTCTTACATATGCCTTATAAATTCAGTTAAATGCCAATATAGAACAGTAGTAAAGTCATAATTTATTCCACTTCATTTATAAACAGCTCTTCATATCAATCCTTCATCTAGTTCCCATGTGAAAAATATTACCAATAAAATTACAATTTAAAAATAAACAAATCAAAACTAACATCACCTCAAGGCTTTGCCAGAGTCACTTCCAATAACATATGACATCTTTTCAACCTGCATATCATATCAGAATAGGTTACTGAAAGCAAGGAGTCAATGTAAAGACATAGAAATGCTTATAGACATGCCTTTTATCAATCTTTGTGCTCAGAAATTTTATTTTGAGCAATATAAAGCTTGTCCAGCTATAAATTTTGTTTAAAGAAGGAAAAAAAAATTAAAATGTGGTAAATATGTCTTGTTAAGCACATTTCAAAATTGTCACTGTTTAACTATCAACATAATGTGCTGATTTTCAATGTGCCTGTGAATTATTAGGTCTTATTTATGCATAAATCAAGGTTTGAAAGGCAGCTTTTGGAAATCCCTAACAAGTTGTGCCAAAAAACAAACCTGGGTAGGTCAGCCAATATTTACATATTCCATGACAGCAGCAAAAGAAGGTGTATGGCATCCAATTCAGTAGTTGCAAACAAACCAGATAGTGCTACTATTTAATGTGCATTACTTCATACAGGTAGCATTCACTAATTACTTGCAAAATGTGGAATCTTTAAAATTTTCTTGAGAAAAAAATGTTCTTTGATGGGTGATCTTTGTATACTTTCAAGCCTAATCAAGAAGAAAGGTGAATTAACCCATGAAACATAGAGCAGCTAACAAGCTCTGAGTGATGTGCAGGTTTTTTAGAAAGACAAAATACTTGTTGGAAGGATTGCCTTAAATCTTAGTGCTTGACATGCATCAGTGACCTCAGACCTAGGGGAAGGGTAACAAAACCTGGGAAGAAGGATGTACCACCGATAGCGAACACAACAAATTCAGAATTTATGGGCCTCAAGGACATTTGGCAGAACTCCCAAGATAAGGGAGAAACTGATAAGGCCAATTCAGCAACTGTGCTGAAATCAGCTCCGACTGGGTAAAAGGTAATTCCCACAGGGGAATCTGCGACCACCGGCTCACAGACCACAAGCCCAAGGAGCCCAGTGACTCAAGAGAAGAGAAAGAATGAGCATGCAGACTAATTAGCACGGGAAGCGAGAGAATCATTAACCAGCAGAAGACAGAATATTAACAGATAAGCACTATGTAACTTGTTGCCAATGAACACTAAAGCCTTTGTTTGCTAAAATGTATTAATTGGAAAAAATTTTGATGGTTCATGTGCTTGATTTGCGAAATACCCCGGAGCACCCATGCTTCTGAAGCATTTAAATAAATAATCATTGTCTCCCTCAAATGTGTAACCATCAGCTTGTTGCACATCAGGTAACAAATCTGATTTTTGTGTAGCATGTTCACTTGCTCTTCATTTTTTTAACACAGGAATCTGTTCCAATTGAATATCAGAGCATGTCAAATCCACTCAGATCACTGGAAAATCTCCAATGTGTTTAAACCTCATCAACCTCCCTAAAGAAAGGAGCATCTCCCAGCAGTGTGTGCCCAAGGTCTGTCAGATTGACAGTGATCATTTTCTGTATTACATGAAGTTGTGCAAAAGGCAGGTGCTCACTCACACATGCACACAACTAGCCACACACAGACTGACAAATGGAGTTTGGCATTTCCCCATTAGGAAATAGAAAACACCAGTGTTTAAAAACTGAAAAACTGAAGACAACCTGCTATTAGCCGTCTCTGGGTGGTGGGAGAAAGTGCAGTCAGAAGGAAAACCATTTGACAGAATCTTCTCAAGCAGAGTATCTGATGGCTGGAAAATGTGCTTAGAAGCCCTCTCACTGGAAAATCTTTGTCTGGTGATATACAGAACAGGAGATGGGGATGTCACCAGGGGCCTCTGTGGCCCCCTGAGAACTGCATTGCCTCCTTGGTGGGGTTGTGGCTCAATGGTGGCGTTGTGGTGACATTATCCAGAAGCAAGGTTGCATAAATAGCATCTTAGTAGCAAAGTACAATATATATAGCTCTTACAGCCCTCTGTTGAAGCAACCAGGACCCCCCCAAAAAAATAAAATGGGTTTCCTGTAGAGAGAACCTCAGACTTACAGCAAACCCATTCACATACACTGCCTGCACTCTGCTGCTCTATGAGGAGATGATAAGAGTGAGCAGGGAGTACTCAGGGATCTGTTTAAAACTTATATGCCTATAGGATTTTCACACCTCAGCTGGGAAACTAGATGAATGACTGATAGTGAGATATTTCTCTGATTATTTATTCTTGCCCAAATGGCATTGGTTTCTTTTCATCCTGGAAAAGATTTTCCTTATTCTGTGTACTGACATCCTGACCTATGCTTCACAAACATTAAGGACACTTCTGATATGGGACATGATTTCAAATAAATCTGTGTAAGAATTTTCAAGAAACTTAGACTCATTCATGCTCCTCCTACATGACCTAAATGAACTGAACAACATATTTAAAAGATGAAAAACGGTGCCTATACCTCAAACAATTAAATTGGCTCTCCCACCTTAAAGAATTTAGAATTATTTGTGTCAGGGAGATAATTTCTAATAGGAAAAACTGGTAGTGAAAATCTGCATTGTAGCTTAGTCTTTACCAACAAGGCAAGATGACTTTCAATCCCTTTACACTGAAATACTAGTGTCACATTTCATGCCTTGATGTGAATGGGTAGGCATCATAGTTTGGATATGTTGAAGGCCACTACTAAAAGTAATATTGGTGGGGTACCTTTGCTGGTAAGGATGACACAAGAATAATGTTGGAATGGAAAAATCTATAGGACAGAAATTTTTATAGGAATAAGCATGACTCCATCTTTTGCTAAACACATAGGCCCTTTTCTGGCTTTGACACACAGCCCACAGAGCCAGAGAGATTTATGGCACACAGGCTTTTTAATAATCCTGTCTAATGACTGCACCTAAAACAAGAATCCAGTGAATGACGGGAATTGGACACACTCTGAAATGCACAAAAGAGAGAAAGAGGATATGATTAAAGTGCAAAAGAATCTGGAGGTATTTATTTTATAGGGACTCCTTTACAATTCCAAAGTCTATCAACATAGAGTCTTTGCTATTAGGACTCGCCAGTGGTCACATATTTTGACAGATAAAGAAATGCTCATGAATGCACATAAATGGTAGAGCTTCTGTTGTGTCTTAAGGGAGGAAGGGGAGAGGGAGGAGAGAGAAGGAGAAGAGAAAGTAAATGCCCTTCTGAAAAACACCAGGCACTGTGAAAGTTATAACTAACTTCCTCTCTCTGTGAAAACTTCATTTCCTTTCTTTTTCAGAAAGGGAAAATGTAAACATTTCCAAAAATCCTAATAAGTCATAGTTACTGGTAAGGGATGATACTAGCTTAATATTCTGTATTTGCTTGGTTACATTTTTAATTCTTTACCAAAACTAACTCTTTGTGAGTTTTAACAGACCTTTATATCTAGATGTGTGATTATAAGTGTTTATTGTTTTAGAATTATGATAACTGTCTAGGCTTCTGTCACACTTTTGGTGCAGTACCCCACAGCATTGTTGCTGATAAATTGATGAAATTATGGATAAAGAATAACTGTTGGATAACTATTGGATAAGGAATCAGCTGAATGGCCACATCTAAACAGTTGCAGCTAAAAGCTCAAAGTCCAAAGGGAAGTCAGTAATGAGTGGTGGCCTTCAAGGTCTATACTCAGACTGATACTATTTAATACCTTCATTAACAACATAGTGGGGATCAGTTCACCCTCAGGATTTTGCAGTCTACACTGAGCTGAGTAGTGCAGTTCATCTGCTGCTGGGAAGGGATACCAAACAGAGGGCCTTTGAAAGACTTTAGGCGTGTAATCATCTGAACCTCATGGAGTCCTGCAAGGCCAAGTGAAAGGATACAGATGGATGAAAAAATTGCACATGAGACTGTAGTGTGTACTTGCAGTTCAAAAAGTCAATCACATTCTGGCCTGCACAAAAAAAAAAAAAAAAAAAAAAAAAAAAAAAAAAAAAAAAAAAAAAAAAAAAAAAAAAAAAAAAAAAAAAAAAGTAAGTGGCCAGCAGATCAAGTGAGGTTATTCTCTCCCTCTATTCCCGTTCTGTGAGAACCCACCTGGAGAACAGCATCTGGGTCTGGGTCACCAGCTAAAGGAAAACACAGATCTGTTGGAGTGGATCCAGAGGAGAGCTACAAAAGTGGTCCAAGTGCAGAAGCCCTTCTGCTATGAGCACAGGCTGAGTTGGGTTGTTTGGTCTGGAAAAGAAAAGCCTCCAGGGAGACCTTATGTCTATCACCTTTCAATACCTAAATAGAGCTTATTAAAAGAGGAAGAGAGACTTTTTACCAAGGCCTGTGGTGACAGGTCAAGAGGAAACAGTTTTATACAAAATAAAGCTGTCAGTCTGAGCCTCTGTAGCAATCAGATTATGGCTCAATTTCAAGGACTGAAAAATTTTAGTTAGAATTTAGGAAAAAAAATGTAAGCTTTTCTTCTTCTTCTGTGGACAAAGTTTCACAGTCCTAAATTTCATTTCATTCCTACAGGAACTTTCATGGTATTTTTGGGTAACACACTGCCTTGTTATTACACCAGACTATTTTTTCACCAGCCTCCAAATGAGACCTGCTTCTAAATCCACTATGAAGTCTAGTTGCTGGTTCCCTGCTCAGCTCTTTTATCTCTCATGAAACTAATGGCAAATTTACTATTTGAAGCCATTCACATAGCACTACCAGACAATTTCTTGGAAGCATTCCTTCTGAGACGTCAATTAAGGTTGCTAAAATGCACTGGTTTTGCCTTAAGGTGTTACTTTAATATTTATATCAAAGTTACCTCTAATTTTCATCAAATTTAAAGGGATATGACTATTAAAATGTATACATTTCCCTGCTTAGTAGAATTCCACATGGAATTTGTTAAAATTTGAGAGAGAAAAATCAACCTGATATCTGCTACATAACTATAAGGGTCAAGACAGATGTTCCCACTCATTGCAAATATTTAAAAATTTGAAAGTTTATTTTTATAATTGTTTTTAGTTCTACAGCTAAATAACCTCAAAATTTAAAAAAAATCCTAATCCTTAGTATTTATTTGATGCTTAGAAACAAGATGGAGATTCCCAAGTGATAAAAAATTTAAATTAGCTTAAAAATAAGCTATCATCTCTTCTACAGGATGTTATTTTTCTATTTCTTGAGTAAAACTCAAAACGGACATCACTGTAGTTAGAACACTACCAAAATGGCTTTCAAGGTGCTGTTGCAAGGAACATCTACTTGAGAATGACCTCTTTAATCCAACTGATCAGAATAAATTAAAGCGAACACACGGTACACCAGCTAACTGTCAAAAAGGTTTAATCATGCCATGATATAGCAGTTGTTGTGGTTCATGCTAGCTAGCAAGTACTGGGAAGTATTTCAAGGAGCGAAGTCTCATACTGCCTTTAAAAAGAATACCTTATTCCTGGGCTTGCCACCCTCTGCCAAAAAGGAATTCTATTGCAAGTGAACGCCTTGCAGGCTGTTCCTTCAGCCACTTTCTGACTTTCACTTAGAACACATTCATTACAAAATTTGAAATTGATCAAGCTCTAATCAATATTTAATTTCAAAATGGAGTAGGTTTTTCAGTAAGGACGTAATATGGAGGGTTCAGAAAGGTTACAGATCACCTAAGACATCGAATTGGAAAAGGAGCTCAAAACTGCCTTTGTGATTGCCCACAGGGGCTTTCCCTGAAACTGCCACCCTTAAGACTGCTTTCTCTGGAACTGCCCTGTCTTTAGCCACTGGCAATCCTGCCCCAGCCTCTGCTGGGACAGAAAGTGAAAGGAGAATTCTACATATCCCAGCTGAGCCCCTTGCAATCCAGGGACTGCCTGGCGGGTCTAAGTGGCATTTGATGGACAGAAGAACTAAGTTTGTGTAAGCCAATTTGCACCTCCTGCCTCCTCTGAGCTCCTGCACTTCCATTGCAACAAAGTTGGGCTACACTACATGAAATTTCTTTTATTGAGCTCCTTTTGCCTCTTTACTTTATACCCCTCAAGTACTTCTCTACAAATGTGTGAGAAATTATTACATTTTCTGCAGTTCTGTTATCAAATCACCATTGAAATCTAATTTATACTAGATTTTGCCTAGGTGCAACCCCTAAATACATAAGAAACCTTAATCTGCATTTCAATCTCCAGTGAGAGTATAGAATTGTAATATTTACTTTTTATTTTGAGAGTATCAAACACCATTAAATAATATGACACCACCAGTAAAAGCACTTATGTGTCATCTCTGTTTCACAGTTTCTGCTTGGAAAGTGTACAACAGAGAAGCTTCTTATTAGCATATCTGCAGGGTGTGCTATGTGTTGTTTTACCTGTACAAAATTCCTCCAGAGTTCACACACAGCTTGAACACAGGGACAAAGAGGTCTTTTTGCTTTGTCAGCTTCAACCAAGCAAGGAAACCAAACACCCCCCAAACCTAACAAACTTGAACAAAAAAAAACACTCGAACTCTGAACAACGCAAACAATCTTTTAATTTCCTCAGAAAATTCAGGGACTTTAGTTCTTTAAAAACAAGGCATGGCTAGAACAACATATTGGAAGCATCTATTTGATTAAGGTGTTTCACTTTGACAGACTTGAAAAAATGAAATTAGATAAAGAATTTACAAGTTAAATTTTCACTCAGACTACTTTCATTCACAGCAATAGCTACTGTAGTGTTTTTCTTTTGGGAAAATCCTCACTGGGAATTACCTTTAGAAAAGCAATTAGACCCTGCTGGGTAGCTAAATGAATCAACCTGTCTAAACTATTTTTTTACCAGAAATATATCTACATTCCAGCATCTTGAAACTATTGTGAAAACACACACACACTATGTAAAATTTATCCCCAGGGGACCATAATGGTTGCTGTTAATAATACTCATCTGAACTTGAGGCCTCAAATGTTGAATATCTGTCAAATAAAGAAGAGAGACAGCCAGCAGCAAAAGGACAAAACAAGGGGAGCATTTTCAGTTTCAACAGGTACAAGTTGTAAATGTGAAATAGGTTGTTAGAAAAACAAATTATTTCCTGCCCTCCTCTAATTTTTCACAGTCTGTGTGGTAAAGCCTTCACCACTGACACAATTGACATAGTCTTCGCATCTGCATTCACTTACCATGACCTAGTGGGTAAACCAATCTTGCCCTCCCTAATAGCTTAATGCCAGAAGCACTTCACATAATGTAAAACATCTCAACCTCCCCAACCCTACCTCAAATTAAAAGGAAAAAAAATCAACCTGGTCATGTAATTGCTTGCCTAACAACCAAAAAGGTGGTTATGAAACTCTTTTGTTTTCCTGAACTTCTGTTTAACAACAAGCTTAGCCCCAAATTTAACCTCTTAGGACCATCTTCAGGAAAGTTCATATCTCCCCAGTGTATCATAATTTCTTCAGAAAAATTATGTTAAATAGTTAATCCTACCACTGCTGCAGCATGGTTATGCCCTGGAATGTTTCTGTGTTGTCACTGAAATTAATGAAATATTCAAATATTAAAATATGCTGTTCATAAAATAAAGTGATATTTCCTACCTGGCATGCTGCTAATGCAACTGACCCACTGCAAAACCAACTGTTTTCACCAGCTGGTTTATGTTTTGTCTTTCCTGGAATGGTGACACTGCAGGTGAAGTGAAGAATCCAGTTCTTTTACCGCTCCAGACAATGCATAGTCAGCCACGACACCTGAACAGGTGTCATGCATATGTTATAAATTTTCCTGACTTATAGGAATGAGGACAGAAACCTGAAAACTATCATTGCACATATAAATGCACTTCCTCCATATTAAGTGGGGGAGGGACAACCTAGTGAACCACAGAGGACATATGATTCTTAAAATTCCTCGCCATATACTTTCAGAGAGTCCTACAGGGAATCCCAGCTTTCTTCTTTTTCATTATGGAAAATACCTATGACCTCAATTGCTAGTGTGCTGAGGAAAATAAAATTTTGATTATGAAATCTGTGTGCTCCTTTAAGCAAAGTCCTTCTACCTTCCTTATTTATTTGTACAATGCATAGGAGAATAAAATCTAAATATTTCTGAGGCCTCTGGGATTTATTGCAGTGTAAATGAGGTAATAATGATGGTATGGCCCATATTCCTGGAGTAGAGTGGGCAAGTGCAAGTATACTCAACAACCATGTCCTAGCCAACAGAAAGACGGGGAAACAAACTGATTTTTCAGTGTTTCTTCTACTACTTTCATGGGCATAGAATACATATTAAACCTATGTTTTTCTGTGTCAAAAATTAGACCCCCAAATGGTATTTTGCTTTGCCCATGGGAAAGTAGTCTGGACTGACCACTGCTAAACACAGACCAGTGTCCCCACTGTGAGTTCCACTGTTCATGGTCTGAATTAAGACTGACTCTGCCTTGTTTTGCTCAATTAGAGCAAGAGAGTGACTGGGCCCACATCCTCCACAAACACATATTCTGTGAATTGTGATACGTACTCGGGGTGGGGGGGAAAGCAGCTTCTGAGCCATCACCGATATACATATCCATGCAAAACAGGATCTAATCTGGGACTGAGACTTAAGCACTGCTCAAAGACAGAGAGAAGAAATTAACAATAGTGGCTGTTCAGAAGGGAGATCTTCTGCAGAAATATCACATGATCTGTTCTCTATGAAATTTTTTTACACTTGGATTTGAATAATCAAAAGCAATTATATTTTTTAAAGCAAATTTGTAAGCAGTAGTATTGTATTTTCCATCTACTGCTTGTCATTGGACCACACAGACAAAATTATAGCTGTGCTGAAATCTGATCCAGCAACAAAACAGTAATTATTTTTATGGTTTCTGACACAGCTCAAAAAAGCTCTCAGGCAATCATGTGTTTGCAGAAGCACACAAATCCTTTCCCTGTGCAGCTACAGCTTTCCTAAAAAGAAGAGTAAAGAATGCACTATTTTTTGTGTCATTATTTTGTGTCATTATTTTGAAGCTGATCAAGACTTAGCTGTAACAATGGTAGAATATAGTTAGCAAAACTAACCAAGAAGATGATCAGCATAAACTTATCAAGTTGTATGTGATTAAAAGTCGCATGGGGCAGCCAGGAATTGTGAGCTGAGACTTCTTACAGTGCATGTGTAATTTTTAAGTGTGAAAATACCACACAGCTCTACTTATCTAAGAATGCTAATATATGGATGTGTTAAAAGCAAAAAACAAAAAACCACAGCAACCTTCATTTTATATCAGTTGATCATTTTTTACAAGCAAAAGAATACATAATATTTAAAAATCTGGATCAATGATATACTATAAGATACTAAGTATACCAGGCAGAAAAAAGCCTGCCTTGTTACCATATCTCTGGATGTAATTAAGGCTGTCATGATCTGAACGAGCGTGACTTGATCAAAGCTAAGCAAACAACACCAGCTTTTTAAGCATGAAGAGATAGACACTTTATGAAATACAAAAAGACATGGGCTAAAAGATATTCTATGAGATGAAAATAGATTTTTTATGAAGGCTAATTTTAACCTCTTTCTACAATGAACTAGGTCACTTACTGCAAACATGCAGAAGCTAAAATTCTTAGAATTTTTATAGCTGGGATACAAAAATTAATTTGAAAAATAAGAAAAACATATTCTCAGTCTTTAGAAAACAGAAAAATACTGTAGAAGTGAAGATTTTAACAGGCAAGAGACAGAATCAGAACTTTTACAATGTATTTGCATCACTGCAAGATTTCAGATATACTTAGGATACCCAGTGATGGTTGATATTAAAGTCTGTTGCATGCAATGGAGAAACAACACTGAGTTTTGAATGAACTACCTGCAGAACCTTTGACTCTATATAAATTTTGGGTTGTTTTATTTTTTCTCCATTTGTCCATTTTCAATATCCTGGAGAGATTTCGCATTATGTCTTACATCAGTTGTACTAAAATACCTCATGAGATGCTTTGCGCATGAATTTGCATACGAATTCCACATATTAATATAGTACAAGAAAACCCAGATAAAATCTTTCCTTTTCAGCTTAACCTGAAGCGAAAAAACCCAAATCTTTGGCACCCTCACAATAATGTCTTTGTATATCATCAGGTCTGTGAAGTAGCATCAGTTCCAGATCTATGTTTTTGAATTTTGAGCAGCATTCTGACTCAAAATCTCTAGCAAGTGTAATAGAAACTGTTAAAAATTAAATCTGTAATTATGTATTTCTCTGACCTCTGAGATTATTGCAGGCCTTTGTTTCATTTACAAATGTCATGGAAAGCTTAATTGCTCATTAAATCTTGACAGCAAAGATTTCTTCTCCTCATCAAAATATTCCAGTTATAGCATGTCAACTAACCATAAAAAAAACCACACACTATGACCACTGTAACTTGGTTTGGTCATTCAAATTATGTTGGTCAACACATTTTACCACTTTTAACTTTTTTGTTTTGTAAAACAGAAAATGTTTTCCTGTTTTACAAAAACTTCACATTAGAGTAGAAAGTGTCAGAGCAAGAAGACCTTTAAACCCTGGTTTAAAGCATCTCTGTGATCCAACACATGCTCCAGAATGTAGGAAAACATACACTGCAAAAATGCACGGATCACACCCGTGCATGAATCCATGTCTTGGGGAGTGTCAGGAGGGCTTTACTGATTTATTACCCTTGTGTCTAGGATAGGTCTTCAAGCCAAGGGTTGGAGATAGTGTCTAAAAAAAACTATAGTGGAAAGAAATCATTAATATTTCTCATTCCATGTTGAGGGCCAGTTGCACCTGTTGTTATGTTTTTTATCTAGAGGTGTAATGCTTACCAACACCAATTAACTCCCTCATAACTAATTCACATAATAAACCTAGTTTTACTGGGCCAACCATTACTCCACTCTTTTGTTTTCTTCTGCCAGTGGATAGATGGGCCAGCTGGTGGGCTTTTGCTCCATCCCACATTTTCAGGCAGCTAACTGGTAGGCCTCTGCAAATTCCCTGTGAAGGACAGAGGCCTGCCAGCAGTTTCCACGCAGAGCCATGTGTGCTGCATCTCACCACTCCCCGGAGGCTTTAAATGCTTCACTCAGGAGCACCAACTGCTGTGGGATGCCAGCAGAGGTAGATTGTTCCAAAGTCTCTCCTCAAGAAAGCTTGCTGCAGTGATTAAAATTGAACAAATGAGGACGTGTCTGGCTCTTCCTTCAGGAACATTTATCAAAATGAGACATGCGACTGGTTCAGACCTAAATGATACCCAAAGATTTAGCGTAGGAGGAAAGGGGTTCTTATTTTAGCAATACTGCTTTATACACGATGAAACAGGATTAAGATTTTACATATGCTCTTTTATTTGTGCATGATTTATCTACAGAAACAGCTTAATGTGTTGGCGGAACAGCACCCATCAACAGAAGTGAAGAATCCCATGGAGCAGTGTATCTGCCTCCAGGCACAGCCAGGCAAGACATGGATTTGTGCAGAAGAATCAAGTCTGTCAAACAGGCAAAAGAAATTCTATCTTTAGACCCATTAGTAAGCTGACATTATCCACAGTAATTTTTGTTAACTGAAAATAAGTTCAGGTTGCATGTAAGAGATGGGTTCCATTCAGTTTTGTGGAACAGCACAAATTAATTACAGTGTTGCAAATACCCTAGGATCTGTCTTGTTGGCTATTCACGGTGTATATTTTTATCCAGTCACTAAAACAGTTGTCATTTAAATACATGTCCTCCTCCAGTTCTCTGAGCATGACACATAACCTGATTTTCTGCCCTGTGAAAAGGATGCAATAGGACAAAGGGTGCATTCAGGGGTTTCAGATGTCAGGGTGACAAAATCATTTGATGGTCCCAAAGGCCAGAGCCAGTGTTTCTGCTGTAGAGATTTCCTGAGCAATAGCACCTGCTCTTCCAGCATGGCAGCTTGGAGAGGAAAAAAGCAGCATTTGAAGAGACATATTCTGCTACACCCTGTCTCCTCATGATAACTATCCTTCAGCAGCTTTGATGTGTCCCTTTGTCCCTATTAAGTAAGGCACTGAATGTTTTCAGTGCAATACTGTAGTGGGTAAGTGATATTCTTTCAGAGCCCCTTTGGAGCTCCCAGCCGGGAAATGAACTTGGCCATTTAATCTGCGTCCCATCTGGACCAGCAGGGCTCCTCATCCTGCAAATACTCTTCCAGCAATTCATAGCTGCTAATGTCACATCAAATTGTAATGAAGTTAGGCACATTTAAATGGGTTTTCCAGTGGTATTGTCATTGATGTCCCTCTTTATTTATTGAGAAGGTAGTAATACTCCGCATACAAAATTCTTCACTCTAAAACTGAAATGCTAAGATGCAAACGGCAGATGGTCAAACTTATAATGTAAAGAATTTGGTTCCCTAATTACAGCTGGATAAACCAGTCATTTTAGTAGTATGAGCTGTGATTTCATACAAGCCTCTCTACTTTCTCTCTTCAGTCCTTCTAGATGAATTCGGGTTGAAGGGTAAATCAGAGAAGCTATAAGCAGTTCACACAACAGTGATTGCCACGAATTTGGTTATGATGACAGCCTTTGTATTTAGCCCTTTTAACTCCTTTGAGCCTGCAGCCTTTCTCCTTTCCCTCCTTATTGTCATTTCCGTCGCTCCTTCTAAGGCAAAAAAATGTTTAGAGTGACATTTTTTAAAATTATGACTTAACAGGCTGAGTTTTCTGCTCCAGAGATGAACACAGGTAGCATAAGGGAATTATATTTCCAAATAAAGGAAAAGGATCACCTGTGAGTTTACGTCAGCCTGACTACTAAACGTTTCTCAGCTGACAAAAGGACAATTAAAATCGTATTAGTACTAAGAAAGACTTATGAATCATGCACTGCATAATTTCTGAGTGAAATCTCTGTCTGCACGCTATGTAACAAAGATTCATTTGGCTGAAATATCTGCACTAGAAAAAAAGAATAAATGAAGATTCTCAAAAAGGCTAGATAGGTATTACAGGTAGCCCAGGTGCCAAGGTAATACTGTGAGAATATGTGAGGAAACAAGGAAGACCATAAACTGAACTGGACATTGAAAAAAAGTTTTGTTCAAAATTTGTTGAAGTGGCATATGTGGCACTTCTCTTTATATGTCATGCAAAACGAGTACATACATAAGATGCTTGCAGTAATTTACATCTATAAATTCACTCCTAGGATTTGTTGAGACCCTCTCCTCCAATGCAGTGCATTCCAAACTATCCAAGGAACACAATGTTATGGATATTTTAGTATAAGCTATTGATGTCTCTCTCTGTATGAAGTACTAGAGTGGCTCTACAAATGCTTTTTCTATTTATGAATACTTGGAAGTGAGTCCATGTAAATATTTGCTGAGATTGAGAGATCTCAACGGTAGTCCCAGAAATTGAATCTCAGAATTTTTTATTAGTAACCTTAGTTTTTCTGATTATTTTGTTCAAAATTTCAGGCTTCCCAGCAGGCTCTTCGTTAAGCAGTCAGCTAGCTCCTTAACTTGACAGAGAGAATTGAAATGGCCGAAGAACAGTAGAAATGTCCACATAATTTCAGCAAATAGGGTGGAGATATTGCAGACAATTTTACGAATGTACTGGTATCTTGCACTTAGATCCAAAATGCTCAGAGTACAAGTATGATCTACCTCAAGAGTGCCTGAAAAATATTTTAAATGTTTTAGTGGGAAAAAAAAAAAAAAAAAAAAAAATTCATTATGAAAACTGCTACTATATATTCACTTTTCAGCTATTATTGCTGGAAGTTTTGTATTAGATCCAGAATGATGGTCCATGGTAACAGGCCAAAGTTTTTCTCCTGAGATGGAGATTCCTGAGAGGCAATTGAGGTGCTTTTTTGGTGGTTGGTCTAAACTCTATTTTGCTCTAGTGTTCCATGCAGCAGTTTTGTGTTACACTTTGCAGAATCAGAAGCATGTATGCTACAATTTTTAGAGCAACACATTTGTTTCACAATCAGAGAATCCCATAACAAATGTGAAAAAGGAAAGAATAATTTCCTGTGGATAATATGTGGGACAAAATATAGAAGTCCAGTATCATTTGCGTTAACCAAATGGCTCATCTGAAGTCTTCAACTCAGAACAGAGCAGGTGAAATCACTGTGTTATACCAAGGGTTCAAGTTGCCAAACAGTCTTGAAACATAGAAAGTTGTTAATTAGAAAAAACAACTGAGAAAAAATACACTTTCTATTAATAATTAGGCAGAATATATGTGTTGTGACAAACGCTTCACAGGCAACCTACTCATCAAAGACACATTTAGTGGGGTATAACTGCAAGGAGACTTCTTTCTTGGACTTCTTTCTTTTTACTTGGATCATATCTGGTAACAAAAGGCCTCTTCAAATATGAAGGGTTTAAAGGTGTCTCCTCTTTCTAGTGTCCCTGCTGTGTGCTCCCCACTGTAATTAGACACAGAGTTTTCATGAAATGATATATATGAATGCAATTAAATTTTTTCTCCTTGATTTTCTGCTTGACTATGACTGGACACAAAACTAATTATCTTTCAGAGCCTTGCTCTTGTATTGCAGTGAAAGTTTTCTTATGTTTGACAACAACTTGTAAAGACAGAGGAGTGGGACAAAAAGAAACTAATGAAAAATCCCTGAAACTTAAGTCTTTTCAAGTCCTTAAGCTGAAAAAATTCTGTGATTGAACTGAAACACCTACAAAAAGCATTAGGAAACTAAGAAAGAATGAGAAGCATAAAAGATTAAAAAAAATTAAAGTTTCAGGACTGGATTGCAAATTTGAACATTTTCCATTTCACAACAAAAAAAAAATTATTGCCAGTGTTTAAAGTGTTTGTAAAGCAAATTACACAAAGTAAATTAAGTAAAGTGTAAGCAAATTATGCGTAATGCTTCTGCAGAGTTGTAACTGATGGCACAGAGATAAAGGGGAAATCCAGACAGTGAGAGAAACTATTTGAAAGACAGCTTCAGAATTAAGTGGGTAGGTGTAATGGAAATCTCCTCTGCAGAGCACAACACAATTTCATCTCTCCTATGAAACTCATAAACAAGCCCCCAGACAGAGTATTTCCCCTTGAGAAATAAAAGAATTATCATCCAATGATAAAACATGCTTACTGAACTGCAGTAACCCGTCTCTGCTCATATCAGATGTTCCTAGGAGGATAAAGGAAGTCACCAATGGATGTAACATGTCAGCACTGCCAACAGTGAGAGCCTTAATTTTCTCTATAACTGAGAGTTGATGAAGTCCGAAAATATGTCACTGAATAGGTCTTAAAAATATTGCATTATTAGGAGGAATTTTTTAGTAAATTTTGATCTAATTAAGGATCTGCCACTTCACAGCTTAAATAAAGACTGTGTAACATGGAAATTGTTTCTAACATGAAAAGTCTCCCACTTTTTCATTTAATATATCCGAATATTTTTCTTTCTTCTGCCATGTTCCACATCAACAGAAGCTCCAAATCCCTCACCTTGTTCTTCCCATATATCTTTTATAATTTCATTTCAAGGATAAAAGGTACATTTTCACAGTGAAGGCAACTCTATGGTGAACATTTCTCTACTCTCCATCTTTCTTTCTCTGCTAGAAATGCATTGTCTGAAAAACATAAAATTGCTAGAGCTTCTGAATATTACATTTAACTTATTATTTTTATCTGCAAACCTCTGTTAGACACTTTGAAGTGAAAGACTTCTTGTAAACAGAGCAGCATATGCAGGTAAAGGATGTACTACTGCTAATTCTGTATTTTAAGAGAATTGTGTTATGCAATATGCAAGGCATCCCAGAAAACTTATCCAGGACTTCTGGAAATTGCAGTCTATAACACTCATTAATGCTCTTGGATCTGTCATTCAGGTAAGATTGATGAGTAATCATTTTGTGTGATAAAAAGTTTGTGTGATAACCTACAGAGAGATTAAGTACCTTTTCATTTAGAAGTTTCAATTACAAGAGCTACTCTATAAGGAACTATGTCAATATGGCAGTACATTTAAGAGATAAGCCATCAAAATTCTCCTTAAACAAAGGACTGCTGAAAAGCTAAATTCAAAAAGTAATTTTGAAAGAAAACTACTTTTCTTTATGTATATCATGTAAAATATTCTACTTATAGTGCTCATTTTTTTTTCAGTAAGCAGAAAAATTGCATCATAATAACATGATAAAACCATAGAAAAAAGCCCCCATGTATAAATACATAGCTTGATTTAATAGATCTCATTCCACATGACAAAGTTACAATTTAACAGTCTGGCTTTATTAAAATTCTGGGGTTTGCACAAAACCAGCATTAGATTATGGGAACTGAAAAATGTTTTGTTTGCAGATTGATTGGAGGAAGCATAATACAAGAAATGGCAGGTAACATGACATTTGAAAATGGCTGCATGCAGAATTAAAAGTAAAAGAGAGGTTATGGCAGGGATGCAATAGATAGATAGAGCTCATCTATTGGAGTATTTTTAAAAATGCAAGAATCTGGAATTGTTCTGTAATAGAAATGTCATATAAGCTATGTACTAAACCAACACAGTTCAAGACACACATTAAGGGAAAAAAAATGCACATCCTAATTGTCAGCTTTTGAAATATTGTCTAATCCACCAAGGAATAGCTTCACAGCAGATTAGCTAAAAAATCTTGCCAATTACCAAACAACCAACCAAATAAATTGTTATACAGCCGTTGTCTTTAAAAAGTGAGAGAAATTCTCTCCACTCTGTACATCAAACTCCCAGGAAATCAGTTAACAAATGTATTAACAAACTTGAAAAACCCTTTTGGCCAAGAAGAGGGTTTGAATCCTTTCAAGGAATGCCTCACATGCACAGCCAGCCCCCTGACACTGATTCAGGCTGCAGTGTCATGGGAACCAGGTCTCATCGGAGCCTGTAAGGGAAAAGGTGGTGACCGAAGGAGTCTCCCATGCCACAGCTGGCTTCAAATCAAACACAGCCACTATAGAAGGAGACACCTCTAAATAACTATCAAGGAGTTGTTACAAAATACAGCATTCACAGGAAGGCATCAATCTGCACTTTATGCCAAGATAGCACAATGTACTTCTTGAGAGCTTCTCTAATGGGACAGAGAAAGCATTGGAAACACAGAAACATGTGCTACATACACTCCTCCTCACTCTCCCCTTTCACAGTTCACTAAAGAAGCATAGTCATTTATAAGGAAGAAGAGGATAAAGAAAACTTTGCTCTGAAAAGCCTGCGGCCAAGATCTAAGAGCATAAGGGAGAAGCCACAAAATAGCAGAAACTGCCTGAACTCAGAGTATCGCCAACAAATGAACTGGGGGAAAAAAAAGTTTTCTCTGGATAGGAGTCAGGCTGCCATGAACATGAATTTTCAAACTGGGTAATGCTCTCAGATAATTCAAGTTTCCATGTCTCAAATACTCATTTTACCTCTGAACACACCATATAATGCTTACACCATAAGTTTGTAGAAGATAAATAGTCTGGGATTGAACAGAATCAGAAATCTTGCCCAAACTCAGTGCTGTGCTCTTTCATAGGGTGGTGTTTCCCCATGGACCACTGGGCTTTGGAGAGAACTGCAGCCTAGAGACACACACACATAAATACAGAATGGGATTTGTGGGGTCAGAAAAGAAGTTGCATGTCCATATGATTGCCTGTCTTATTTTTGCTGTGTCCCAAATTGGAGGCAAGACCTGCTATTCCTTCTTTCAATATAGGCAGCTATTTAGCAACAAATAAAATGTAAGATCATCTTTTTATTTTAATTGAACACAGCAAATTAGAAGCTTCACTTGAAGTACTGATTTCAAACAATCTTTGAAAATATAGCAGGTAGATGGGAAAAGATTTAGTAATGTAAAAAGCATAGATGTTTTCTGTCTTCTTAGACTAACATTTCTAGAGTAATGATACTAATCTCCTTTCAACGGTACCATCCCCCTATTAAAACAAGAAAATTCCCTTTAGATTTTCTTCAGTACCACTGCTGATGAAATGGGTCATTAACCTTAATAACACAAATGTGTTGCACTAACCCATTCAGTGCAACCAGTGTTGATATTTTAAGAGAACACTTTGCAATGTAGCAGCTAGTAGATAATGATATTTTTTTTAAAAACCTTTCCGTGGCAATGGACTATCAAAACCCCACTGCCTAATGGTACTTAAATATGCTACAGAAAGGCAACAATGGACAATGTAACCTTAGAGCCAGGTAAGCACAATTTAATAACTGAACCAAAGGGTGTTTTCCTTTGTTAATACACTTAAACCAATCTTTCAGAGACACTAAACATTTTTTCAGAGGTAAAGGAAGGGTATATGAAATTTATTTACATTTCCTCAATCTAATTCTGGATTTGTAATGCATAAATCCGGATCATTATGCTGCATTTTGTTTTCTATTTATTATACAACAACTTCAGCAGCACCCTCTCTTCGCAGTTTATTACATACATGTTCTTACTGTCATATATGTTTTCTTACTACTTCAATTTAAAATAAATTTACTAATAGTATTTCCCATAGTAAACTGCACTGTTTGTGCGTCAAGTCCAATTCTTGCTTCCAGCAACAGCCAGTATTCAGCAATTTGGAAGAAAACTAGGAAACATATATTGCTTCTGACCAATTGTTGTAGTTTTAGTCCACAAGGGAAGAGTTTCCTGCCTTCTGAAGCAGTTCTTTTATATTCCAGAGGTCTGAAAAACTGTTTGTGCTAAATTTCATTCAAGACAAGTGTGTCACAATATTGCTAACACAAACTCAGGGAATGATTCTTGAGACCATGCATTTTTCAAAAGGTGTACATGCCAGACCCAGCACAAGGACCTGTTTTCTTCTTTTCCATTTGCTCGAAAGAAAATCTTATCTAGGTCTCTCCCTTCACTTCATCCTTCTTTTGATGCAACCTGCACTGTTTTACAAGCACTGTGTGGGTTAAAAATTATACTTATTCTAAATTCATCTTTCCCATAAAAATTACTAAACAAAAAACCAAAACCATTTCTCACCATAAAGGTGTCTTTCAGCCTGGAAGTGCAGGTGCAGTGTAAGGGCCTTGTTTCCTCTTTTCCTTCTCCAGCAAATAAAGGCTTAGAAAAATCATTACTTTGGTATTATAATTGCCTCCCCCATGCCAAGAATACTCAGAAAAATGAGAAGAGGACAAAAGGTAAATTTCTAGGACAACAGAATAGCTACCAAGAGCAAATGAGTCGTATATCACCTTTAAAAACTAGCTGGCATTACCTAATTTTTTCAGACAAAAACATAGATAGATCAATCAATATATCTACTATTGTTCCACTGAAGGTCTCAGGGTCAGAAATGTTCTTCTAATTCCTATCACACATTGCTTTCCAATAGTTTCTCTTGTTTTTTCTTGTATCAGCTAAGTAACTTCCTTTGTTTGAAGTTTACATCTTACATCTCAGTATATGCCACATCCTTTTGAGTGATTTTTTTTTCCCCCAGTTGAGGCCAAGATCCTCCATTCTTCTTTACATTAACATGGTTCTGCTCCCGACTCCTTTCAGCCTCAGCTTAACATACACATACTTAACTGGTTTGAATGTACTAGAGTCTTACACAGACATTTTGGATATTTACTATCCTTGCCTCACTCATTACACCAGGTCTTTCACCTTGTGGCATTGGCAACTCAAAGATATTCTGCAATCCATTTATTTTTCTTATTATAATCTTGAGCAATTTTATTTCCATTTAGCACTATAAATGTAAACTATTTATTAATTTTAAAGTGATTTTTTTTTTGCTTTTGTATAATTAAGTAACAGCTCTAGTTCTGAAAGTTAACTTCTGCAATTTATTCAGCTTAGATCAATTCACTGTGTTGTTTTGCAGATCACAATTGTTCCTCTACCTTATAAGTAACTGGTTGTCTCCTTTTTTCTTGCTGAGGAGCACTAAAATGCAGCCATATATGTCAGCATTAATTACACTAGACCTGTAATTGATGGAGCTTTTGGCATTTTAAAAATTTGTTTCCCAGGCCTTCATAGATCTAGTGATGCACTTCCAATTGGCAGAAAGAAATGTGGTAAAACTTCTTTGCTTCCTTCTCATGTGCTGCATGCTAAGTTAGACTTATCTATAAATTAAGTAGCATTAATCATGTCCTCATTCCATTGACTCATATTTATAAACAATGTGTTATAAAAGAGACTTTTGGTAGCAAGCTTCATCTACAGCTATTGCACTCTGCTGACAGCGGTATTATAATTCTTAATGAAATGTAATTGAGAAAGATTTGCCTTTCCTAACCTCAAAACAGGATGTAAAACACTAGCAGGAGAGGTGTACAAATGAATTTTATCCAAAGAAGAAATGCTTTTTAATAATTGCAGTCTTTTAATAGGCAAACTAAATGTAAAAAAATAATACTATTAAAAGGAAATAAAAGGAAATGTTAAATGTTTTAACTTAATGAAAAATTCTATGCAATTTGGATATCAGGAGATATTTTTATGCAGATAGAGTGTAACTCTATAATCTTACATATTATGGACATATATAACAAGTACATTAAGAATTATCATCAGGAAAAAAAATTTATTCAATTCTATATATGATGTATGATCTGCACTGCAGCCAGATTCTTATAATTTTAAAATCAAGAATACAAAAATATATAGTTGTTCTTCAATATTATGCACAAAAAAAAAAAAGTCATTCTATTACTGCACCCCTCCCTCCTCCCCCCCAAAAAAACCCCTTTTTTACTGGCTAAGTTACAGAATTTTAATAGTTTGATTATTTTTTTTTTCTTGTTTCAAAGTCTCAAATAATATGGAATAGCATTCTATCATTTGGAGAAAACTCTTTTAAAACTTACTGGCACTTAGTAGTTAAAACAGCTGGTAGAAGCAAGGATCAGGTTAGATGCCCCAGTGTAAAAACAGGAATTATTAATCTCATTGCATCTTCATAAGCTTTCATAAGTGTTCAGAACCTTGATGTGTCAGTTAAAATGATTCCTTTATATGCTGTAATCCAAAACAAAACTGAAATTTCTAGACATATAGGCACTGAAATTAGAGAACTAGATCTGGGTCATTTGTTTGTTTTCCAAAGTAATCTTTGTGGTATATCACATTGTCACTTCAGTTTGTGATAAATACTGCTAAAACCCCACACAAATTAAAATCTTCATTAGTGGTAAAAAATTTCTGTCCCAAAAGCCATTCACTTAGGGGACAGGGCTTATAGAAACAGTTCAGAAGAGCCCCAAGGTCTTTCTCTTCTATTGGTTAACCAAAACTTCAGCAAATATAGTAAATCAAAATATTTCTTTCAGTAGATCTCTTATCTCACTATCCTTTTCTCAGTGTCTTCGCTAATGTCTTAAATATATTTAATATAGAGTTACATATGGGTATATTACTTATGCTATCATTCTGTTTAGCAGTCCTAATTAAAGACTATTTGATGTTATACAAAAACAGAAAATAAATTATGCCTGTCTTCAACCAAATAAAATGGAAATTGAAAGCAAGAGAAAACCAGGAAAGACACAGTGTGCGTTTCTGAAACAATCACAGAACACTGGCAAATGAACTGTTTTCAAGGTTGTTTTTTATATAGACGCGATACAAAAATGAGAGGAGCTAGAGAGGGTTATACAAGTCATTCTGCAAAAAAATAGCTGCATGTTTAATAAGTGCTGATGAAATCTGAGCCAGATGGTAACAGGTCAGTTATTACCACTGAGTGAAGGACAAGGGCCCTGGCTATAACCTCTGCCTGGAAATAGGTGCATGGGGATTTACTATGTAGCAGGACTGATGTAGAGAAATAGGAGGCATGGATAGAAAAGCTGAGTAGGAAAAGGGTATGTTCAACATCTCAGATCAAGGCCAAATTAAGGAGTGGAGGTAAAGAAACACATAACCAAGGTGCTGGAAATGAATTATCTACAAAAATTAGCATAGGAGAGGGCAAGTGCAAGAGATTGTACAAGGGATGGAGAGAGGAAAGGAGAAAAGACAGTGTGTGCTACCTGAGAGAGGAAAAATGGGGAAGGAATGAGATACCATTTCAGTGAGGAAGGAAAACTTGGGAACAGCCATATTCAGAAAGATGTGGAAAAATGGGAGGTGAAATCTCTGAATCACAGACACTGAGGAGAAGAAGCCCAACACATAAAACAAGATAGAGCCCAACACATGTAATGCAATTTACCAATTGCTTTAATTTTTCTTAAATATTTAAATATATTTAGCCTCTGCACATTAAATTTTCATAACCAAAACTGCATCCCCTAAACTGAAGCAACTGAAACTTGTGGGAGCAAAGGGAAGGATACACCACATGAACAGATAAACAAAAAGGCTTTACATATTGCATAGCAATTAGTCAATATTCACACTCTTCATGTGTTTGGCACAGTATAAAGGTGTGAAAATTAACAGGTACTGAGCATCTGTGTCTAAACTGGCAAATCCAATTCCAAATGTATGACCCTAAATTAATCAATACTAAAATTGAACATTTGCATCTACATTTTTAGTGTGGAAAGGAACTGAGTGATTTTTTTTAGATAAGATCAATTTCTGCCAGCCTAGAACATCAGAGAGAATATTCTAATATCCAGACTTCTCTCTACCCAATTAGTGATTAAAATTATAATAGCCACAAACAATGCTTCAAAATATTACAAGGATCATGTTAGACACATCTTAATCTAATGTGCTTCTGAGAATTTCAGATGATTTTCTAAAATATTAAAAAATCAATATCAAAAAGCAAGACAATGGAGGAAATATTGAGAAGCTGACAAAATTTATTTACAATGGCAGTTAATCTGATGCCTTTGAAAAGTGAATAAAGTTGGCACTGCAGAAAGCCATGGGTCTCTTATCAAAGCCATACCATATGCAGTCACTTAAAAAATAAAAAAAAACCAAACATTAATATCTACCAAAAAAAAGAAGGTCTCTGCATGTTAAAATTAATGGTCACCTATGAAGTAGGAAAACTATTGTATGCAAAACTGCTGAAAATACACTGAAAGGAAGAGAACATGTTTTATTCCCTTCTTCATGTGTGAAACTTAGGAAGAGTTAGAGGTAGCAGAACCTTAGAGATATGACTAAAGATGGCTTATCAGATAAATGTAAACCATATCTATTGAGCCAGCTATATCATTTTCACACATTTTTGGATTAAGCAAACACCTTGATAGAAGATTAAAACCACAATGGGCAGGAGATGGCAGAAGAAAGTACAGCAGTAGTCAGGTGTCATAGAAACTACAGTGAATTGGTAACAGTAACACAAAATTAAGAGCACAGTTCAATCACAAATCCAATGATGGGGTGTTGTGGCTGCAGTTGCACCTTATATTGTATTTAGCCATTCCAAACTGCATCAGTTGCATTTACCTGGTGTCATGCAGAGGGACAACATAGGCTGCGCACATATGCAGTCACATAGGTGATTGAGGGGTGGTGTCTGGGAGCTAAAAGAGCACTTCACATACTACCCATCATGACAACAACTCTTACTGTTAATGCTCCAAATAACCAGAATGAATTGCTTAATAATGAAGAGGTATGAATTAAGCTTTATAACCAATGATTAAAATTATACGGCTTCACAAGAGAAGATTTTTTTTTTAACCTACAAAATATTGTACATCAAGTGATAGATATTTATGCTTCTAGACAGATTTTAAAAAAGCAGATAGCTCCTCTGCTGAAGCTCAGGTGCAATCACAAATGTGTTAATTGCTTAGTAGTTGCAGCTAGGCAGAAGCAAGAGAAAAACTTTCAAATTACACTCAGTTGCCAACAATAGAAGGCTTTTATTTATTTTCCTAATCCCTAGAAACTAACAACAATAAAAAAAATCCTGATGTTGCAAATATTATCTATTCACACTATGCAATAAACAAGATGGATCAGTCCTCAACTTCTCTAGATTTTTCTCAAACCAAAGAAAACCCTATCAATTGGAAAACAAGCCATTTTAGATAGCTAAAACCTGCAAAAATTGCCAGTAGCCAGTAAATTGTCTCTGTATAATCAAATTGCCAAATAAAAGAAATAGTAACACTTATTCTGTATAACCCAGATTATGTCTTTTTGGCTCCTTCTGGAATTAAAAATATTTTAAATTACCTATTCAGCTTCCATCAGCAAGACATGTAGAACTGCAGGGGGTTAAGGCTGATTCTCAGAGCCAAATCCTGTTCCCATGCACTGGGTGTTTACAGCATGTTGTTTACAACAAGCTTTAAAGGATGGAAGAAAACAAATTGGTAATAACTGACCTCATAGGAAACAGTAGTAAGAGGACAGAATTACTTAAGAAAAAAGGGCAAAAGAAAATGAATGCAATTTTTTAACCTCAAAATAAGTATTTGTACCACAATATATCTTGCAGGGAGGGGTTCTCTTTCCCCCTCTTTTTATTGTTGGTTATCGTTGAAAATTTCATTACAAATTACATCATTTACAAGATGGTTATTTAAACAATTTATACAAATGTGGTCCAAAAGATGAAGTGTTGTCTCTCTGCAGATCTCAACATTTACAGTATAAAAAAGTAGGGAACATGCTCTGAATACAATGAACAGAAAATATACCTGAGAAAAAATTATCTGTTTATGAACACTTTTTAGAAGAACACATAAAGAAATTAATTAACATACACATACACACACACACACACACACACACACACACACACACACTTATCAAAAGAAATTTTTAATTTTTTTTTTAAAAGCACAAAAAAAAAAACCACTAGAAAATACACTTCTGGAATTATGTTTTTTTAAACACAAAATCTACTATAAAGAAATATGTCTTGTTCTGTAAAATGTCAGAATACCCTTTTGTTAAATGTGGATCCAATCTCCATTTTTTTCCTGTTCAGTTCTCTTTCTTTTTATTACTCTGTATTAAATAATTGCCATTTCTACATCACTTACGCCTAGAAGTTTGAATTTTATCTCTATTAAAAATTAAATTCTCCATCACCCTTCAGGGTGATTAAGCATTAATCCAAGTTATTTTTAATAATTGTTGCAGCACTGTAAGAACAGACTTCCAAGGGGATCATTTTAACCAAAATGAAGATGGAAGGATTTTAGGTTTAGAGGGAAAGATGCAAACTACACCTTGTCTAAGGAAAAGTGGTACTGAAGAAAAGTGTTGGTATCTTGCAGATGTGACTGTGTCTCATAACCAGGTACCTTGATAATTTGGGAAGTCTGCTTAGTGCAATAGTTAATCTTCCTTTGGTTTTCATCATTAGGCCTGCTATTAACACTGAACAGGCTCATACTAATATCCTGCAAAAGTGTCTCAATAACTCCACTCTCTAAAACCTCTCCTCTTCAAAACAAAAAACAAAACAAAACAAAACAAAACAAAACACAACACAACACAAAAACAAAACAAACAAAATAAATCTTCATAATTCAAAACTGCAGTGTTTAAGAGCAGAATCCATCTGTACCACTGAAGTTTTTTTCTCAGTCTTGACTGCTGTCATCATTTGAGATGGTAGCACCCTTAACAGAAATGTACTAAGACCAAACTTCTATATTAAGATATCTGTAAATTGACAGGCCCTTTTATAATCTCAAAATGTGAGAAAGGTTGATTTTCTGAGACATCAGTTGTGGTGATGTATACAATATTCTGCTTTAGGAAACGAGTAAACAGATTTTAAATAACAATATTCTGAATTTAGTAAGTTTACTTCCCTTATCTTCACCTCACAGAAATGGAAAAGCTTCAAGTGAAACATAGCATTTTAAATTGTTATGCTCTGTTATGACACTTCTCCAGAGGTCTGCTTTCGTATGGCTGTAAGCCGTAGGTAAACAGTACAGAGAATAATTACTTCAGTATAGCCACAGATCAGCCCAGCAACATGTTCTTATGCTCGGGAGTCAGCAGCACAGCTCAATAACAAAATGTAAAACCCTGATGTCTCTGGTTTAGGGTATCATGAGAGATCTGGACATCTGGAACCATAAAGCTGCCAGAAGCAGGCTAATGTTTTTTGCTTGGCAGAAGGCAATTAAAAGGAAAGCTTTCTGTGAAGATGCCAACATTTTGAAAATATTCAATGCCAACAAAGTGGTACAGGCATCTTCACCTTGATAGCAAGACTTGACATCGCATTACTGATAGTCCTTTGGTAACTGTGTCCTCTGGTGCCTGCAATCTCAAACATAATGGATGTTATAATTTATTTAGGTAGAGCCCTAGATCAGAAGGTGACTCAAGCAGAAATGTAGGGCAGTCATGGAAGACACAGAGGGGTAAAAAAACTGAGAAAAAAAAGGAAGGAAAAAAAGGAAAAATGTAAGACTGGTAGGAGAAAACATATGTTGACAGTAACTGCAGGTAAGAATAAACAGTTATTAACAGCTCTGCTGAATTTAATGGGTCTTCCTTCAGCTGTGTAGTTGAACTATGGATAAAGGAAGACATGATAAAAACACCAGGCTAAATCAAATGCTGAAATGTGCAGAGCTTCATAATTTTTAAGGGATGTGTGTATTTCATTATAAAACATACAGAAGAAGTTATAGCTGCTAATTTTTAAACATCAGCTTAGCATCAGTAAACTGCAGACCAGTATGTGAAATATTATATGATTTTTTCCAGCCCTCATTGAATCTAGATATATTAGCTATGGGACTGTAAAAAATATTAGAAACTGCCAGGTTTGTCCCCTTCGATACACGTGAAGCTTTTTTATGCTTTGAAAAAAAATCTTTGATGGAAGCATCTGATATTTTTCAGCAAGAATATAAGAGACAGTTTTCCTAAGGTAGTCTATTTTGTGAGCCTTTTAAGCTCCTCTAAACAAGCATAAAGAACTTGTTGTTCCTCAGTATCCCTGGTTTCATTCCCAGTAAAATATTTTAATCCATTCTCAGTTTTGCTCTCTAATGTCTTGTCCTCATTGCAGTCACTGTTAATATCCACTATAGAATAAAAGAGCAAAATTAGGTCCATTATATATACATTCACATTAGCAGATGGAATTTCAGGTAAGACTCAGAGCAGTACAACGGCACAGAGAAGAAATCCTGTAGAGCATTCAGCATCCTCGGGGGTTTAGCAGGATGACTTTAAATCACCAGTGCCCTCTGCTGCTCTCAGGATGGTCTTTTATTTCGTGTTGTTTTTCCACTCACCCAGGTATAACTTTGACAGCCCTCCAAGCCATCCTGAATTACTGCTTCCTTGTAGGATGACTCATGGCTGCTGTGATTTGCAGAATTCTGTCCCTGTGAGACAGAATTGCAGCCCATCCTACCCCAGCAGTGGCATGGGGCTGTTGCTGAGGCAGGGCAGGAGGTGATGGCCTGGGAGCCATGGCTGTTGCTGCCCTGCATCCCAGCTCTGCCAGGAGTGCTCATCCACTCCAAAAGCAAAAGCTTGCAAGGTTTCCAAGGAATTTTGCTGCTTGTCCCTGAAGACCATGTATAGAGAGGGAAGGCTGTCTCTGCCCTTGCCTAGGAGGCTCAGTTTTGTAGGGAGGATTCAGTGCAGCAGATAGACTAAATCTTATAATATGAAATATGAAGGATAGAGAAACATGAGTAGTTACAATTTCATCAGCTACACAGAGTAATACCTACCTAGGGGAAAATCAATCAGGTAGTGTCTGATCAATGTTTTCTTGATAACATTAGCTATGTGGCTTATAAAACCTCTGAGGAGATGGTACTTGTTTTCCTTACCTGTGTAATTCATTTATTAGCCTAAATTTACAGCTGTCAGCATTGATTTGGAGCATCAAACATAAATGAGCACACATTCTATGGGTTCCAAGGACAGATAGCTAAAAGCCTGAGCAAAATGTAACAGAAATTTTTACACAGAACAGCTAACTAATTTTCACTTCATTTACCTATATAGAAAAATAATTGAATTTGTAGAGGGAAAACTCTCTGGTCAGGAGTTCTGAATTTGGCTTTCATTTCCCTTTCTCCATAACAAAGTATGTAACTCCCATCTGATCCAGTAACTCTCACACTCCTCAAAATAGGAGGAATGGTCAACTTAAAGTGAAAGGAGGTGCATTTTTTGTGAATATAAACTACTTTTATAGGCATGTGTAAAATTCTTCCGCACAGCCGTCTTCACTGACTACCAAATATGACACTCTGAACTTGTCTGGTGCACAAAATAATGTTAACTGCAATATTTATTTGCTATGCTATTTATATAAAGGTAAAAAAGAGGCCAAGAAAGCCTTTTTTTTTTTCTATTGGTTGATTCATAAACTAATGTGGTTCCTGCTTAAAGTATACATGAGACAGCTTGGGTGCCCCCCAGTTTTCTTGAACTTGTATTCTCTTCAGACATGGCTCTCTGAGGGGTGCAGGGGAGCCTTGATTTTTGGCAGGAAGAGCTGCTACACACAGACACTGCTCACACACTTAGGGAGAGATACATGTGTGTTCCTCTTCCTCTTGGTCTTTACAAGTTAATGGGCGCTGTGGGAAGTTGATGCTGTGATGTTCATTATGCTGTTCCAGCTGTCCTCTGTGGGGATCTGATGTCTGTCAGTACAGAGTCCAGTTTATAACAAAAAGTTACTTCTGTCCAAGGCTGACCATGTCCCAGAACAGCAGTGTTGGATGCATTTTCCACTGTCACACATAATTAATTTGGCCATTCTACACTAAGACACAAAGACCCCCTCCAAATATAGCTGTTCCATGCTTTCTTCTGAAAGGAAAGGATTTTTTTACTCATTTCCTAAAGCTGAGGTGCCATCTCTCCTTTGCATTATGATTTGGTCCTTGTGGCAGTGCCAGACCACTGCATTAAAACGTTATCAAGTTGCACAACACAATGCAAATTATAAGGTACATTCAGTGGCCCACAAGAAACATAAAGTACCAGGACTGGTATTTAGTGACTATGTCTTATAAAGTATTCTCATAAATTATATTGAAAAGTAGCAAGAGGCTCAGTAACTCAGGCAAGTTACACCAACAGAAAACAAAACAGAGCACTCAACTCTTGCTAACTTTCAAACAAACAGACCATGTGCAACTATTGGCATGCTCCTCAGAGTTAGTATTAGGTTGGACTGAAAGTCTTAGTACTAACTTAGACTGAAAAAAATTTCATATTTCCTGACATGTTTTACTGCTCAATTATAGACTGTTTTAAATTGAATGTTTTGATGGTATAGATTATAGATTTGTGATGCTTTTGCTTAACTCTTAGGATTCAATTGTCAAAATCAGACAATTCCTGTTGTGAACATTATAATAGTCTATTATCCAGCATCCGTATTTTGACGGAGGTAAAGGTGACTGTTCTCAACATGTGTATCACAACAATACTTCTCTTTTCATTGCCACTATCCCTTACTGTGTCTACTTGTTCATGTTAAAAATCAGTTTAATACAAAAGCATTTTTTCCTTTGCACTCTTGCAAAAGAAATAGGAGGAAAAAAGTGAAGGAAAAAAAGTGAAAGGAAGAAGAAGAATGAAAAGAAGACAAAATTTGAGAGCAAGGGATAAGAGCCTTATAGACCTTCAAAAGGAAGTTATTCAGTGTGGGAGGAAGTTCTGCTCATTTCTTCTGCCAAAAAAAAAAAAAAAAAAAAAAAAAAAAAAAAAAAAAAAAAATATATGTCCTGGGGCATTTTCAGTTGCTGTCTTCATTTCATCAGATACATGCTAGAATTTTAAACATGTGCAAAGACCATGAATTTTTTTTGCCAGGTACACTCTAATCTTCTCATGCTGATTCCTGAGTTTAATCTTTCCTTGAATTTCACACCAAGAGACAGATAGTTACAGAAGGAGAGCAGTTCAGAAGTCAGTGTTTCAATACATAGGCAGAAAGTAGAGCTGTAAGTGAATTAAACGATTATGAATAGGACAATTCATAAAACAAGTGCACATTGGAAGACACTCAGGAAAAGAGCTCCAACTTGATAAAATCCTTGAAAGGAATTGGAAATTCCTTTCCAATTATGAGGAATGTCCTTAAATTCATTAAAACACTCTGTCTTTCAAATATATGATGCCATGTAACTTTGGCAGGGTTCTTCTTGAAAGGACAAGGGAAACAAAGATTTGTGTGAAACTCAATAGAAGATTTTTTTCTCTCTCCTACTTTTCAAGAGAAAGGAATTTTTGTTATTATGCTGGTTTTCTGACCTTCCATGCAAAGAAGAAATGTCTCAAGGCTTGTAACATGAAGAAACAACTCAATATCTCTAGTTGCTTTTTGTACAGTGTACACCTTTACTTGTATTTTTACTTCAAGACAAATTATGAATCAAATTCATAGTCCACCATTATCCCCCTAAAATTAGTGGAATTTGAAGGAGATCTTATATTTTCATTAATATTAGCATCAAGGAGTCCAATTCTGTAAAAAGATTTTTAAAATTCCAAAAATATTTATTTCATTGATATGGGCATGGTCTCACCATTCACTCCATTGTTAATCAGTTCCACTCATATCTGTGACGCCTGCTGTGGTACCTTTTACTTGGTGTCACGTTTATTTTTAGAGCATTGTTTTCCTGGAATGCCTACCTTTTCTGTGTCAGGAACAGCTGAAGACTTCCCCCTAATTCGAGCTCCTTGTCACGCTACCTCCTGCCCTGTGTTTGACTCCTTGTTGAGCTCAGTGTCCTCCCTCAAAGCTTCCTCTTGCTTTCAGTCTGTGCCTTAGACCCTTAATTTGTGTTGACTCACAGCGTGGTTGCTGTGAGCTCTGCACCTGCTCCTACCCCACATCGGCAGCTGAATCCTTACAGATGACTGTTTCCAAGGGAGACTCAGGCAGAAACTTAAAAATAACAGTGGAGCAAGCTATGCAGGGCTGCCTTGAGCCTGTGCACGCAGCGGCTGCCAACCCAGTCCCACTTCAAAACTGCACCACGCAGCCACTGACCTGAAATCTGAGCAAACTCCGGCTTCCTTCCTCTTACCAAGGCAACATTAGCCTGTTAGCAGCTCTGGCTAGCTTCAATTCTATTTGCCCAAATGTACCATCAATGTTGAAAATTTCCTTGCTTAAAAGCACAGTGTCTCCGGGCTAGCTGAGGCTAAGCCTTGACAAAACCAAAGTGGGTGTTTTGCATGCAAAACTTTGAAGAAAATTAGGAAAGATCTGCTTGAGACAGACATCCCAGTTTCCCAAAAAGATAAAATCAAAACCACAACTTTCCCATCTTCCTCCCTAAATATTAAAATCATTTTTGCCTATTATTAAAAAAAAGAACATGGAAGACATGAAATGGTAAGAAATTTTGTAGGAAAAGAAAATAAAATTTCAGGTTTTCCTTATAACGTGAATGGGCTGGAAGAATTATCTTTACCACCACTTCCATGAATTTGTGAGAAAATCATACAAAACAGTCCTTCCTTTACATTGTTTCTTGCCTGATTGTGAAACTTGTAAACTCAATTATAACTTAAGACCATTAGGAACAATGTCTGAATTGTAGCCCAAAATTTGTTATCACCATGTGAGTGCAGACACCCTCAATTACTTTAACAAAGAACAGCTGTGTTGTTGTGAGGTTGCCATTTCCTTCCCATTAATGATTAATTTTTAACAATTTCACAAGGTCAGCAAATTAATTAAAAAAGAATTAATTATTGGCTAATAAAGAATACTTATAAAGGGGACCTTTATGACATTTGATTTGCATTGTACATTGATGCTATTTATTTTTATTTTGCGTCACATGAGGGAAAAAACACTTTTTAGGCAGCACCAGCCTTCTTGAGGAAATCAAATACATATTCAATAAAATCAGGTATTTTTAGTATTGTAAAGTACTGGCCACATTTTATAAAAAACAGTAACTTCTCTATAGAATTTTTGTTATTGTTGAACTTGTTAAAGATTTGACTGAGCTGAAGATAGAGAGCAATATAAGGCAGTTTGCTCTAGATATTTAATAAGAGGGCATTTAAAACTATTGTAGCTGCTACATTCTTCCTATTCCCCAATGCTAAACATTAATCCATTTCATAAACGGCACTACTAAATTAGAGATGAGTCAAGGCAATATTTTATTACCCAAACTCTACTAGCACTTCTTCTTCAGAAAATTTTTATGCTTCAGTACTTTGGGGTGTTTAGGTGATCTAGAGCTTTTACTGCTCATAATAAATTCTTGGGGTGAAAATTAATATAGATTACAATTACAAAATTTTCAAACTGAAATGTTTCAGTTGTGAAAACCTACTTTAAAAAACAAATCTACAACCAAATAAAGCTTCAATCCTTCAACATTTGTTTGGAAGTAAACTGTGCGGAGAATAAACTTTCATTCCATATCGAAATACAACATTTTATTTCCATATACTTGTTGCTTGTGATAGGGAACTACAAAAACACCCTTTTATTTTGAAACAATAAAACAACACAAGAACACAACAAAACCTTTGGATAAAATGAACTAATGGCAATAAGTCTCTGGCAAATCTCACTTACCTGATATACAACCGTATGGAAATCATTCCAAAACATACCTGTGCAGAAAACTCAGTGGAAATACACACATTCTTCACACTGGTACTTATAAGTTTTTATTTATTGCCAAATGAATACTCAAAATTTATAAAGCACACTATCCTCAATTTCAGAGATAACACTTAATATACAAACATAAAGCTTGAATTCTCTCCTTGATGGATGTCATATAAAGCCACTTGGCTGAAACACTGACAAGGCCATAAAAATATTTTAAAAGTTGTTACAAAAAAAGATAGTGTATAATAACATAATGGAACTTTTAAAAATGTATTGCTGATACAGAGGAATCTCTTAAGTATATCTTGAGATGCTTGTAAAAGTCATTGTGTTTACAAGGTCAAAATGATTAAAAATAGAACAGTGGGTAGACTAAAGAGACAGCAAAGAAGCTAAGTGATTTATTTGTTTTGGTTTGGAAAGAGGGAAAAGGGAGGAAATATCTTGTTTTAGTGCTGATCTTTAAAGATAATGAAGGTGAAGCATTGTCAAACACAAAGACATAAAAGAATAAGATAGAAGAACTCTAGAAATTTTAGTAACATAAATTACTGAGGCATGATGCCAGAGCTCTGCAGAAACTTCTGAGCAGTTATGCTCAAGTTCAGTATCCCTGATTTTCTGGATGTGGAGTGAGGGATAAGATCCTCCAAACCCATATCCAGCTTTTTTAATCTACCTAATATAGATGAGACTAATTTCATTTACCATGAAAGGGACAAGTTCTCCAAAAGTACAGCAAAGTAGATTCAGTGAAAAAAAGCAGAAAGAAGAATTATTTCCTGGAGGCAAACAGCACATAATGACCAAAGTACGGCTGAATGATCAGCACTCAGTAGAGAAAAGGATTAGAATGGTTAGGTGAATAGTGAAGACAAATTTCCAGAAACCTGTGTTATGAAGTTGTAACTAGTTAGTTTCAGATCTACCAGTACTTTTTCAAATCATGCTTTTATTTCACCAGCATGAATGGTATAGAGACCTGCAATTATGCAGCCCTTAGCACAAGTCCACCCTTGTGGAGCAGTTTCAACACAAAATCTTCCTGCACAAAAGATTCTCAGCAATGCAGAGACCACCCACAACCAGGCAGCCACAACTAGCCAGCTCACCACACGACTCCTGCTTCTGGTTTCCAGTCCAAACCTCATATACACCATTCCTCATGCACCTTTCCCATGGTGCAGAAACCCAGAAATTACAGAAAGGCAAAACCAGGACGTAGACAGTGCATCAGGGGAGTGAGTCCAACCCCATCTCCAAACCATCATTTTTGTCCAAGATGGTTCCACAGTAGACAGTAGGGTACTCTAGTCTCACTCAGTCCCACTTGGCAGCAAACCCTCATCTGCCACCACCAGTAGATTTCTCTAGAAGAAGCAATTAAAAAGTGGGACCATTTCTGTAGCATACCTCAGCATTCAGAGTGGCTTTTAGATATCCAAGGAACCAATAAAAAACATCTTCGTGCAGCACATCATCAAAAAGTCCTCATATTAAAATCTGCCTGGTGTTATGCATATTGTGGTCCTGACCATCCCTGCTGCAGTTACCGGGTTTAATGTAATGACAAAGCTTGATTCCACCTTAGGATAGCAATTAGCAAATTAGCCTTTATCTGTTGGCAGCGACTGGTTTTCAGGGCATTATTCCACATGCACTAATGCCAATCTAGTAATAAACTTTCTTGTAAAATGGAAAAAAAACCCCATATTAATCTGTCCAATACAGTACTATAAGCATATGTTTTTAATGGACAAAAATGTTTGTCTAATAACATTTAATGTCAGTACCAATGGGACAAAGATTAATTCTTAATTTCTTTTTATTAAATAAATCTATCAGCAAGCAGTAATAGGTGATGAGCACAATAATACATCAAAATCCCAGAGAAATTATTTTGATTAATGCTGTTAGCACATAGCAGGTCTCACTCATATTTCTCTACAGTATGTGCAGCAGGACATACCAGAATTTTAATTTGGATATAAGAATAAATCTTCCAGAAAGTTTTTCATTTGCTTGATTGAATGTTTAGGTATAGAGAAGGCAACACTTAACAATTAATGTCAAACTCCTCAGTTACCATTTCCTAGCTAGCATCCTTGCAAAAACACACTTATCCAGTGTTAACTCCCATATTAGAAGATATAATGCTAAAAATAATCTCAGCTAAAGGTGGAATTTTTCACACACTAGTTAATTACTTTGTCCGTGTTCTGGATGCCTATGTTACAGTAGTGCAGTGAATTTAAGCTGTGCAATACAACTTAAATGCAGTGTTTCTGCATCTCTCAGTCTGCAGGTATTTCCCTGCAAATACCATGAGTGTCTCATGTAAACCCATGTTAGCATCTGATGGACGGCACCAATCAGTCTCTCACGTAGCTGCTAATCAGCTTCATCCTGAAGATTCATTCACCTCATGCCAGAACACAGTAACTAGACTTCATAGTTTTTAGGGTTTCACAGCATTATTGAGTCTTACAATGGGTAAAATCAGTCAGCTGGTCAAACTTGACAGTATAAAAAAGAAATAATGGATCAGCAACATCATGCAGGGTTTGTTTCCAGAGTGGAATACCAAAAAAGATAGCTATTTTTCTTTTCACTCTATTCTTTAGACAGATCAGTATTAACCATGGATTCACACCATTTGCCACTGTTGAAGACCCCACCATTCATCAGCAAAATGGCTTTTAGATGGTTCTACCCTAATAGCCATAAAAAAAAAAAATACATAAATTTGTCTCTGTCCTTTGTAAAGCTTTGCAATTTCCACTGTTTTGTCTACAAAGCAAACTAAAATGATGCCAAAGATGTGCAATTATATATCTAGTTTAAATAAACCATGTAACACTGCTCTTAGGAAGCAAACACTACTACCAGACTGTGTTAGGGACGGGTTCCATGTCATTGACTCATACTGCTGGGAGCAGCTTCTTACTAATATCTTTTTAAACTAGAAAAACATCCAAACATGATGCTGAGCAGTAGCTGTTAGCCCCAGTTATGTCCTAAGGTTTGTCCCACCTTTCAAAATACGCTTCATGCTAACTCATATTGTTCATTTGGATAGTCTGGTTTTGCAGAGTACTGCATCTCCTGACTAATCCTATTAAGAAGTTTTTCATTTTGTTGATTGTCCAAGGTAATTCTTTCCAGATGTCAGATGCGCTTTTCACTATGAGATTGATTGTATCATTAAAGATATTTTCACATCCTTTGAGTTTTATTGTTTATTCCACCAGACAAAACGGGAACACATGGGATGCGCTGCCATTTCTTCACCCAAATTAAAACATCTCAAATATTCTACTGTGAAACATGGATGACTAGTATGAATTAATTTGATTGTGTTTTCAGGCATTCTTCACATTTTTTATTCCATTTCAATAGGGAAAGTATAACTTTTCTGGTGCCAGTGCAGCACTTGTAGTACTTAGTGTCTCCCAATAGAAATACTCACTAATCTCCTCCAAGGAGATTAACTGCAGGAGGCCTAACACCTAGACTATTAAGTTGTCTGTATTAATATCTTAATATCTTTACCTTTTTTTTTTTTTTTTTTTTTTTTTTTTTTTTTTTTTTTTTTTTTTTTTTTTTTTTTTTTTGCTGGCATTCAAGGCAGATATTACAGCTGGTAAATACTGAGGGAGAAAGTGAAAACTTCATAATGTATTTAAATGTAATGTTATATATTTTTTTGTTACTGTAGTTGTGGAGCTTTTCTGATATGCAAGTTCATAACACTGGCTATTACATCAAATATCCCCATACCTCATGGAATTTGATTCTAATAGAATATTTTCTCAGTGTAGCAGATTTTAAAATTCAGACATGGGTAAGTAATGGCTACATATAGCTATTAGTAATTGTAAAAATATAAACGCTCTGAAAATTTGAGTGGCTTCACTAAAGTACTGAAAATTTCCAGCATCTGGAATCAGTCCAATTAGTCCATCAGTCAATCAGTCAGTCAGTCTCAAAAAAATGTATTATTTAAATTTGAAAACATATATAATTTCAATCATAGATACATTTTATATTACTAGATTCTATAATAAACTTTCATTGGCATTCATATACAAATTTACCTACTAATTTGTTCATTGTATTATAGCTTATAATTATAGAGTTAGTAATATGTGCAAGTCTAACAAACTTGCTTACAACGTAGCACAAAAAATATAAGTACAAAAAGGTTATACTGTGGAAATCCCTTAGTATCTTGCCTTTCCTCAGATTTGCTTAAGGCAGCCTGGGATTCTGCAAGCTGGGACTCTAAAAACTTTGCATGTTTTTCTGTTTTTATTTCATGACACTTGCCAAAGTCTCAAAAAATTAAATATGTCTTACTGGACTTTTCCTCTACTCTTCCATTGTCCTCAGCCTCCACATTTAAAAGAAATCTCTGAGTGAACAGACTAGATCTAATAAAAACTACTTTTCTATAAAATATTATCTACTAATCTGTCTTTATAAAATATGAGTAGAGCTACTTGATATTAGTGCTATACAGATTACAGCTGAATGACAACATTAAAAACTTCAAATATGTTATCAAATATTATTATTGTATAGTATTATGTAGAAAAGATTCCTCAACAGAGCAGGAGTTCATGCAGTACATAATCTTGGTTTGGTAGAACAGACTTAATTTGATTTTCATGCCCAAATCACTCACAGCACTCACATCTACCCACACCTCAGCAGGACATCTCCTGGAAAACCATCACAAGGAACTCTATTCATATAAGTACCCATGCTCTACTGCTGACAGGAGAGCAAATCTGTATTAATAGCCTATTATTGTTTAACCTGCAAAGAGGTCAGGTCTACAACGACATTAAGCTAAAACAATTTTCATCACCCATTTGTTCATTAAAACTGCTGCCTTCTCCCAGTACAGTTCTGGATAAAAAGATCTGGATAAAAAGACTGCAGGGCACTCTTTGAAGTCTTTATTAGAATTACTATTTCAAGTCTGTAGCCATGTGCATAACGTGCCATTTTTTCAGAGACACTAGAACAAAAATGGCCAATAATTGCAATGTTTCTGTAGTCAAAATAGCACTAATTTGTCAATGTTATTTAACACTTCTGGTTTTGAACAGCCATAGGACCAATTTAGTCTACCAGATTATAAAATGAGATAACCACATGGTATTTTACTCTTTCTTTCTTTTTGCTTTTCTGATCATAGTGAGATCTTCAGATCAAAAGTTGTTTTCTATAAAAAACATTAAAAAAATATTAGATGGACATTTGCAGTGTTCCTAGGATATTGGATATCAGGCATGCCAAATCATTGTTAATGAGATTAATATTATCTTACTAAATGAAGCAAAATACTCCTAAACCACTGAAGAAATAGACAAGGTACAGGCAAGTTGTAGGGAAGTACTTGGACTGCTGGGAGGAAGGGATCAGCAAAGAATGGAAGTTTCAGCAGCTACTCCAGAGGAGGAAGAACCACTATACATCAAGTGATATCACCTAAATTTAAGGGTAGCAAAGTTTATGAAAGAAACTTGCGGTTCATCTGGAACTGAAATAAATGAGATGATGATGAACTATGTAAAGCCAGGTACTTGTTGAACAGAATTTATGAACCACAGGATACTGTTGCTATTGGAAAGATTTCTGATATTATGAAACTCCTGGTCATATTTTGATTGACATTATAGGATTTTAGGAAAATCAAGAAGCACAAATTTTCACCTTTCCAGGAAAAAATAAAGCTAAAGGAGATTTTTGGAAGGAAGAAGAACACTAAAAAAAGCAAAAGAAAAACAAAAGTTTGTTGGTCTTTGTTTTGTTTTGGTTTTTTTCAAAAGATATCTTGATTATTAATTGCATCATTATAATTGACAAGAATACAACTCAGAAAAGAATGCAGGATTGAAAGAAATTGAAAATATCAATTGAACCTATCATAAATGAAGTGTTGGCATCAGAAGAAGAGAGAAGAGTGACTGACAAAAATCCTGAAATACTGTTAATGAGGGTATTCTCATCCCTGAGAGTACTGATGTTCCCAGTGTTTGGAGGCAGGGTGTGGCATTGACTTCAGCTTTGTGTAGTCTTCTGCAATACAGCAACTACTGCCTGCTTTTGAGGGAAAATTCTTTGTTTACTTGCATTCTGAGTGAAAAGCTGCTCAGCAAAAGCAAATCAGTGAGCAAGGGTCTACAGAGATTCCCTAAAATGCATATCAAACTGAAAAGGAGAAGCTACTCTTCTTACATCTCTGTGTATACTAGTTCAGTTACAGAAAAAAAAGCAAAATTAATATTCATATTTTAGATTCAAACACACACAAAATGTTCAGAGGCGTTTTTCATTTGAATTTATATATTTTGTGCATTAACAAGGGAAAAATTAAAGAAAATGTAGAGGATCCTACAACTCACCTGATTGAAATAATTAGAATTACAAAGAGCCTCAAGAAGGTAGGTCTGAAAGTAGGCACAGACAACTACTTATAAAAGGCACCTGGTTTTGGATATCAAAATGTATGTAAATTAGCATCTGCTAACATTACCTACAAATATATTTCTGCCACTTAATTATCTGAAGACACAATCTGGAATTTCATGGCTCAAGTCATACTCCACTGACTGTTGCTTCACATGTGACAGTGGGCAGCAGGTAAGAGGGAAGTTACCTCCCCAGAGCCAACACGGATAAGTCTGCTTCCAAAATACTCTGACAGTTTTGGGAATCCCTTCATTCTGGTCTAGAAAAGCTTGAGAAACCGAAGGGGTGCAGTAGAGGACTGTAAAAATGGCTGGCAGATAGCAAGAAGCTGAGAGAAACAGGCTTGCATCATATTTGTCCCAGCAGGAGCTTTGTAGCTTCCAAAATCCAGGTTTTTAAGTGTACAGCTTTAGCCCTGAGAATTGCTCCATGCACTGTTTGTAGCTGAGTGTCACACGAGGAGATCAACAGCAGAAGTCTTGGAAAGACACTCCAAGACAAGACTATCAATATCTGGGTTTTAAAGTAATTTTCTTACACATTTTTAAGCTACCTCTGAGCAAAACAGTGTTTGTAGGTAATATGAAGAACAGTGCAAGAGGGACTTGACAGTGGAGTGAGCTCTTGGCTCATGAGTCAGAAAGCAGACAAGCACAGAAAGCAAGTTTGGTAAAAATAGACCATAACATGGTCCAATTTGTCCCTTATTGACAGGGACCCGAGGACATGAGTGCCCTTCTTCACTTTGTGCTTTGCCCTCTATGGAGCTCCTTCCATCACCGCCACAGTTAAACTAAACACTGACATTAGCTACCATGTAAAGAAACTGTACATCTTGCGCCTTAAATGACTGACACTCCATTAGAAAAACAATTCAGTCTGTATTGTTCACCTATTTTGTCATCTCATGATATAAATGGTACTCCTTTCATGGTCATTCTTTCATTAATCTAAAGATTTCTTTCCAACACACAAACCATTCATTTAGTTGTGCATCTCACTGGAAAAAAAGAATGAGGAATAAAGCAGAGCAGTGCTCTCCTAATCTGTTTTAGCAGGGGATCATATTAGTCATCAGTGTCTTAACCCTGTATAGTTTCCATTTCCCTCCTTCATCGTGGATAAAACAGAGCTGACAACACATATTTTTCTTTGTCAAAACATTTCCATTTCACCTTCTTTTCAGGGCACAAACATCTTAAGAGCCATAACTTAGGCCAAGATTACAGCAACATTTTTCTTGCTATTTTCTTGCTATAAGGTACATGCACTGGATCCTTAACAGGAGTATACTAGCTTTAAAACTTGTCACAGATAAAACAGGATTTCCCAAATGATAGTGTCAAATAGAGAAAAAAAATAATCTAGTCACTTATCAGAAGAGAGTGAGAGGGCTAGGCCAATACTGTCTTCTATATCTCAGCACACACATCATGTTCAGCTGTTTCAAAAGTCATTCAAGCACATTATACAGTTTTGGTTGGCTGAAATGCAGTGTACACATCTTATTCTACTTCCTTACCTGATGCTTTTTAACTTTTGAAGAATGGCCAAAGCAGACACAAGATTGTTTGTGCAAAGCCTTGTCTTACACAAAATGAGTTATGGTGCTGAGAAATGTGTCTTCCAGGCATATTTTTCCTGAGGATTATGTAAAGAAAATCACAGTAATCCATGAAAAAAGTATGCACATAAATAAATTGCTCTGGGTCCCAAATATGAAGTCCTAATACAGTGGTGCTTCAAATATTTACTTCTCAGTGTGAAATAGAAAGACTACCAATAAATCAAAATGCTGTGTCTGCACACTACATGTTGCTGCAAAATGAAAGGCAAAGCAAAAATATGTATCTACCAGTCACAACATACAATTACATTATTCCTGAATTCTACATTTAAACAGACACAAAGCTGACCAGGCTGATGAGAAAAGCATTATTATGGCTCTTGTATCAAGAGCGAAATTGCTACTGTGGGCAGAAATAATCACAGAGAGCAAAGTCTGTTGTATCCAAAGTGAAGAACTGTGCATGGCCACAGGAAGCAGTGGTCAGAGGAGGGTGGTTCTGTCCCTGGCCTGAAAGTATGTTTAGCCACAGGACCCAGACCCACACATGGCATATTGAACAGACATTTCAATGTACCAAGACCTCACTTTCAGCTGTGTGTTTCTCCCTGCTTGTACTTCTACCTTGCATGGCAAAAGTACACTTCTCTCAGTATTGTGATACCTTAAAAAAACATTTAAATTGTTTGTACAAATGATGTATGCCTGGAAACTGCAGAGCTGTGAGATGCAGAAGGGAAAACTCATTTAAGCAAAATTCCAATACAATATTACTCTGGTTCACAGCTTCGTCACTTAAATCATATCCATTTCAGCTGAACAAAAGTTTTTATTTCAAATTATGACCTTGTTAATTTTTTTCTTAGCTGCAGCCTGAGCTCTCCAGTATTGGTACTGGAATAGCGGGTTTGACAGATTGATTCCCTTTTCCACCCTTAAATATACATTGATGGTATGAAACATTTTACACAGCCATCCTAATGATTGCCTGCTAACTGAACAATTATTTCATATTTTTCTCTCATTTTAATTTATAGTACAGTGTGCAAAGTTTCTCCCATTACTGAAATGTAGACTTTTTAAATGCAACTTCTTTGAAACTGAGATAAATGGATTTACAATCCTATATCAATTAGGATATGAGTCTACCACTGTCAAATCAGCTTAACAGTTAAATGTTGACCAAATCACATCCTAATTGTCTATTCCAGATCCAATGTAAGAAAAATCACTTATTTTAAGAATTACTTTTTGTACTTAGTCCACACTGACAAATTAATTTCACACAATGTCATGTTAAATCGTATTCAACACCTCATTATATTTCCTAGTTTCAGGTTTTCATGTCTGCAGTTGCCACATCCATATATGATTTTACATTCAGAGTAATTTCACAGAAAATGAAAGCAATTTACTTAATATTAAAATCACAGAACTATAAAGTAATCTTGGGTGAAGGGACCTCTGAAGGTCTCTAGTACTCCAAAGGAATCAACCACTGTAGATGTAAATTTATATCTATTCATTTAATGTACTGACAGCCATAAATTCCACCTGCAACAATGGCATGTTCTCCTTCTGAATGCCAAATCACAGTAAATTGGCATGAGTGACTTTTAGTGACTTTTTATTTGGATTATGTGCTTTCCATTCCCTATGAGTGATGTCATTGTAGACAGAAGCACAGAGCTGCAGCTTCAGGCACATCCTGTGGATGGATGGAAATACAGACAGGATCATGTGGAACAAATCTGTACAGAGATGGAAAAATAGAAACTAGAAAAACGAGGCCCATATTATGCATACTGCAAATTGAAAGTACACTTAAAAGCGCGTGAAAACATTCCAGAGGTATTGCTTCTTTATTCTCTCTTTGAATTAACAGTTTGGTCTTAATCACTGCAACATAATATTTTTTTTTCTTTTACCAAAGATTATGGTGATCATATTTATTCTTATCAATGCAGAAGTTATGTGTACATCTAGTTACACCCTAATGGATCATTAACAGTTGTTTTGGATGATTAAAGGCCCCTAGCCTCCAGCCTTACATATACAGAGTACTTCAGGTATGTATTTGGACTCCATTAATGCACCATCATTCTGTCTTATTGCTTAATTCATTTACATGTTGCAAATCTGAAACAATGGTTTTTTTCACAATACTTTTCTAGAAAAACATTTGGAGGAAAGGATGTGCAGAATTTCCACAATGGGCTAAACGTATAAAAGAGAATTTTGTAATAAATTGAAATTGCGTGTACTAAAGAATAATCTTTGTGGCTTGTAATCTTTATTTGAGTTATGTACTGCTATGAACCAGAAAAAAAATGTCAGTAAGCTAAGCAAAAACAAAATTCTCTTGCTTATTCTCCTTTATCCCTGCACAAAATTTCCAAATGTCTCCTGCTTCCTCTCCCACACTTCCCAGGCTCACACACAGGAGGACCAGGACACGTAAAACAGATGGGCACTCAAGTGACATACTGCAGACAAAGGGCAGCCTCTGGGCTAGCAGAGCAAAGCAGTGGAGAAACAGCAGGAAGTCTCACATTTCTTTCCCAAACAACATGTCAGATTACTCACAGTCTTGAACAATTTTCAGCTTGAATATCTGATCTATACCTTTAAGGTTTTCTCCACAAAAGTAAAGGATAATCAACTAAGATCTTAAAAAAAAAAAAAAATCAAACTGAAAAGTCTTGTTTAAAGTCCAGAGTGAAGTCATGAGCCATTTTGTGTCACTGGGCTACAAAAGTGAACTCAGATCATCCCTGTTGCATCCTTCCATCACAGAAGATTATATGCACAATATCTCCTTCCAGTCACTTAAAAAATCTTGTATTAATATACATTTGCCCCTCATTTCTTTTTCAGGAAAGTTTGTTCTAAATTCTCTAGGTCTTGGGTCAGCACACCCTGAGTCATTTTATCCAGTTTCTTGCATGCTCTCCTACTATAGGTAGGAGACCCATTTTAAACCATAATATCACTCTGCTCAATGCTCTTGATCAAAATAGCTAACAAATCTAATTATTCTTGAGTAGTTTCCAGAGCAATAAAAAGGGTGAAGCAAGAGGATATTAACTTCATACTGAGCTATCATTACAATCATTAGTGTGACAGTAGGTGAGATGCAACTTTCAGAGGTCTACTCAGCTGGTAATCCAGATGGGTAATTTTGAGGTTGTTTGCAATTTGGAAAAATACCATGTCCAAAATAAATGAAACATTCAACAAAATGTTGGTTAAAGGTTGAAAAAAAATCCTAAAGCTACCAACTATGATATTATGACTGTATTTCCTTGACGAGTAAATGTGCACACAAATCCATTATGCCAGCCAATGCTGACAAACAGCATTAAGTCTTTCTTAATGGAAAAGTTAATCAGAAAAAGCACATTGAAAGCTGTTAATACACATGATTACACATATATAGTGGGGCACAGAGTCCAGCAGAGAAGTTTCCTGTTGTCGAAAGACTCTCATTGAGCCAAGTGATTCTTGGAGCCCAGTCCATATCTACCACATATCTACTTCTGCACCCACCTTCTATCACAGGTGAATACACCAGAAACCAGAGAAAAGTGGAGTGGTAAATCATTATTAGTTAAGTTTAGGGATAAAGATGAAGTCAGCTCTTAGAACCAAACTAGAAAAGCTGATGTAATGAATTTTACTCCAATATACCCATAATAAACTTGGTCAGACATTTGCAGAATCCGTGGTAAACCTTACAGGAAACAGCCTTGTTCAAGTAATTCAGACAACAATAGGATGCAGACCAAATGTTCCGTGTTCCCAGCCACCCACAGGAAAGAACCTAGATACACTCAGATTCTGGAGTGTGGGATCTCAGCACATCACTGGGGATATGCAGAGACACCAGGGGAGCCCCTGGGGGGCTCGGAAACCCTGGAATGCTGCCAAAAGGGTTTGGTGGTTGGATTTCGATCCATCAAAAGGAGAAGAACCTGTGAGGGAGGAAATGAGAGCTTCTTGGGTGTGAGTGAAACCTTTATGGAGGGAAATATAAATTTTAGAAAAATAGGTACAGGGGGGTCATGAAGGCAAGATGGAGGATTCAGGGCGTGGTCCTGTGTTCTTCTTTCTTCTTCATGTCTTCCATTTTGTGTGGTGATGTTGGCACTTGGAGATTGGTTCATAGTGAAAGTGCACTTGTCTATAAGGATGAATAGTATTGGGAAATAAAGGTAAATATGTCACACGTAATTTTCACTATAAAAGACACAACGCCCTGTGGGCGGGGGAGAGTGCACTCGACTGTCCTGCTGAGCGGACCTCGGCTGGGCAAAGAGAAAAACTTTGTAGATAAGAGATAATAAACAGAACTGAAGACCGAAAATTTGAGAGTCCAGACTCATCCTTCGCAATCGCAGCCGCCCAGAACCACCTTTCCCCGTGTCGGGGCAGAGACACATAACAGCGGACCCCGACACTGGAGGAACATGTGGCATTCTGCTCTCTATCATGCTGTACACACCCATATTACAAGTGACAGACATGCTGCGTACCTGGGAACATCTGACTATCCTGAGAGTGCCATGGGAAGCTAGAGAAAAACAACAGACATTCTGGCAGCAAGAAATGGCTCATCTCCAGAATAATTAGGGCTGGGACCTATGCACAACATAGCAAAATATGATGGAGATTCTGTGGGAGGGAGTTTGATATGACCATGGGTACAGGCACACTTAAAGTCTTCCACAGAGATGATGATAACTCCTAATTGCTACATGCAGATGCAAATATAAGTTCATTGGTATCAAGATAAAACTCCATCATGCTGGCTTTTGCTGCCAGTTTATTGAACAACACTACTCTTTTCCTCATAAAGCTCAAGAAGGAGCCTTTCCTGCACTCATTATCCCTGGTAAAACAGACTAGAATGTGCAATTTCTGATTTCTTTGAAGTGAAGCCCAGATTAAAACTGTTGCCTAAGTACAGACAATGTGCAGAACATGAGTAACCCGTTGAGATTAGAACAGACCCACTGCTTCCTAAATGAATGTAGTTAGTGGAAAATATAGCACATTTTCTCAACATTACATTTCATTTTGTGTTTTGCATAGATCTAACCAACTCAGACTTTGCTGAGCCTGCAGAAAAAATAAATCTCTTCTGCATATGGCCACTGTTTGTGAAGACATTCATTAAAACTGCATCATGCAGAGCTCCTTATAGGAGCAGTTCCAGAGAAATCTAATGTTGTGCAGCTGAAAGATTAAGTTCCCCCTTAGCTAAATGTGAAGTTCTTACATGTGGCAGTGTGATAGCACTTATTGGGACTTCCTTGCCTCAAGCCTGGATGCCATCAGTCTTAGAAAAAAGCACTATTCCTGTAACTTGAAACTGATTTTGTTGTCACTTATCTCAGTTTTGCACAGGAACATTCCGTAAAGATAGTTGATTTTTTCTGACACATAAAAGAAGAATAATTATTATATATACCAGCTCAACAAATCAGCTGTTAAACAGTTCTAAGTCGAATTACCTTTGGTGGCAAATATTTTGAATCAGACAGACTCACTGTCATATATTTTATCAATATAAACTTTTAAAACAATTTTCAAGCACTTGTGCTGGCCTAGCAATGTAGGTAAAAACATGGCACAATACTTTTGAGTATGCTATGTCAGTTTATTATTTCACCTTTATGCCAGCCAAGCTTCTTTTGGAAATAAACAGTCATTAATGAGGACTTCTTCATAATTGTCATGCTCTCTGTGAAAGGATAAGAGATAATGGAGCCCAAACACCTTTTATGGTTTAATCTTTCTGAATATCTCTTGCATTATTGTAATAGAAGAGGCAGAACATTGGGGTGAGAAAAATATATGTGTAATGTTATTCTTCAGACAGATCGTAAACTCATTTTCTTGCTCCCTGCATATGACAAAGTGCCCAGCTGGCAACTTAAATTCTGATTTATAGGAAAGGTCAGTTAATCCCCAGCAGGAATTTTGCTAAATATCAAAATATGTCCTCATGTGTTTTCTCTGTCTAGCTCAAGGAAGTTGGAAGCTTAAACACCAGAAAAGCTTACAGACTAAGGCAGTGATACCGATTTTAATCACTGTCACTCTCAGCAATTTTTCTTCCCAGTATTGAATAGTTTATGGACCACAGGTAAGGTTATAAATGTGCAGCTGTTCTGCATTTGTTGCAATACTGTTCTTATAGACAAATTAGTAGGCAAACATCCCATCTTCCTCTCTTGCATGACTGCTGTGCTGCCAGGCAAACAGTGCAGAGGAGAGAAAGTGCATTGAGAATAATCCTGCAGTCCCTACGAAACCTTAGCATTTCCCCTGAGGTCAGCATGAATTTTACATCAAGACTAACTCATTTAGAAATACCAGACATCACTTGTCTAGCTTTCAAAATAGCAGGTTTTAAAAATATGCTTTAAAGGACAGCAGAAATATTATTTGACGGTTGTTCATTTTCCAAGTGCAAAGAGAAGGAGCAGTCTCCTCTGTGACAGAAAAGAGGAAAAAACCCAATCAAATAATAAAGTCACTACAGAGTCCACAAAGGAAGTGAGGAAACTTTATAAAACTAATACTTGTGGAAACCTGTGTGTTTATCCAATGATATGAAATAAATGAAGTAGAAGTAGCGACATCAACATTAAGTGGATTAAGTAGACATTAACAAGGACACAAAGTATAAATAAAAGGAGATAAAAACTTGGTAATAGCCCAGAAGGAAATTGCTGAAGTGTCCAGAAGTAACACACCATAACCCTTTCTATATTAAAATAGTACATCACACCTGACAAGAGACCAAGGAAAGAGAGAATCACAGGAAATGCTTTTTCAGATTTGTTCTTGGTTTTTTGCAGCTTTCTGTGGCATGTCGGAAACACTTCATGTGAGAATGTGCATCCTGAAATTTAAGCTGGGGAAAAATTTAACCAAAATCTATGTTCTCCCCTCAACCAAGTAAACACTATTCTAACTCCAGTATGTGTGTATGTGTATATATATATATATATATATATACCTAGAGACACATATATATATATATATATATACACATATATGTATATATATATATATGTATATATATATATATATATATATACACATATATGTATATATATATATATGTATATATGTATCTAGGTATATATGTATATATATATGTATATATGTATATATATGGTCTAAACCAGAAAATAACTTGAGGAGGAGCACACCCAAAGTGATTAATTTTTCCTCTTGAGAGTCTGGATGTTATTCTAGAGCCATGAACACATAATGAATAAAGAGTTTTACAAGAACTTCACTCATCTGGCAGAGCAATGATGATGCTTTTTAAAGGTCTCATCTGAAAGGCCCTGTACTAAGCTTCACACTAATCCTTTTTGCTATTGAAGTAATCTGAGCTGAACCCACTAAAATGTCAATGTGAAGTCCAAAAAGTGCAGACATATTTTTGAACAGAAAGCACAACAAAGTTTAAGTAATTGATCAGCTTTCATTTGAATCTAATCTACACTGTTTTATAAAATTACTTTAAAAAACACAGGTTGCTACCTCAGAATTTTATTGACAAAGCAGCTATAGTAACACACAAAGGGGGAAAAAAAGAAAAAAACCCACATACCTGACCACAACTTGTGTTGCAGGTAGTCAGTGGGAATATTGCATTAACTGCTTAGTCATCAACAGTCCCAACACATCTCAGATCAAAGTCACTGACTCCTTAAAGGCAGAGCTTCTGACAGTGATCACTACTCAGAGCTTAGTCATTCATCAGAAAAAAAAAAAAAAAAAAAAGATATTTAGAAGGAAAATCCAGGATATAATATTGACTATCTCCATATTGCTCCAGAAAAGCCCATCAAAAAGGCTTTTCCTGGTCTGAGATAATTGCTCAAAAAGCTCTCCTATGTCTTTTCCACACCAGCTGGGCAGAGCACAGGACGTGGGAGGAGTGGCATCAGCTGTCTGATGGAGCTGCAGCACCCTCAAGGAGCAGGAATATGTGAACCACGCTGGAGTTACATTCCCTCCCTATTTGCAGGCCTGCATCGAACCCCTCCCAGCTGGAGCAGGATAAAGGAGATTTTGTTATTCCAGTCTTTAGTTTAAGGACAAAATACCTTTACAATCTCATTAACTTGCCCTAGACCTACCTTTGCCTTTAGAAACTGTCTTGGTTGCAGACATATACAGCTACCATTAAAGAGCATATTAATCTGGAAATTTCAAACACTGAATATAAGATGAGGTTAAGAGTTGAAGGAATAGTTGAAGGAGGGGACATTCTTCAGCTTTGCTTTTTTTTTCCCTAGTCTTTAATCTTCTCGTTTAAAAAATTAAAAATATTAAAAGAAATGTTTCTGATAGTAATAATATTTATACAAATGCAATTACAAGAACAAATAACAGAAATTATTAATATGAGACAGCATGGACAATTAACATCCATTTTGTGCTAAAAGCAGAATCCTCAAGGTTCTGAAATGGTCCAAGTGCCCTAAACAAAGTGTTTGTAAACTTCCTTAGGTCTTTCTTTGCTCAAGATGTCTGTGAAAACTTAATTCAAAACATATCTGACATCTCTTTTAGCATTCATCATTAAGTCTATAAGAAAGTTGCATTTTACAGTGTTTGATGACTCCTGTAATTTTTGGACTTCAATCCATCAATCAATTCATACTGGCCAGCTGTAAATTTGCCACAAATTATTTTTAATCTGACATAAAAAGAAAAATTTTCTTTTAAAAAAAAACCCATAAAATAAAGATTCAGCTCAAATAAGTCTAAGAAAATACTCCCAAAGAATGGGTGTGAACAGCTCTAAGAAATTTCAATCCAAAATTATTATTATACCGCAAGATTTCAAAGCACTTTCACAAAGTCTAGGACACAGGGTTTTCCCAGTTTGTGTTTTATATAACAGCAGTGGCCAGGGTAGGGTCAGAAAAGCATTCTGAAATGTCCTTCTCTTCACTGTTTCTCCTGCAATTACTCTCAATTGAATAATCTTCTAAAAAACAGTAGGTCGGGAGTTCATTCTCTATATTAACTGTGTCTAATAAAAGGTCTTAGTCATGAATAAAATTTTAATTGTTGCCAAAATTAAACAAAAATATGAGACCGAGCACTGCTGTTCTGTTTCCTAGCAGTTGGATCAAACACTTGCTCCACAGTTTCCTTGCTTCCTCACACACTGTACATTCCATACACATCTACGGCAAAACTCTCAGTTAGTGACTTTATGTCTCAGCAACATAAAACTGCAAGACTGTGAGACAGATGAGATGGGTTTTACTCCAAAGGGTTTTTAAAGCTTGTGTTTGAACTAGAAAACAAAAATTGCATGACATTTGAGGGATTTAACTGACATAAATCCCAAGGCAGCAGTTCAGGGCAATGTGTTAATTTGACTGGCAATTTTAAAAGCAGTTAAATGGCAATAGGAATTAAATGCCATTGAACTGGAAGGGCATAATGGGCCTAAAAAATTCAATATTCTTTGGGGAAGGAGTTTTCCCCCACTATGTAATACAATAACCATCTTTCAATTTAAAGGCAGAGAGTGATAGTTCAATTACTTTGCACTTTTCTCTTGCTTTTACTAGCTGAAAAGTGATTATTAGAGGATTTGTGGGGTCTGAATTTTGGCTTCTCCTCTACTGTATGAATAATAGACTAGATTCTCCTTTTACAGTGCAATACTACAGGCCTGAGTATCGCTGCTGATATGAGTCAAGTGGTTTACACTTGCTGAATCGTCATCTGGGTTTTGTAAGAGTTTGATAGCAGGTGGGGCTACAGGAGCGAGAAGCTGCAAGAAGCTTAGCCTTTGTCCAGCAGAGCCAATAGTGCCAGCCAGCTCCAAGATGGGCCAAGCACTATCCAAGTCTGAGCCCACCAGGAACGTTGGCAGCACCTCTGGAATAACAGAGTTAAGGTGGAGGAAATCTTACAGGACTTTTGTTTACTGCAATTGCAGCCAGAGAAGAGAGAAGTAAAATATGTGAGAAGAGCAGCTCTGCAGGTACCAGGGTCAGAAGCAGTTGCAGGCAGTGCTCCAAGCACAGAGATTCCCCGGCAGCCCTTGGTGCAGACCATGGTGAGGCAGCTTGTCCCCAGGGAGGTCCTCAGGGGAGCAGAGATCCACCTGCAGCCCAGGGAGGACCCCACACTGGAGCAGATGAATTCCCAAGAGACACTGTGATTCTGTGAGAAGACCATACTGGAGCAAGCCCCTGTCAGAACCTGTGGGTCCGTGGAGAGAAGAGCCCACATTGCTGCAGGTTTGCTGACAGGACTCATGACACCGTGGAGAATCCACACCAGAGCAGTCTGCTCCAGAAGGACTGCAAATTCCACCAGTACCTTCCCTGATTAGCAAAAATCTTGTATTTGCTCTAAAAAGCATTACTGGTCTAGAAAGAACCAGCAAGAAATATGCATTATCAAATTTGTAGGGTTATACCATGCTAGAAGCAGCCAGATTTGAAAAATTGGAGAGTTAGGCTATAGATTGTCTCCTGGGATGCAGGTAAGTAACAAGGTACACACACAGATCCTTCCAAGACACAGTTCCTCAGCATAAGCACTCTGGTGTTATACTGGGGCATAGACTCCTGAGAATAAGAACAGTGATAGCATCTATAAATCTACATTCCCGAAGCTGACTACAGTACCCAAGAGCACCATCTTCCAGAGATGATACTTTAGAGAATAAGTGAGAAACATAGCAGGTGCTTAAATCAAAGGGTATCTCAGCAGCATGTTTTTTCTTTCTGTCCAAGAAAATGAGGTCTAGCTGGGAAATTATCTGAGGATATTTTCTGAGCTAAACCTGCTTTGCAAAAATTAATTCTAGTTAAAATAAATTACTTTTCATGAATCTGTAACTAAACTAAATTCTTTAGGTTGCCATAAATCCAGCCAAGAACACAATGCAAGTTAAAGAATAATTTATTTTCCAATTATGTTGGAAATATTTGAAATATTGCTAAAAATGTTGTTCAATTCCCACAGTGAAAATGTTTCTTTATTGGGCACAGTTAGAAATATTTCTTCCAGATAACTTGCAAGAAATATAATTTGCATACATATTTTGGGGCTTTTTTTGTAAACTAACTTTAAAATTTTTTTATTTTTTCTCAGAATGAACTATCCCACTCTTAACACCTGGTCCATTGTGTTTAAATCTCCTCTTTTACTCCCACCTGAGCCTTCCTGAAAATGGAAGACATGTTACCTGAACAGTATATTCCTCACACATTTTTGCAAAACCTAGGAAATAAAATACTACTTCTTAAAGGGAGGAGAAAGGAGAAGATACTTGGTTTCCTCCTCCCTTAACAGCAATGGACTTCTTAATACTGACTGAGAGCATGGGTGGGATGGTTATAATTTCTCATGAAGCTCAACTTCATTAAGTAAGTTTTTCATAGTTCAATTTCTTTAGCGGTCATGAAAACAACTAGTTCTTTTTCTATATGAAAACAGAGCTTAATGGAAACAAGCAGAAAGAAAAAGCTGAACGACAACCTACAGGTTGATGGCTTCCCCCTCAACTTTGCAGCCCAACCCTTTCTTTCAACTCATGTCCTTCCATAATAAGTATGCTACAAAGAAACCTTCTGGGCACTGCATACATTTTAAATATTATCCACCAGCCGGGCAAAGGGCATCCAAAGGTTCAGCAGCACAAGTGTACTTGGAGGAAAGGAATTATCTCTTGCCTCCAAGGACAAAAAGATGTGTGCACCTGTAGGGTATCATACTCTTTTATATTCACTGGAAATAAAAAAAGAGAGTATAGTGCAGAGATAATTTTCCAGCAGCAAGCAAATATTTACCCAATTTATCAAATCAACTTCACAATTAGACATTTTTATATACAATTTTTCACATTTTTGCTTTATTCTTGACACCCATATAATCATAGAATGGCCTGGTTTGGAAAGGAAAGATCATCCAACTCCAACCTCTCCACTACAGGTGATGAGATGCCACCCACTACGTTCAGGTTTCTCAGGGTCTGATTCAAGCAGGCCTTGAACACTTTCAGGGATGAGAAATGCACAGATTCTCTGGGCAAACTGTTCCTGTGCCTCACCACCCTCACAGTAAAGGATTTCTTCCTCACATTTTATCCAAATATCTTCTTTCAGTTCAAAAAATCTTTCCCCCTTGTCCTATCACAACAGGCCTTTACTAAAGTGTCTCTCCTCTTCCTTTTAAGATGGAATGTATGTATGAAAGATTGCAACATCTTTCAGATTGCTGAACATCCCCAGAAATCTCAACCTGTCTTCACAGCAGTGGTGCTCCAGCCTGCTGATCACCTTGGTGTCCCTCCTCTGGACTTTTTCCAACAGGTCACTGCCCTTCCTGTGCCGGGACCCCAGAGCTGATGCAGCCCTGCAGGTGGGATTTCACCAGAGCAGAGCAGAGGGGCAGAATCCCCTCCCTCACCCTGCTGCCCACACTGCTTTGGATGTAGCCCAGGATACAACTGCTTTTCTGGGCTGGTAAACACCCAATACCAGAATAAATGCCAATTAGCCAGAAAATCTGTAAATGATCAGTTAAAAATATGTGAGAGTCAAAAAGGAACATGAGAGCTAAAAGAGTCCAGTCCCAGTTTTCTGACGGTTTCAATGTTTTCCTTCCTCACCAAATGAGAAGCATTGGTAGGAATATTTTACCGCCCAAATTCACATGACCTTGGATACAGGCTGGCTCATGGAGATTGGTGTGTTCCCATGCAATGAAAGGTGACATCAGCACTGTGCAGTATGACTGAGCATGGTACTGCAGGGTTTGACAATGGGGAAATAGAGAAAAATTGAGCACAATTATGTTGGGCCTTCAAATTAAGCAAAGGACTTTTGACAATACTGAAACACAATTACTTTGATGTCAGTTTGGTTTTAGCAAAGTTGCCCCCTGAAGCATATAAATGCCACCTTTACTGTGCTTCTCATGCTGATGGAAATAAAATTGTCTCATCAATGAAAGCAATTGCACATTTAAGAAAATATATGTACACCAGACTCAAGAGGTAGTTATGCATATATTTTAATAAAGATTAAACAAAGAATGACATTCCTTTGGATGACAAAATATCTCATACCGATCCCTGTCTGGCCCTCAAGCTCCATATTTCAATGTATGATCCTCTGTCCTCTTCATAAGCAGCCAGTGCTGGTCAATGTTGCAGACAAGACTGTAGGTTAAAAGGTGCCCTTGATTAGATTGAACCATCCACGGTATTTTTCAATAACATGATTTAGATAAATATCTTCAGGGTTGAACTACTTAAAACACTCTTTGATTCTATAGCAGAGAAATTGCTTAGTAGAACTTTAAAAATTTCCTAAAATTTTTCAGGGCTTAAAATGTATTTTTAAGGTAAGATTTGAAAAGTATGTTATGCAATATTCATGTTCCTTTAGGTCTTACTAAAAGTCACTTTTGCTGAAAACAGCAATTAACACCATTTTGGTGTTTCATAAATCAGACATCATAAATTGCCTTCTTCCTGATAATTTAAAGGTTTAAAAAAAATGCCATAGGTAATGTAGGCAATAAAGTAATAGTAAGTTCACCTAAACAGTTGCTTATAAATGCCATATTTTTAGAGACTTATACTAATAATTGCTGGGCAGTAGAATCTTAATGATGGCCAGAAATTGCAGAAGAAACTAGAGAAATAAAAAGGTAGAAGAATTATGATATCAAGAGAGCTCCTAAAAATTGCTTTTCCCTGAATTCCTTGTTACAGAATGACATGTCACCAATATTTTAAGATGTGGTAACATTTAACAATTTTTCTGAGTGCTGCCTTTTCTTTCTTAGAAAGTTCTTACCCATCAATTTCTTTAAATACTTGGAGTTTTATTGTTGGCTTTTTTTTTAAAAAAAATCCTTATTGAAATATCATAATATTTAATTTTCATATGGCTGCCTATTTAAAATCTGAACTTCAGGCAGCCACATCCTCCTCTGAATAAAAGCACAAGTGTAACTAGTTTTGATCCCTGACTCAGTGAAACTCTTAATACTTCAAATTTCTTCTGTGGAGCCAGTTACTGATAACATATTTAAGCTTCACATTCTGCAGTAAACCTAATTTGATAGGTTTTCTTGATATATTTTTTGTTCACAAGCTCACACTAAAACTTACAGAAGCCAAATACAACAGAAACACAAATTCTGACATTCAGCAACGAATATTCGTTACAGGAAAAGTTAAAGAGCCTTGTTTTGACCAAATACAACAAGGAAAACTAATTTTAAAATGTAAATTAATGTTTAATTCATTTTTTTTAGATCCCTCTCTGAATAATGAATTGGTATGAAGTGATGTAGTCCTATTGATGCATCACCCTATTTAGGCAAGCAAAATGTAGGCATTTTAAAGACAATACCAATATTATTTTATAGACTACCTTGTGTCATTAATTTATTACAGTTTTCAACACTGGAAACTACAGAGGACTCCTGGCTGTCAGTCAAAACCACTGTACATGAATATCTAAGACTGAGGCACACAGCTGGCTACAAGATAACAAAATAAAAAGTATTCTAAGATAGTGTGTTATGTTCCCTAGCGTCATATGCAACTGAAAAAAAAAAAAAAAAAAAAAAAAAAAAAAAAAGGAAGATTCTGCTGAAATACTAGCATACTTTATGGAACAGCCTTCCTTGAAAAACTTATTTACTGTATTGTTCCTGAGACAAGTCCTGGATGGCAACAGAACAGTGAAGTATTTGCATTTTCCCAAGTGCCAGTTGCAGCACTGTAATGAGAAACAGCTGTTTCAGGATGATTTTTCATAGTCCTGAAATAATATGCAGATAAACACATGTAAATGTATGAATACAAATATGAATGTGAAAACCATTTTAAAAGAAACTAAAACATTGGTAAAGAAATGTATCTAATAAATTGCTTACATTTACAGAGTTTAGAATATATTCCCTCAAACACCCCAAACTCTGGTTTTAATTACAGAGAAACAAAATTATTCAGATACTTTGATGTTACTGAGTATTTGAAGCATTGTGGTAAAAGTAATACTTTTATGTAAGCAATAAATAAACATTAATTTTTGAGATTTGCAGCATATACCATTTAGAGGGAAATGTTAATAAAGCACTAAAAAAATGTTTAAAAACTTAAACAAACAAGTTCAATCAAATGGTCATTGTTATTTTATTTATAGATTCCTACTATCTTCTGGGCTAACACATGTGAATGTTAGCTATCTGTTGATATCCACATTAGCGTGATAAAAACCATAAAACTCTCATTAAATCCATGAAAATTGAGAAGAAACAAAATTTACTTGCCATATCCATTCAGAATTCCACTGTTTTCGTAACTCTTTAAGAAGACACAGAATTACATTTGTGTTCTGCCTCAGAAGATGTTACAGATGTCTGCAACTCTGGTAAAGAGAGGGGCTTAGTGAAAAACAAACACTTCTACTCTTTGCCAGAAATTTTACTTTACTTATAAAATCAATCCTTTTCCAATTTTCAGCCCAAATTCTTTTTTTTTTAATGTTCATTAGTTAAAATTAATAGTTTTCATTTAATTTAGAGTAAGACCTATATATCCAAATTTTCCTTATAGCAGTTCTGGTATAAATGTTTGGTAATGATTAGTCTTTTACGGATGAGACGAATTTCTAAAGGAAGACATTATTTCTGTATGCCAGAGACATATTTTTGATAATCTAAAAAAAAAAAATAATAATGCCTAGAAATGTTCCAAGATAAAATTGCACTCATTTCCAAAAAAACATTCCTTACGGTTATGCCTTCTCTCTGTCATTTCAAGAATGCACCCTCCATAACTTTGGAAGTATGGAAAAACAGAATAAAAGTCAGTCTTTTGTACAGTGAAAGGAACCCGCAAATCTCAGTGACTTAGTATTTAGCATCACTTTTGCTGCTCCTATTTTTCTAAGGTTCTGGAGAACAAGGCAGGTGTGGTGAGCTTACACTCATCCTACCTCTAAGGAGACTGGCCCAAGGCTTTTGTCAGTCAGCAACACTGACACAATTCCTATGCTGTAATAGCAATAACTTACTGTTTTTAACAAACAGCAGCCTTTGTTCTGAAGGGATTTGTGTCCCTCTTGGCTCTGTGACTTATTGAATACCCAAGACATCCAGTAGTGCTTTAAAATCCACTGATGGATGTTCCTGATTACCAGAAAGTGGGTTTTCCTTCTAATATACAAATCCTCTGCTCTCATTTTGTGCCTGCTTACTTTCCACATATGACATCTTGCATCCTTCTTCACCATACAAGAAAGACAGAAGGTGTATCCAAGGAATGGTCTCAACAGTCCATGAACAATATTTATAGTAATTAATATTTTACTAAGGTACTTCTATGCAACTGTAAAGTTAACTCATAAAATAAACAAATAAAAAAGGTTCTATAATGTGTACATACTTTATGGTGAAACTTATATTTATTATACTTTTTAAACACCCACCTTGTACCTTCAACAACTCTAAAATTGTAACACCTTTAAAGTAATAAAGTACCTTGATTCTTATAGACATATCTTTGGACTGTAACTAAAGACATCAAGAACAAGCAGCATTTTAGCTTCTCCCAGAGAAGCTGCCTACAGACTAACAGCAGTTGTCACTTCAGTTTAATGTCTGTCTGCTTTCAAGGATGTATGTCTTTCAAAACAGGGTCATGATATCTAATATGCCTTTCCTACTGATTATTTTCCAAGGCAATTTAAGCTGTCTGGAGGTTTGGGGATGTTACAGATTCTCATTTCATAAAAGTGGTAGCACTTTAAGTAGTATCAAAACACCTTGCTTGTTCAATGCCAACAGAAAGTTCAAAGTATAAAAATACTGTGTGTTTTATAGATGTGTAGGAATGGCATATTCTCAAAAGTTCTAAGTAAATAACATTGAAAGGTTAAGAGTAATAAAAGATGGTATAATATTCTCTCCTTCAGTGGAAACTGCACAACTCACTGGATTTCTTCCAGTCCTAACTCTTGCTTGACTGCAGCCATTTAAAAAACAGCTGGGCCTTGCAGCTATGCAGTCAGCTCTTGCCGTCAGTTGTAATCCTCAATATATTTCAATAACAAGACCTTTCACTGTGCACTGGGAATCATCCCTCAAAAATGCTTCCGTGATAAATTTTAGTTGAAAGACATGTTTACAGTGATACAATGCAACTGTATTTTTATAAAGCTTTATTAATAATACAATGTCTACAAACTTCCTATTGATTATATCTCAATTCAAAGCTGTCAAATGCTTTAACATTAATAACTATCAAAATACCTGAGGTGTCTATTATCCACCTAGTTGTATAGATCGGAAACTTGAGATACAGGCAGGTTGAATGATTTTCCCATCTGTTCTCTGTGTGCTTTGGAGCATAACCTAAATATAGACATGTGGAAAAGTTTGAGTAAAATGCTCGCTCCACAAAAAGCAAAATAATTTTTGCTCTTTGCTTGAACAGAGACATAATTTTATCCTCAATTCACAAGAAATTTCCTGACATTAAAAAAAATCTGGTGACCTTCCCACTTAAAACTCCACTGGGTACAAGACAGATGCAACCCAACATACGGTAGTAAACAGGTTGATATAATCTCAGATTTTCTATGGCAACATTAAATTTCTGGGGTGAGTGGACATGGAACAGCTTCAGGATAGACTCAAAATATCTCTTTTCAGGATGTGAAAAATTACAAAATGTAGCATGACAGACAACAGTTCAGAGTGGCACACATCTAGACTGGAATTAATAATTTATAGAATGATTTTTTCGTTTGGTCTAGAATATAAATGAACATGTCCATGTCATACTTGTACTGATTTTTCTCATTTGCAATAAAATTATGTTTAGTGCCTTTGAATTCAGAAGACTCTCTTTCCTGTTCAACCTATTATCTAGAGTAATATAATCCTGTGGAGCATTTGATAAGTCACTTTCCAACGATCAATCATCCCTAAATAGTGCTCTCTCATTTTAAATCAAAAGAATAGAACAGATTTCCCCTTTTCACCATCTCAGAGACGGCAGCAGTCAATAAAGCCATCCATTTCAAATACAAGATTTATAGCTGTCAGAATTTTTATAGCATATGCTCTACATTTCTAAATACAATACTCATATTGGTAGAAAACATGCAGCAACCGCCTGTAGCAGCATCTAATGGTATTTTAACAGAAGCCTGAGTCTTATCCAGGTGTCTGCTAATTGACCTGCAGAGGAAACATTTCATTGTGTGCAGCCAGGCAGCCCTGTTTAGATAAATCAATAGAGAAAAGAGAATTTGGGAGTTTTTAAGCAGAGGTCAGGGTTAATCTGTAAATGTGTTTTATCCCTTGAAGGATTTATATTAATCCAGTTTTTTCTCTGATACTACTGATTCAAAGCTTACATTATAACTGAAAATCTTCTCTCTGGTGCTTTTTTTTTAAATAAATACTCAACTACTTAAATGTGTGCTGCCCAACAGGACAGCAAGGAGAATCTCCTGGTAAATCTTTAAGTAAAACCCACATACTTTTTAATAAGCATACAGTTAGACTTACTGGAGAGCACAGGCCCCCAGACAAAAGAAATCCTGATTTAATTTCTGTCCTGAGTTGGACTCTTTTTTCAGTTTACTGAAACCTTGCCTAACATTCTTCTATAGCAAATTAAAACTAGAAATCATTCTAATATAGGGATCCAGTCCAATAGCATAGCCTTTGACAGAATCCAAGCACATCTCAAAATCCAGGAGAACAAGACAAAAATCTGGCTGATGTCCAGGATACAGAATTTTGTGGGATATAATAGAATTACTGTTTCAAAATGAACCCAAATAGAAAGACCATACATTTTAATATCAGATGGTGGCTGTTAAAGCTAGAAATCTCTACTTAAGACCAGGCAGGAGACAATTAACTATTCCGTCTTTGCTAATGAGGTCCTGAAAAGGACCTTACTTCCCCCTAGAGAGCATCTCACTGCCTTGCTCTCTGAGGGTCCCTGCTCAGAGCGCAGCAGCCTGAGCTGCCAGTCCAGGTGCCACAGAAATGCCCTGGAGCACTCCTGTCCTGGGGTAATAGCCACACCACAAAGGGAAGATGGCCCCACAAGCACTTCTCTGTCTGGGACCATGCACAAACTACAGCTCCTGAACCCCAGGTTCCTCTGCAAAACATGGGCTGGTACTGGGGGCATTCAGAGCAGAAAGACTGGTACTGGGGGCATTCAGAGCCCCCAGTACTGGGGGCATTCAGAGCAGAAAGACTTGAAATCTTTCGACAGCAATAACCCACCATGTACAGCAGCGCAGCTTTCATCATCAGCCAGATATCCATGCTTTTTTCAGTACTGGGGTACTGGGGGCATTCAGAGCAGAAAGACTGGTACTGGGGGCATTCAGAGCCCCCAGTACTGGGGGCATTCAGAGCAGAAAGACTTGAAATCTTTCGACAGCAATAACCCACCATGTACAGCAGCGCAGCTTTCATCATCAGCCAGATATCCATGCTTTTTTCAGTTGTTCTAATGCAGTAAAAGATGGTACTCTGCCCCATTTCATAAATTCATCCATTTTATATTACTCAGAAAGCCCCTTGTATGATTTTGGATATATACCTTATTCAAGGTACTGCAATAAAACAAGACTTCTGTTGCAAGATGAATAAAGTACCACTGCTCCTTCACTGTCCTGTCACCTCTGTTTCACATGATTTTGGTCAGTCTTGTCTTCTGCCCATAAGTTGACATTGATATCTTTCCTTATCATGACATTTATGGTCTCCATTATTTTCTGCAGCACTCTATTGATTTTGAGATCTATAGCTCCTACATGAATTGTCCTTCAGAGCTCTGTCATTACTCCTGCTTGTACAATAGGTACATGCCCAGTGATTCAGGATCAAATAGAGACAGCCTAGGCATGTGAGGGCTAAAGGAGCGGAGGTACTCCTTTTCCCTCAGGTGAAATTCAGCTTCCTTAAAATTGTAAGAATATTGACATTTTAATGAATAATAAATACACTGACTGTCATTATATTGATAATTTTTTTCTCTCACTGCTAAATTCCTCAGGCTTTAAAATGGCCTCACAAACTAATTTCAAAAACATATTAAAAATATGAAACTATAAAGTCTCCATATAGGAGTAAACCAGAGCAAGAATTAACAGCATAAAAATGTGATGGTCACAACTAAAATGCACCTATGCCAACCCAAGGCAAGACAGATTTTGCTGCTTCCAGATGAAGAAACAGAACTTTGTTAAAGCCAGTTCTGAAGATGGGATGGTGTTTGCTCCTCTCCAGCATCTCCTTTCTAGTATGGTGTTCCTGTCTTATGCCTGAACTTGGGATCCCTTTGTTGGTGAAGGGTGAGTACAACAATAAAGTTCCACACAGAGGATTTCAGTTTAGGCTTCACTGATACCTGATTCCATATATGTTCAAAAGAAGCCCGTCTTCAGAGAACACTCTTCTGAACATTTCAGCTAGACCAAAAGGTCAGAAAATCATAAAAACATTCTTTCTTCCCTTGGTATTGATGGATAAACTAAAAGCTTATATATCCAGGCCTGCTCATGATTGTCAAGACCGAGCTGGGTGACTGGATGCTCCACAGCAAATCTTTGTACCAGCAGCATTCAAAACACCCTGTTTTGTGGTATGACAATGTCCAAAAAGAGGAGGAGTTTGCAGAATTACAAACCAAGACTTCATATCCTAGCATATGGGGTCAAGCCTCTTCTGAAGCTTCAGTTTATGTTCCTTTAGTGTACTTTACAGGTACATCTGTTTCTGCTTAGACTCACCACACTAGATGGAGTCTTTTGAAAACAAAAGCTGTCAGTAAGACCTGAACTCCACTGCGTGGTTTCTTTAAAAATAAGCCTGACATATTTCCAAGCAAATTGTTTGAGTGTCATAATCTCAGCTAACCTTCTCAGAATCTGCTTCAAAAAACATTTTGGTAACAATTATTATACAGCCCTAATCTCATAAACTTTTTGCCAACCCATTTGCTTTTGTTCATCACTGTACAAAAGCCCCACTCACCAGGAAAAGTGGGTTATTTGCATGAGCAGACAGGTAAGATGTCCATTGCCGAGGGCAGAAAATCCTTCCCCAGACTTCCTCTGCTTTGTGCTTTCAGAGAAGAGCCATGCATTTAAAATGCTACCATGAATAAAACAGAGAAAAAGTTTTGCCTTCTAAATTAATTTATTGATTATTCTAATCAATAAATGATGATATCTTTGGCTAACAGGCTAATAATTAAAGCAGCTCCACTTATGTGAACCCATTGCAGGACTTTTGGGCCTGCTTGTTCCAAGAATGTGCCATGAAATTACATATTTCCCCCCTTTATTTCAGAAATGGTTCATCAAATTGCAATGTCAGGCCTAAACCTGGGCTTTGTTTCTTTAGAAAAATATGGTTTTCCTAAGAGAGCCCAGCACAAAGAGGCAGTCCTCCCCAGGCAGGTTTCCTGTGTCTGCCTGGCAGTGCTCACCACGGCACTCCACCGAGAGAAAGGGAATTCTGTCATCATGTTACTGTGCTAATAGTGTCTGCTGGCAAGCACCAGTAGGCTCTCCAGAAATATGACACAGCAAGATAAAGCTTATACAAAGTGAGAGACGTGAACATAACCTACTTGTGTTAAACCACAAGTATACGACAAGGGGAGGCAGTACTACCGAGTGCTGTGGTCTGTGATTCTCCACTGAAGGCTTTCACTCTGAAGAGACAGGATATAAATGCAGGTGTGTCTTCTGCTAGAAAGACCTCAATTCTGTGCTCAGGGTAAGGCTTCTCTGTATCTCAGTTAGCACCCGTACTAACTAGGCTGGTTAAGACCCACTTTCAACACACATAGAAAATACACCATATCCATTATGTAAGCGATCAAAGCTATACAAGTTTGTAGATTGTTTCAAAGATCAAAGACAGTCTGTCAGACTTCATTACCAGAAGAAAAAAGGGACTCTGACTTCAAAAGGCATTGCATTGTCCTTTCTTTCCTCCTCAAAAATAATTTTGAAGGTGATGAGCCACCTCAGAGCAATCTAAATTAACAAGGTTTTTGACTGTACCTTCTAGCTCAGGCTGCAGTTTGATCTTCTCATTCTTTTTCCTTTTCCTTTATGTCTATATTAAGTAAATGCTGATTGTTTTCCCCCACTGGCTTAATACTGGCATGCATTAAGGAATAAAAATTGAAGCACTTCATCAATCTGCAAGATACCTAAAATTGCTCCCACTGCCTCCCCCAATTGTTTTTTTCTTGCTTACTGCAACATTGCCTGCAAAAGGCTATTTGAAAATGTCTTTAATTAGTTTTGTATTTCCCTGACTGAAGTGATACCTTCAGTCAGATTCGTGTAACTAATTATACTAATAGTGAATAAAAATAGCATCAAGATTAGAAGACTTGGATGCTGTTTGAGCTGTAAGCATTATGGATACCTTTTTAAAGGCAAGTTTTGAAAGCACTCACATTTTCCTGACTGCTTAAAATATTTTTAAACTATTCATAAGGGAATTTTTAGAATTTTCATAATTACCCACAAGGCAAAAAACTCATCCAGCCACACAAAGATCCCAACCTGAATACATTTGTTCACATGTCAATGTGAACAACACTAGTACAACACTATAAAGCTTTGTCTGTACCCAAGGCTAATTTACACTATCAGTGAGATCTCCATTGACAGTTCCCATAGCCTCCATCATAAACAAGCTAACAGATCTAAACCAACAGCATTGAGAAGTTTAATCATTCTAGTGCAGGACTGACAGAAAGTGTGGATCTTAATTTAATTCACTTTCTCTAGAACTAACAGTCATCCAGATACCACTGAGGAAGTGTGCCCATTTTTTTTGGCCTGTGGACTCTAGTTTTACATTTCAGAAATTGTGAAATGGTTGACATGAGTGGGTTTTTCCACTCTGCAAGTACTTAGGTAAAATATTTAACAGACAAGGTGCTGATTTACCACTTCTTAGCTCTTATCTCATAGGTGATGATCACTCATCCATCTGAAGTTACCCTCTAGATATCTGGTAACAACCCCTTCTTAACATCTTGTTCCTATTCCTGTTATTCTGTGGATTGATATCACTGTAAATAAATTCCCAAAATTTACTTCAAGGTGACTCCTCAGGCACAGTCGATATTAATGATGTCAAAATCATGGTGGAAAAAGTTCTTCTACACATTTGCGCTAATAGATGTAAATATCTGTGGAAACACTAAGATAAAACTAATGCCCTACACAGAGTGTACTAGACAGGCACTGCAGGAATGGAGTCCTCAACCAGCAAAATGTGTGAAAAGGTCTTTTTATGTTATAAAGTGGTACATAAAACCAAAGCAGTAGGTCTACAATTGCTCACAGGAGATAAGGAAAATTGGAAAAGCATTCAACCAAGGTATTCCCTTTCCTTTTCCTTGATTTTTTTTCAACCTAGCTTTAAAAATTTCTCATTCTGCACAGGCATAAAAACATCATTGGTTTGAGGTCTTTCTCAAGTAACCAGAACACCCTTCTTAATTATTTTGTTGCATAATATTTTAGACTACATAGATCAACTAAATCTAGTTCCTGACCACTCCATATTATACTTCTTCATGGTTTTTCACATGATAATCCCTGAAGCATCATCTAAAATTTGAGAAGCATAAACTAAGTAGCAAGGTTAATGACAAACAGCCAAAATGTGGAACTGAAAACCATGTCTGAACAGAGATGTTTGGTCTTTGACCACTTTTTTTGCCTAATTTAATATCCCCACCTTTGTTCTTTCTGAAGTATTCACATGAAGATAGACCCATACTCTTTTTTATATATACATATATTAAAAGCATATATGCACATATATACACACATAAGAATATATATAGAGACACGCCACCACATTCACTGAAAATATATATTTATACACATGTAAAAGTTAAGACTGTTCTCTTCAGAATTTTCTTTAAGGTCTTCTTGCTTAAAATGTGCCTGCTCTGGGCAGGATGCCTAGATGTGTTCCAAAATTCGCTTTTACTATTGCACTATTAATATTTTCACTACTTTTCACTACTACATGTGACATTTTTTTAAAGGACATTTCTGAATAATAATTGTGGGTTGCAGACGTGAGTAGTGTGGAGTCCCCAGCAGGCATGGCAGAGTGAGGAGGCAGACTCCAGGCTTCCTTCATAACATGACCATAGCAAACCATGTCAAGCAGTCAAGAAGGTAACCTGTTTAAGAGTCAGGACAAAATGTACCTGAAAATCTGCTAGCTGGGATTTCTTGGCTTTAATATATTCATAAAGACAAGACATCATTTTAAACTCTTCACAGCTGTCTTGAGTCCAACCAGTGAAACTTTATCCACTTTAAATCACTTTTTAGATTTGCTTCCTTGCAAATATCATGGACAGACTCAAAAAGAACAGGACAGCAACAAATGAGGGATTCCATTTTTTTTCTACATGTACACACATGCACACACATCTGTCTTAAGAGGTCTGTGATTTGGCCTCAGGTAAAGGAAAGCAAATTGAAGATTTACTAACCAACAACTTCATGTCCGCACTGAATTTTTTTGTTAAACCTTGAAAACAATTGTGAAAATTTCTCTTTCTAATGGGCAGCATCCAAAAGTCAGGTAGTCTGCAAAAATTTTTCTGCCTCATCTCATATAAATAAAGGGCAGCTTCTCGTACAAGGATGATATGAGGCTGCTCTTCAGCAGTTCCTGGCTCAGAAAGTCACTTTGAATGCTGAAAGTGACGTTGACGCCAAAATTTCAAGGTAAGACCATGGTCTTCCACTTTGTGAAATATAGGAACTAATGGCTTCTTTTTTATATATGTTTATTAAGCAAAGTGTGACATTTTTTTCTTGTCCAATTTATTTCTGCCTCCCTTTGCACATAATACTCATTTTCTCACAGAAAAGGATGAGTGCAATCAACCATATGACCTAGGTAATTTTAATGATTTTGCTGAGTAGCTTGGGCCAATGACTAGCTATGCAATTAGTGAAAACCGCTCAGCAAGCTCTTAAGATCCATGAATTAGACAACATGACTTAGATATTAATTTCTCTGTAAGAATATGCTTCAACTCTTTTGAAAAAGTTGCACATAAACCTAGTCTTATGAAACATTCTAAAATAGGATGTTTTCTTGATTTAAGATTTAGTTTTGTCTTTCATGACTATAAAAGCAACAGAGAGTTAAAGCCCAACAAAGACCAAGTTTGGACAGCAATACTCATAAAAACCATCTGCACAAAGGAAGTATTGTATTTGCTCCTGCTTGCCCTATCCTTTTCTTCATTTTATCTCTTCCCACTCACTTCCCTAGCTAGCTGGCCTGACTGGTAAAAAAAACTTGACTTTATATATTGTCATCTTTAGGTTTTACAACAGTTCTTTCTGTAAACAATGTTCAGTTCCCAAACACTCGCAACATTCTTGAGGACCACAGGCAGTTTGTATTCATCAGTGCAGAGCAATGAGCAGAATCCTAATCTAATGGCCACCTTGCTCATTACACACAAGCTGGCTGAATGTAACAGCCTCATGGGAGCAAATTCTGTTTGATGCTGTTAGATAATGCATTAAAACATGATTCTAGTTAGTAAAGGGCATTCAGATGCCACAAAAGGAACACTGCACACCTGCACCTGTGAAATGGTCTCCTATAAAGAAGTACTCACGGGTTTCATTTAACATGAAACTGCTTCAGGAAGAATATTGTTACTGGTGAAGGTAAAGGAGTAAGTGAGGATTTATAAAGAAATTTCTTTCAAGGTCTACAACAGAGTTTCAGAGCCAGTACAGAGCAACTCTGTGATTCACCCAGGTATCACAGCACCATATTTTGGTGCACTTGGCTTTATGCCATACAGGTAAAAGTTGTCTCCCTTTATTTTCCATTTGTGCAGAACAACCTAGGTGACAGCTTTCTCTGAGAGAGAAACTCCTTGTGGTCTCTGGCCACAGGAGAAGAAAGCTATTTTTCTCCAAAAATCTCTTTAAAACACCAGATGTTTGAATAGGAAATGCCGTAAACAAGGACCTCGTCTGCTTGGAAAGGCAACTGGAAACAGCTCATCACAGATGTGTTCTGGGTGTTCAAAGGTACCACTTGCCATAAAATGTCTTCTTTTTTTTTTCCTTTTTAGAAAAATATTTCAAACAAGTACCTTAATGTGACTCTTACTAGAAGAGTGCTTCTTTCATGGCAGTAAGTATGGTCCTGTCATGTGACACACATGACCTTTTTTGACAATTAAAAATAACGAACCTTGGATTGAAAAATATATTGAAAATAGTTTTAGAGATGAGCCAGTTGGCAGAACACAACCCTCAGTAAATATCTCAAAAAATATTTCACCTACCCACACAATCTCCCTGTGAGACTGTTCTGGGAAAGATGTTACACATTGCTCCACAGCTATTTGTGCTTGGTGATAAAAGTAGAATAGTGGGGTTCTACAGACTGTGGAAAGATTAGTAGAGGGGGAAAATAATGAAAGACAAAACGAGTTGGTTGTTTGTTGGCAAAGTTCGTTGGTTGTTATGGCTTGTACAAAGCTAGCCAGGAAGGACAGAGTGATCCCAGAATTATTCTATGTGCTTTAATTACAATGAAATCCAGCAGTTAATTTCAGCAATCTAATGTAGCTCATTAACACAACTACATGTCTGCACAGATAAACTTAATATAAAATAACATACAGTAATTTTACTGATCATTTATTTACAGGAAAAATGTATCTGTTGTAGGTGCCAATTGATTTTTTTTTTTTTCTTCTGCTTGCTGGGACACTGCCTTGAGCCCAAAGAAATGAAGGGGTTCTGGACCATACTGACCAGACTGTCTGGGATATCTGAGAGGCAAAAAGAGCTGGCATTCAGGGTGTAAAGACAAGAAAAGGCACCAAAAATAAAGGCCAAATTACGAGAGTACAGCTCCCACAAAAAACTTGTTGCAGGCCACGGTGGCCACTGTTACATAATCAATGGTCAGATTTTGCCCCTAGAGCTGCATTGCTGCAGGAGAAGAGTGCCTGGACTAGAGCAGGTTGTTGGGTTTACGTTGTAAGGAGTAGCCTTCCTGCAGACGAATTACTACTGAGCTCAGCAGACACACTCCAGGCACAACTTCCTTCATAAATGAGGGCAGTACTGTAGAACTTCAGATAAAATTGTGATAACAGTTTTCAGACATGATAACAGTTTCCAGATTTTCTTTTAAGCCATGAAATACCAATGTTTTTTAATATTAATCTTTTTTCTATATTATGATCAAGAATAAAATCTATATATAAGGTCCTAAAGAAAAAAAAATGCAGATAAGATCTAAAAATTTCTGTAATTTTCTCCATATTATTAGCAAAATAATTCACAGGATTCTCATTCATTAAGGTAACCCAGGACTTCCCACTGTAGGGCTCTCTCTGTTGCTTAACACTTTGTCTATATATGCTTAAGATGAAGTTTCCACTGTAATTTCTAAAATTTAATTTCAGCTACAGAATGACCAGTCATATTTTTTGAGTAGAGAATAACAGTAAAATACTAAATGCTTTTTTTCCATGCTGAAACAAAATAAATTAAAAAAAAAAAAATCCTGTCCATTAGTGTGCTCAAAGACTGACGTGAGTGTAATGCAAAAAGAGCTGAATTCAAGTTCCCCAGGCAACCACCACTTTGGCATTTTCTAACCCAGTTTCCCACTTACTTTTCCCTTAATACCCCTATGAGACAGCAAAGTACAAAACACATACACAACATTTAGCATAGGGTATTTCTCCTTACAGTTTTCTTGAAGCAGAGGTGTACTTATAAGTGATTGGAGGCTTCAGGGCTTGGTTAACTCACTGCTGGAGGCCTATGTGCGGGTTTGAAGTCTTAAGAGACGGCTAGTGCACAGTAAATCCACATGCAAAGGCCAATTTGAAATTAAAAATTACACTTCAACCTGGGAAGGTGGTACTTACAGTGCCTTGGGTATGTTGTATCAACAGCTTCAGCAGGTGTAAGGGCAATTTTGGTGGGCTTTTTCTTATGGGCATTTTGTCCCACAGCAGCATGGGTAGGAGAAGGAAGAAAATCCCACTGCCATTTCCTGTTCATTACCTCTAAGGATAAACAAAATACCAGAACACCTCACACAATGGCAAGTCATGGACATTAACCTAACATTTATGCAGAATATTGAGAAGAAGCAAGTTTTGGCAAGATGAGGAGAAAAGATTCTGATGTTTGCAAGTGAGTTTGACTTGATCTCAAAAAACATGACGTGAGAAAAATGTGGGTCTTTACACTTGAGGGATGTGAACAACTTCTCAATCCTGTATCACTGGCAAAATTTGATTGAAGGCAATTAAAAGCAGCAGAGAGATAAGGCTAGATAAACCTTTATCCTGAATCTCTAGGTAAGCCAGACTCTGGAGGCTGATGTACACAACAAGAGTGTGCTGTTTGTCCCACTGCTTGAACGAAATGGCTTTTATTTTCTGAGCAGAGACCCTACTCAATCACACCACCATGTGGTCAAGCAAATTGCTCACATGAAAGGGGGAACTAGCATCCTAATTTTTAATTTTCCCACCCAGAGAAAGAGGGATCAGGTCCTGGGAATTTGCTTCATAAACTGGAGGCAGCATGGAAGGAGCTGGCCATGGAGTGGCACCACCATTTGGCAGCACAGGTGCTGTTTATAGCAGGAAGGCACTGGCAGCTCCTTGGCATGCTCCTCATACTGCACGTCTGTGCATGTGCACCGGGCTGCCTTTGCAACTGGAGCAAGAGGCTAAATCTGTCATTGTCTGTCTCTCACTTGACTCCAAATGCTGTCTGCTGGCAAATGCTGACACACAATGCCTGAATGAGGGCTCTGTGGAGTGCGCACTTGCATCGCCCAGTCCACCCTTCTCATGTTTCCGTTCCGATGAGATTTAGAACAGTCTTTCAGGAGCTATAGGTGTTAGATGAGATGATAAGTCTCATCTAGCACAGCTGGGAAATCTCTGTTTTAGGATCCATATAAGAATTATCAATCAACAACTGTTCAGATTATAGCAAAGGCAGTTTGTTCACGCTCCCTCACACAAAAATATACATATTTCCCAATGCCTCTAGGGGTCTCCTAGAAATTATAAAAATAGGAGAAAGCCTTTCACAATAGGCTCATTGTGACTGACGTGCTACTAAAGTGTAGCAGATTGAAACTGCATGGCATGTTGTGCCATAATGTCTGTATCTGGATTATTCCCTCTTTCAGCAGCTATCAAATATGGTTTCATCTTCTTTTTTTTTTTTAAAGTAGTTTTTGCTGAGTGAAAGTAATACAGTCCCTCTGAAGCTTCTGAGGCTTATAGAAAAGGTACTTTATTTTTTCATTTGTGTGCACACATTTGGGGTTCCTACAGTTTGTGCTCAATCAGTAAAACTGAATGGAAATAAAAATGAAAAATGAAAGATGTAAAGCTCACGGATTTATTTTTATCTTGAGAACCTTCAAGAAGGAAGATTTTTCAGCCTCTAATCTTAATGATACAGCAGTTAGAAGGAGTGATTTTTCTCTGTGAGCTTTACACATTAATTAAGCTGTATTGTATATTTTTAGTTGAACTAGTCCTTGTTATTACCACCTCTGTGAATCTCCCCTTAAAAAAAAATATTCTAGCTGCAAAACAATGCTTGATTTAAACAAGGCAATTAGAAGAGTCCGCAGTCTATATGAGAATAACTGATTTTATAGTCTACTTAGAGCAAAATCTTTTACAGCAAAGTCATGATCTATCTGTTTATAAAATAAGTGTTTTTAAAGAAGGGATTACTTTTAGATAATTTTGTGTGGGCATCCTAAACACTCAAATGCAGCCACAGATGTTCTACATAACAGATACAAATTTACAACGAAACACAGTTCAACATATGTGCATTTATTGTCCAGATCTTTTTAGGCTGTCAAATAGTTTTCAAACAGTATTCAGCACATCTCTCAAATATCTCAGTACTGTGAGGTGACTGGTGCAGCATTTCTCCTTTTACTGAAATAACAAGGTCAAAATGTTCCATTTTGTGTGAATGCTCAATATAAGACAACTGAAACCTTATTTCAGAAAGTACTTAGCGTTCTATAGAGCCTCATGTTGAAAGCAGAGTTCAAGGATCTTCCTGCAATTTAAAGGTCTCTGTCAAGCACAGGGAGCAGGTGCCAATCATCTGTGAAAAATGTAATCTAGGTCCCCGTGGCAAAGGCTGAAAGAGCCACATCTCTATTGCAGTGCTTCCAGAGAGAGGCTTCTTTCTTTCCCTTAGCCAGCCTCACTGCACAGCCTTTCTGGACTCAGCAGCAAGGGATGTACGGCTCCTGCACAAAACAAATTTTTTAGCTATATACTCTCTGTACATGGGCTCATCTTAATTAAAGCAGCCATTTGAAGTCCTCCCTGCAACTTATAAATTTTCAGCTTTTCAGCCCCTGAAGTGGTCTGCAAAAAGGTGCAGCCTAAACATTCTTTGTGTCACTGGCCATTGTGTACTGCTCTGCATCACGGCAGTCTGGTGACACGCCTAAAGGAGGCACCACTTTAACAGACCCACATCAGTAACTGCAGCAATGGCTGGTGCTGCCTACAGCTCCTCTCATTCTTCTACAAGCAGCTTCCCCCCTCTCATGCCATTGCACCACTTGACTCCACAGTGCATTTGATCACCTCTCTACCCTTTGAAAGAACCATGCATTTCTATTTCACCCATTTTCCTGACTACTACCATACCTACTACCATGTATTAACAGTAACAGGACATCAATCTTAAACTAATTTTTTTTCATAGTTTTCATAGTTCTTTGAGTGTTTGGGTTGAACTAGAAGCAATGATATGAGGAATCACTCCACACCTCCTTAGCACAAATTTTCTTCAATCAAAAAGAGGAATTTAAAAATATTCATACAGACATTACAAGAAAGATGAGAAAAAGAAAGGAAGTGTTTTATTGCTGTCATATTCAACACACAGCTTTCCATTCACAACTCCCTAAACCAGAAGTTACAGCCTGAATGCAGAACTCCGTTTTGTGCTACTGCAGAAGAACAGGGCCTCTGAAGAAAGAAGTACCCAAAATGTCAGCAAGCCATGGGCCACTTTGGTGAACCACAGCTCTACAATACCCAAAGCCATAACTACGATTGCAACCAGCGGTTGCCTTGATACTGTTTCAAAAAAAACATTCAATATTCCTACTGGATTTTCTTCTGTGAGTGGCACCTATGGTACCTGCTACCATTTTACTTATGTTGTCCTCATTGGTGTGGTGTGGTTGGACATTGCACGCACACTGGAATAGGAATGCTCATTTTTATGGGGACTTGTATGGGCTTTTTATTTGGGCCAACTGTTTTCTTTCTATCCTATAGCAGTGATGGGAGTTCTCTCATGCTCTTCAGAGACAGGTGCTTCATTTTATATATGCCTGAAGTTGTGTTTACTGTTGGGAAATATGCTTCCTCCATGAAAAATCCTGTTGGGACCAGAACTAAGACAAATCAATCATTCCAGAGATTGGAAATGGATGTTGGAAGCAGAGCTGTGTAAAATTATGAATTCCAAGACTGAGCAGATAAATCCAGCCTCTGATTTATTTAGCAAGTCTTTGCATCTCTGAGCCTGCACGACAATTTGGGTTCAAGCCTCCACAGGGTTACTGGAGCAGTATCTCCATACATATCTAAAGAGCCTCAGAGTGGTTTCCTCTCATGAAATTTTTTCCTCTGAAAACATACAGATATTTTTTTGTTTGAATTTAAACAAGTTTCAAAGTGCATTCCTGGCAATTAGCTGCTGATTAGTGAAGGCATTGCCTTGTGAGTTCTGTGGCAAGTAATGTATTACACAGTGACACAGAGAGCACACATACGGTCAGTAGTACCCATTCGACATCTGTGGAGTAACAGTCCCCAAAACAGAAATGGGGTCAGTTCAAGACAGTGATGCAAAAGAAAGGCGTGGAAAACACCCTAATTTTGAAAGCCTGTGGTACAAACAAATTACCAAAGAGTAAGAAATCTGCTCTCTGAGCACAATGGTGTTCAGAAGTCGTTCCTACTTCTCCTTTTCTTGATGAATTCTTGGTGAACCTGTGATTAAACAAATAGGGAGTTCATTTAGAAAGAGCATTATGAGTATGCCATGTTTCCCATTAACAACTCAGTCACAATGAATCAACTCTTCATCTACATAATTCCAAACCTTCCTCAAGAATTACAGTAATTCAATAAAAAGATAAAAGTAGAATTAGTATAGACACTAAGCAGTGTGAAGCCCTGCTCTCATTACCTAGGCCATTTGCTTTCCAACTGTCCAAATCCCATTGCTCTCTTTTGGTTTCCACCATTTCAATCAGGCAAGCAAACATTTTAGACACCCTGAAGGGTACCTATCATACTAAATACCAACATACTGAACACAATTAATATAGTACCTCTTGACACCAATGCCACTCAACACATTTGCTAAATTGCTCTTAACATGCCAAGTGAACAAGCAAAAATAACTCAACTCCAAAAAATCTGTACTTAAACTGGTACTGTGTCCCCCCTGCCATTATTTCCTATGTATTTTTAACATACATCTTCTATAGGTTAAATAAATAATTACTTTCATTCTTGAAGTGATTTGGAAAAGGTATTTGTGGAAAAAGTAAGATTGCAAGAAGACAAATTATTGCTAACAATGAAGAAATTTGCATTAACTAATTAGCTATGTTTATGTCTGCCAAACACGTAAGATTCTGTTATTGACCCTTTGAACCTTGAATTTCTGATGACTTAAAATTTACAGGAGCATTTCATTTTCTTGTCTACTATTGGTAATGTTGAATAAGTTGCACCTAGCATAGTCATAAATGAGATAACTCAGGAAAATTACAACTGCTTTTTCTTACATGTCAAGATAACAAATACAAAAAAAAATTCTTATTTAGTATTTGACCATTTTAGTCAAAGTAGGAGAGCAATTTTCTTTGCTCCTTTTTAATAGGAAATGGGAAGGTAATTTTGAAATCTCTGCTTTTACTGAAACCAGTGTGCAGCATCTTCATTATTCAGTCATTGCTGATTAAGTTAACTCTGGCTAAAGTATGAGTCATTCACCACTATACAAATTTTTGTGCTCTTATGTTACATGAAGCAGAATAGAAAGAAAAAATTGTTCAAAATATTTTAGCACTTATTATTTGCAAGACCTTAAACTACAGTGAAGCACAAGGAATAGACACCAATGTTACAGCTTGGCCCTCAGGCTGGCTTTTAGCCTGTGTGCTCCACACAAGATTTCAAACAATACTAAGTAATGATGAAAGAAGACTACATTTTGAGAACCTCAAGTAACTACTACACCCAATTCTCCTAATTTTTGAGGTATCGACGTATTGTCCCCTGTTATTTTTGTAGGAGCAGAGGTGTTAACAGCATGAGGTACTCTTTCTGTTTTGGGTAACAATAAAGATTGTTTCAACATACTGCTCACCCCTTTGAATGAAAGACCATTAAATTTTACCTAGCTGACTTTGTAAGAAGTCTAAAACCAGGGATTTTAAACTCTAAAGAGTGTCCTACTAAAGCGTATTTTCTAAATAGTCTTTCAGTCTAGAGCCAAGAACAGCAGGATGTGGAGTATTAGAAAAGAAACACCATTTCCTTTGACAGCTTCTCCAAGTGATTCATCCCCCTCCCTCAAAGAAAACACAAATTCCCCTTCCTACTTGAATCTGTCTGACTTTTGGTTCCAAACATTTGCTCTTCCTTCTGGTTTGTCTCATGAGGGTCAAGCACTCTGCCTTCACTTCTCAGGAAGCTGCTGTTCTCTCTCATTATGTTGCTTTCTTTGATGATCTAGATGTATTATAGTAAAGGCACTCACATTAATGCATTTTATATTCCACATTCCGAAGGAATTTTGTTTTATTGTTCCTTATTCCTTAATTCCTTTTTCAGAACTGGACTACAGAACTGTGTAAAATACACAGTGTTCCATAACCAGACATACACTTCCCATTTTCTCCCACTCAAGATTACTCACTTCAGAAAAGCATGTACAGATGTTTTAGGGATGGTATTACTCACTGATAGATTCTTCTGAGTTCATGTCATCTGCAACATCCAGATTTTTTTCAAAACAAGTTCCGTTTGGTTCTTCATTCCTTTTTTCCCCTTTGGAATACAGAAATTACATGTATTTAAATAAAATACAAAGTAGGGTCATTAAATTCAATTTTTACTGTTTTTGCAGTCTCTATCATCTTACAGCCAACATTTTTTTACCATCATTTTTTTTATTTTTTAGGTAATAAATCCTACCTAACACTAACCCCTCTGGTGCATAATCTCTCTGGTGCATAATCCAACAAATCTACTAGAAATACCAAAACTGAAGGGATTTTACGAGATATCCACTATCTGACTTGAAATTTATTTAACAAACACTTGATTTACTGATATTATTTTAGTGTAATTTTAAAAATGGAATCTCATTGAATGAATGCCTTTGAGATAGTTTTTATGAGGTTACTTTAAGCAACCAAAGTTATAATCTGCTGAAGCAAGACCTGTTTTCCATAGAAAAATGTGAAACTTACTGTTTTACAGTTTTGTTTAATCAAATCCAGTACCAGGCCTTCCTGTTACAGTGCCTAAGGCTGAGTACAGTTTAACACGTTTCCCATGCAACGCTTGTCTACTTCAAATACCTCTCAAAAGTGTTATAATCTTTCACATTTATTAGATATTAATGTTAGCAAGAAAGACATCTTAACCACTGGTATTAGACTGTAGCAAATAGTCCAGGCTTTCTGTCTGAAGTGTTTATCTTTAAACGTTGTTAATTAATATCCTCCTTAGTGGATGAGAAGGCAGTATGTCATCCTCATGTGACAGTGGCACATCAGCTAATTTATTTTCAGATACAGAAGCGAAATGGTTATGAATACTTCTCTCTTCCCTGCATCATTTTTTTAGCACTCCCATACATAAATGGACTTTGTCATCCTTTGTCTGTTATACACAGGAAATTTTAAATATTTTTCTGCTTTTGTCCTTTTTAAAACAATTATTCTAAACTCCCTCAAGAGTGTTCTACCCAACCCTAATTTTTAAGGTTTTATAGTCATTCATATTTCCCCTATTAGTTAATGCTTTGATTGTTTTAGCTGAAAAATTTATTTCTGTACTGAAACAGAAAACCTCCATTAAAGCTGGGCTCTTTCTCAAAGACACACTATCGCCAGTTTTTCTCTTCGCCATAAAATATAAGATCAAAACTTTTAGTCACATTTTTCCATTTGAATTTTATTTATACTTGTACTTATCTTTGATAAATAAGGCTTTTTATAACCTAAAGTAAATATTTGACTGTTTGGTGTCTTCCCTTTTCCTTACAATAAAAGCAAATAGATAATAATGATTGATTTACAAACTACCAGTGAAATTACAATCCAGTCATAATATTAACTTTATCCATCAATTTAGGGCTCTAAATGTAACAAGCATATTCATGTTTTATCATTAGGGAAAGAAAAACATAATCAGTAACTGTGATGGACTTCAATGACTTTATACAATGACTGTTTGAATCTCTCCTCCAAACATAAATTTCACAGTAACAAAAAAGTCTCATTTTTAAATATTCAAAACAGTGCTCCAACAGTAACTTTTCTTTTTTGTTCTGACTAACAATCATTAAATATATCCAGAATTCCAAAATTTAGACTACAATATTTAACCATAATTATTACAGCTCTACCTTATATTTTTGTTGGTATATTGATTACATGTAATCAAGAAAAGGGATTTTATCACAACACCACGTTCCCCTAAGTGCATCACTAAACTACTCCAAATGTCCTAAGTAGAATTTAGCCAACCAATTTGACTTGCTTGTAATATCTTAGTACAGACAAATAGTTCCAACCAGGTCTTAGGAAAAAGTTTCTCACCAGTTGGATTTACAACCTCTCTTGCCTGTTGTTTTGGTACTTTTATTTCTATTTTTTTGTATGCATATTTTTCATTAGTTGCAATGAGTCAAAATTGAATAGTAATTTATGGGCAATATTTTTTAACTAATTGATTTTTTTTCCATTTAACAAATTGGTTTGTCTCTTAGTCTGTATCAGACTCGATGCTCTAGCACTCTTTCGTCTGAACTGCATCATTAAGGCTTTTTCAAATAGCCTCCAGATTAATCTGGATCACTCTAAAATGCAGACTACAATCCCAAATCTTGAAGAATACTTGTCAGAATGAATACCTGAACGCCTTAGTGTTTCCTACCTTCTCTCTTTCTCAGAAAACAAAGTTGTCTACTTTTTCTTCTGCAATTTTGCAATTTCAAGGCTATCTACAGACAGCAGTGTGCAACATGTCATTTGCCTCTATTTAAATAATTAATTTGATGAAATTTCCTGTACACTCCATAACCTGGCCTAATTGTGTAAGTATAATTTAAGACTTTCACTGAAGAGAAATTCATATTCCTACTGCATAAAAGTCCTCTTCTGAATTCTCAGTATTTTTAGTAACAAGTCGTCAGGCATTTCAATATTAATAAGTTTGTTGTTTCATCAGGTATTTACTTTACTCAGAGGTTAAATCATGGTGCATTTACAAGAATAAACATTCCTAGCCAAGCTGAGCAAATTCTGGTTGTCATTTTTATCACCAGAAATCTCCAGCCTATTAATTTAGTCTTAACTATTTACTGTCACAATTTTATTATTTTTTCAAGCTACCCATGGCAATATCTCTGTAACCTTTGTTTCCTTGAATACTGCATAGCACAAGAATTTGCATTTCCAAAATAAACATTGTCTCCTACAGCTTTTGGCACAACTTGCTCTTTGCAAACCAGAGCTTTGTTCTGTCTGTGTTTCAGAACAAAGAACACCACAAAAACTTTAGGAGACCCACTAGGAGCATATTAAGAGACATCTGCAGGATCAGAGCAGGACAAGACTGTTCAAAGGAAGCTTTCTTCCCGGTGACAAACATCAGTTAGAAAGCATGTTTTTGACAGGAAAGGCTTCACTTAAACAGTTTTTCTGCAAGAATTAACGGGGAAATAATTTTTGAGATAAATTACATTAACAGATTATACTCTGTACAGATGATAATATAAAGAAATAGTCCCAACAAATACTTGCACTTTGGTAGATCATAAAAACCACTGTGCAAGAAATAAAAGTTATCAGTCAGGTCTGCCTTGTTTTCCAGCAGATTTTCCTTGGTGTCCAGAGCGTGGCACCTTTCATCCAGGCAAAGAGCAAAGCTGAAGCAGTGGTGTCCCTGATATCAGTGAAGTTCTAGTAGATAAAAACATAAAGAGACAATTTATCTTGAAAATACCCTTATTGAGAGCAGTGAATGATCCTCCTGAAGTCATGCTCAGTTTTCCAAGAATTTCATTAGACTAACATTTATCAAAGCACTATCTGAAATATTACCATCTCTGAAACTTATTATAAAAGGGGGAAAAAACTAAGCATAGAAAAGGACACATGGTGGTCCTAATATTTTAAGATTTTTCAATTTGTCTAAAGCTTCTGGATACCACACATCTCTAGTTATCTTTCTAGTAGATGCCTCAACCAACATTTTCTAGATAGAGAAGACAGTAAACATATTTACACACAGTAAACATATTTCCACCTTTCAGAGTGACTTTTCGTTGCTTTCAAATTACTCACTTCTTAGTCAATCTGTTTCTCTTTCACCCCACAAGAAAGAGTCAAACCTGCACATTCATTTCAGTAGCCTTTAAGAGGTGCCACTGCAGGAAAATAAATCCTTAGCCTGGGATCTTCTGCACGTGTGAAAAGTAGATGTGAAGTACTGTTGTGCTCAACCAGAGAGAGTAGCCCCACAAGTAAAAGCAGAGACAACTTGCAGTGTTTGAAAAAAAGGGAGCCTAAGTACTGCTGAAACTCTGCAATGGAAAGCAATATTCCTCCCCTCTGGCAAATCTCCACCACTGGGACCATCCTAATGTTACTGCTGATCAGACATCCATTCCAACAATTTTAGCCTACCAGCAGAGTTTTGCTCCCCTGCCATAAAACACTGCACATGTAAGATAAATTTCCCTGCAGCTCTAAACGTGTATTTCACCCCCTCTCAATTTTATCATTAATTCTTCACTTTCCTTGTCTTTCCTCATGCATTTTTCACCTCCCAACAGTATCTGAATGAATTAAAGAGGAGCTTGTTTCTACACAGCAGATTTCTTCTTCTTTCTTAACAGCTATGCTTTAACCCAGGAAAGATTTTAATCAGGTTTCTGAAGCAATAGCCTTGAATGTAAGCACACCTTCAAGAGAAGAGCATATTTCTAATAAATTTTGAAAATAAGCCATAGGTGAAATAAAATACACTAACCTTAAAAACACCATTCTTCTTAGGTTGGGATTCCAGGTATATATGTGTGTAGCACTCTAATACACATTCAGGAGAAGACATTTGCCTCATCTAAGATTTGAAGCAAGTAATTTGTATATTTCTGTAAACTAAAAGAGTCTGAAACACTCAACAGACCTCACTACGATGACAGCTGCTTTTTTTTATTTTCAGAGGAACTGATGGGCTATTAGCCAGGGAATAGCGGAGCCTGTAGGCTCTTTTAGTTTACTTTGAAAGTGTGACCTATGAGTTTTAAGTTTTATGTGTGTACGTCTATCTCTCACAAATCAACTTCAATTGTGGACCAGTTTTCCTCTGTGTATACGTAGATAATGAATTCTTCCTGTTGCAAAGTGACCTCTAGAGTCTGAAAACTCAGTTTCATTTCAATTTGTGTCAATGAAATGCTTGACAAATTGCTCTATTTAGAGTCACGTATATCCTGGATTTCAGTGCTGAGCCCTGCTATCCCTCTGACAAAGATAAATCAGCCTATAAGGTTTGCCCTGTATCTTCATGTCACGGCTGCAATTACAGATGTGAGTCCAAAGTGTAGTCTCTGAACAAAGCAGGATGCATCACAGTGACATAATATTTACTTTCACACAGATAGAAGGCATTAAGCAACTTGTAGATTTTAGAAAAAGCTTTAAAGAGAACAAGAGAACTAATTAAGGACAACCAAACCTTTTAACGATGTAAATGTATACAGATTTTTTAGGTAAGTTTATACAGTTTTTGGTTTTGTTTTTTTTTGGGGTTTTTTTTTGGTTTGTTTTTTTTTTTTTTTTTTGTGTTGTGGGGTTTTTTTTTTTTCTTTTAATGAAAAAAAATTAGATTCACTGTCAGCTCAGTTTAGCTTTGAGGTATTGATTTAAGACTCTCCAAGACATAAAAAGCATTTCTGGAGGAAAGCCATGTCTTGGCTTCTTTTCTGACTCTACAGGATCCTCCTGGAGGAGCCATAACCCAATCCTCTTTATTAACCAAAAAAGCCCACATCAAAAATTGTGTACTGTTGTTCTGAAGGCAAAGCCTTTACCACAGAGATGATGAAATCATGCACTTATGATTTGCCCTTCCATATGCTGCACTGATAAAAGCCAATGATTCTTGGAGCAGCTGGCACTTGTTCCTTTTCTCCTTGCTCCTAAATTATTTCAGCTTCACCTGTTCCTTTCTCAAATTAGCCCCAAATCATTTTTCATTTCTAGGGTTATGCCAACAGTAATAATTGTACCAACTGGTACCTAGACCTGAGATCAGTGGACCACTCCTTTCTGAATTGGTGGGTTTTAAATTTCTTTGAGTGAAATCAAAGTTTTGCAAAAACTTTGTAAATCCAAAAGATTCCAAAAGAATGTGCAGTTTCCCTAGCAATATATATGCAGTTTACAAACATATACTATTATGTATCTTAGGATTCAAAAAATATATAATATCAGAACCACAAAACTCAGTGATCAATCAAAAACATTAAAAAGTGTGACTAGATTAATTAGAAATGGTCTGACTCCAAAATTCACAGTACAATTGTTACAAAGTTGATAAAACCTTCAAGTACTCACACAAGTAAAAATTGGAATATTTCACTGAAGATCTTTTCTCTTTTTAACAATTTTCATTACATTAAATTCTTACTGACTCTAAAGCCATGAACAGACTTTATCTTGACAGTATCAATTTAGGTCTTATACACAAATTATTAGTTAAAATTACAGTCAAGGTGCATGTTTTTTAAGAATTAACTACTTTTGTTCAGTAAGAGAAAGAAGGCAGATACATGCATGGTTTGCATGCTTCTTCAAGGTGAGAAATAAATCTTTACACTTCTGGTGTTTGTGAAGACCTGAGCATGCAGAGTTTGCAATGCAGCGGTATGTAGTCCACTTGTACTTTTATATTACTCTTCATATTTACTGGGAGAATTTTTTTGGTTTTTTAGAGGCTAGTCTTTCTCCTCAACATTGTTTTCCCTACAGATTGCTGTTACTCCACATTTGCAAAACAGTCTCCTCCTGTTCTGCTCTTCAGCATTACGAGATAGTGGATTCTAAACTTTCCATTAATGGCTTTTAATTCAACTCTCATAAGTCCTTCATTACTGTGTTCAGAAGGAGCTGAACACATCTTAAAACCTTGAGTAAGTCTCATTGACTGAAGGTTTCAAAAATAATTCAGTTCCATCTATCATTTATGATCGAATGTGATTAAAGACATCAGTTTCAATCCAGAATCTCTATGACTGTAAGACGGTCCTAATGCCCTAATCAGCTCCTAAAAATAATTATCAGTAGACAAGATTAATAAGAATACATTGTTTATTTCTGCCCAAGACTTATGTTTGTAAAAGAACAGATGATTAGAATTTTCCATATGTTTCATTATAGGGGACTGACATACAGCTATCAGTGAAAAAGTGTCCCTACAGGCTCTGGAGAACTGAGACAAAGCAGTGTTGAAATCCATGTCTTATTCATCCAAAAGAAATCTCAGAAAAAACACATAACTAAACTTCAGTATATTCCAATCCACCTTCTACAAGGGCATTTTGAAAAATATGAGTATCATTACAAGTAATATTGCTGATATTATTTTCAGGGGAAAAAAAATCCCCTACAACCTCCACAGAATCATGTTTTCTGCAAGCCTAAGTGTTCAGCCTCCTCATATATAGCCACAGTAAATCAGAGCAGACTTTCACGCAGATTGTGTTAGAAAAGGAAAGGAAGAACAACTGGATTTAATGCCATGCTTGTTTTTGTATTTTTAACTGGGGTTAGGATTAAAAAAATTTAAATTATATTGAAGTAGAGTTAAGAAAAGACAAGATGTCATAAGCAGGATCACTAATCAAACACAACCAAGATAATATGCACCATGTCTTGCTCAATGGGAGCTAATTACTATAACGTTAGCTTTGGAGTGTTTAAACAACCATTTCATTATATTTTTTCTACACTGATTAAATTTTCTCAGCATTTATAATGCATCATTACATCTGCTTTGTGCACAGATAATGCACAGCATAGCTGCTTGTTAAAACTTCACTGCTCTCCTTCATAATTTTAAATAAATCTAATTTGAATCGTTTGCATAAAGTTTTTTAAAAAATTGCTAGTCCTTTATTAATACCACATCTTAGGTGTGAAGTGACTAGACTTTGCCACTTGCCAAAAGCAGGTTTTTTTCAGTTTCAGAGCCTCAGGGAACTACACATGCCAGAGGTAAATAATAGTAAGATCTAGTAATGAATATTGGTACAATACAGCAGCCCGCAGCCAAGCTCGGTATGAGCACATGACCTCGCTGCTATTCTCCTTGTTGCTATGGCATTTTGTCTCAGGAGTGCAGTAATGGACAAAAATTAAAATGTTAGTCTTGTGGTTCATAATAATCTTCATGGATGTAAAGAATACTTCAGAGAACAACTAAGGAAATTTCTTGTTGAAACTCTTTCAGGAAGAATTCTATATTGTCTCCAGTAAAAAGCTACACATAGCAAGTGTTGTACAAGATTGTTGCAGTGAAACCTCTGCATCTGCAGGGAAAAAGCTACTTTTTTGTTGTTTTACATTAAGAAATTAAAAAGCTTAGATTTTTTTTCCTTTAACGTTGTGAAGCAACAATTTACATTTTTAATTATTGACCATGCAAGACTTTATTTCTCTTTGCCATTTATGATATACTTTTTTGCATGTTTCCTAGACCTCTTAACTTTAATGTATGAATGTTAAATATTCTACTTGGACAATATAGTTTGCTACCAGGGAAGACAGATCTGGGAATCCTGAGGGCCCTGGCTCCCAAATACACAGTTGTGAATTACCAGGAATTTGAAGTACCATTTCAACTCACAAAGCATTATGAATTTTGGGGGAAACATTGTAATCAGTGTAAAAGCACTCTACTGGAGGACATCAGAAAAAAATATCCATCTTCTTTCATCTCTGTACCAGGAGGTTATAAATCTTGACACACAAGAAGACTCAATCAAAGCCAGGCTCAGCTTTCAGTGACATTGACATAAATCTAAAAAATCTTCTCTCACATTTAAGGAGTAAAGATAGTAGTATCCAAAATATAGATTTACCCTCACATGTTTAATATTGCTATTATTTTAATTGGAATAAATCCTAAAATGGGGTGCTGATGATGTAAAATTTATTTCCAGTCTAATAATTGCTCTTTAATTATTTTACTTCTGCAGTGAACAAAAATTATGACACAAATACTGTTAAATTGGTTATTAATATTTCTGTTCAAGATACTGCATTACCCCAGGAAGAATCCAAATAATAAAGAATTATATTGTCAGTGTAGCTGTGCAAACATTGGTCACTCCAAAGGAATTATCATATGACACAAAACAGTGAATTGGACAAATGATGGAAATACATTAGAGACTCATTTAATAGATCACTGTGATGATGGTAATGATGAACATTTACAACTGGGCAACGTCCAATTTTTTGTCCAAAAGGCATGTTGTTTTGTTTATTTGTTTATCTTTCTTTTCAAAGTCCCTAAAGTCTACTTTCCTCTTGTGTGGAACATGATCTGTGCTCAACTGCTTTCTCCTTGCTCTACGGGTAATTCACAATAAGAAAAGTAACTTCTACTATTTCTATAGAAATATAGAAATTTCTATAATATTTTCTCTTAGAAAAAAATAAATATTTTCTCTGCTGAGTGAAACAGAACTCATCATCTATCTTCTCCTCAAAGAGAATGTTTTTTCAATGGGAGTTAAACAACACCAAAATTATGTAAGATATACCCAGTCTGTATTAACTAGATAGCAGTAGGAGTTTTATATTAGATATGAAAGTCCAGCACCAGTTTCAGCTTGATAGGCATGCTGCTAATAATTACTCCTCAGCAATGTCTGTCTCAGGGAAGATTGCTCCTTTGTCCACAACCAGCTTTTTCTGAAGGCAGAAGCTCTTGAAGTCCTTTTCCTGTACTTATACACAACTATTTCAAAATAAAGGGTAAAGGGACTGGCCTGTGAGCAAAGAAATACATGCTACTTCCCTTTCCTCCTTAGAGACACCACACTCTTTGAATTTTCCCAAATAAGCCAAACACAAAAAAAAAAAAAAAAAAAAAAAAAAAAAAAAAAAAAAAAAAAAAAAAAAAAAAAAAAAAAAAAAAAAAAAAAAACTTAAAGGAGCCGGAATATTGTAAAGAATACCAGAGGGTAACCTCTGCCTTAAGACTCAGAGCCATTCTGCAATGGTCCTATAATGAAAGCATTTAAAATCCTTTCATCAGAAGTAATTACAAGTTTCTCTCTTGAAGAGAAGAGCCTTCTTCAGAAAGTTTTACTCCCCTGTACCTTCAGCTGCCAGAAAATCAGAAGCAGGAAGCAGGAGTCTGAAGGGCCAAGCAAACTACAGACCTTTCATCTTCTAGATCATGAGCCCAGATCCTTCAGAGGTGAACAGCACAGCTCTGCAGACAACAACCTCCATTCAGTGTAAACAAAAGAAGTGGCAGTGCCCTACGGCACATTTCAAACTCTTCAAAGAGGCTAATTCTTCGCGTTTCCCCTTCATTTCCCTTGAACCAATTTTATTTCATTTTAGGCTCAGAACAGCCCTCCCTCACACCAAAGGGATTAGCAGGTGCTTCTGCACACAGATGATGCGAGCTGATCCTGTGGCAGGGCAGCAGAGGCAGGCTGTGTCTGTCTCCAAAGGACGACACGTTCACTCTATCACACGTTCGTCCTTGAGAACCGCAGGATTTGCAGATGAGCATCCTTTTTCCTTTGGTAACAATAATACTGCTCTCAGTAAAACTAGGAAGGACATGCCAGTGACAATTTTCTTTCTCTCTCTCTCTTTTTTCTTTTTTTTTTCACAGAGCAAGTGGAAAAGAATACACAAATAATGTGGACAAAAGTTGCCTAAACAAGAAGGACTAAAACTATAATAAAAATATATCAGTCAGGAAATCCAGTAGCTCTTTAATTAAGTCAATGAAAGAGATCAGGAACATGTAAGTAATATATTGGATGCTATATAATTTTCTAACAAAACTTTGGATCAAAATCAACCCTTCTTAAATACAATCAGTGTTTTGTTCAAAGAATGGCTAAGGGATAGTTCCTTCATTATTCTGAAAAATATCCTGTTCCAAGCAAAGCTTTGCAAGATAGAGAGAGAGATGCGAGAGAGAGAGAGAGAGAGAGAGAGAGAAAGGCAGATAGACAGATAGATAGATAGATAGATAGACATATAGATAAATCGATCCTGACTTATAATTCAGGCTAAATACTTATGTTCTCCCTATCCCACTACCCTAAACTAAGTCAGCTGCTTTTCCTGATCACACTTTGACCCAACTAGTTGTTAAAGATCCTTAACAGCTGGTGCATTGTATTATTTTTTTTAGTTGCAAGTATCCTACAGTTGCTGCACTGACCTGCAAAGTTTCTGTGAAAGAAAGATACAGACGTATCTTTGTACGGACAAAATGTACGGACAAAACAATAAATTCAATCTGTGAATTTGAAGCCAAATTGTAGGGTAGTATGAAGGATAACTGAAATTCATAGAGATTAATTTAATATGCAGTCAATAAATATCACAACCACCTTGGTTAAGAAGTAGAAGAAGTAGAAGTTCAGTTCAAGTTAAGTTTTAGGGTATTCAGCTCTGCTTTTCCCTCCATACCTGTTATCTCCACATCATGGTCGGCTGATGAAGTCCTGCCTTAATGCAATTGCATCTTCTGCACAAAGAGATACCCGAAAGCCTCCTGGGTCCTTTTCCATTACCAAAAAAACACCATATTCTGTTGTGCCTGGTTTTATTACCCCTAGAGCATCTATTTATCATTTGCTGGAATCAAAGTAAAATTAATTTAAAAAAAAAAAAAAAAAAAAACTTTCTTTTCTATATTCAGCATAACAGTACAGAACTCCAGGTATTGGACTATAAGAGATCCGATTGCACACTGTGGCCTCCCCAGTAGAGACTGCTAGCTAGATTACACAAATAGGGACAGGTTAAAGAAACAAAAGAGAGCACCTTCACACAAAGCTTTTCCAAAAGCTCGCCTGAATCTGAAAAGAAACTTTCTAGAGCAAGAGTGTTTTTAAAATATACAAAGCATGAAAGAAAATACTTGATAATGAAGTAACACATTCTCCATTAAAATGCAATTCTAATGAAATCATTGTTTGGTACTGGAAGAAAAGCTTTCCTCAGTGCATAAAATATGGCATTATCTGATACAAAAATTTAATTACTATCTTTATTGGGAAAAAAAAAATTAGGCCCAACTTATCCAATTCATCCCCTTGTGGATAAAAAAGCAGAACAGCTTCCAACTGAAGTTTGACTCTACATATCTGTTTTTGCACAAAAACGCTTTTCCTTTTCCCACCTGTATTCCTCATGGTTTTCATCTTTTATAATGATAACACTATCATGATTCTTGGAAACTAGCTAGGTCAAGTAGCTTAATCCACTTATGCAAGGACATGAATTTTGCATAACCTAAGAGGAGTTTAGTGACATTTCGCCCATTAGTGCTCAGAACCCTATGGAACACTTCAAAGACTTTATTTGTGAGAGAGACCAACCAATGGAACAGGCTGCCCATAGAGGTGTGGAGTCTCTCTTTCTGGGGAAATCCAAGAACTTTCTGGACACAATTCTGTGCCATGTGCTCTGGCTTGACCCTGCTTGAGCAGGGAGGCTGGAGCAGATGACCCACTGAGGTACCTCCCTCCCAGCTTAACCTGACCCATCCAGTGACCCTCTAATTCTGTGAAGAGGGTGGCTGTGTGTGGCTCTGTACGATCTCTCCATCCTTTATCACTCCAAACATTTTCCCTCCTGTGAAAACAAAAAGGAGTTCACAGTAATCCCTTTGGCATTTTGAGGATTGAGCCAGCAGTTCTGCGCAAACGAAGTGCCAGCTCAGGTGGACGAGTTACAGGGCGCCAACACAGTGAGCACTGCTGCGGCTGTGCAATGACATCTGCCACTGCACCCATTTCCCTTTCCTGTCTGGAGGCAACAGGATTGTCCCCAGGTGCTCTGCTCCCATCTCCTCTGTGGCCGTGGCTCAGTCAGGGGCAACTCCTTCAATGCTTTTTACTGTAAAATTCAACTGTGATTCAGGTTTTTTTGTTTTTTTTTTTTTTTTAATTAATCTTTGTGTCACGCCTAACCAAGAAAACTGAAGACTTGACAAAGTAAAAAACTTGGGCCAGGAAATAAGCCAAGTGTAATTGCAAACAGCCCATTTCTCGCCCAGCAGGAGTAAGGTAGCACTGCCAAGAGATCTAGCAGATTCAGGACAGGTAAAGCTGCCTCACAGAGGATCAGCAGATGCTGTTCTACAAAGACCTCATCTCTACTTGCTCTTTGGAGTTAGGCCAGAAAATATTTCAAATAACAAAAAAAAAAAAAAAAAAAAAAAAAAAGAGCAAAATGAATGTTTTATTCTTGTTCTGTTCTGCTAAGGAGAACAGAAATAAAAATAGAATTTGGGGCAGAGACAGCAGCACATTATGGTAGTGAACACACTCAAAGATAATACTATCTTGTCAAGATCTATCCCATAAAGGGTTTCATATGCTGCAGTTCCGCTTCCTCATATTCATGCTGAAAAGTTCAGAAACTATTTTCTAGGGACTCAAAGCCAGAAATCATTCTTTCAGTCTAGATTACCTCATGGATTGAAAAGGTTACCAAGCCCAACAAAACAGTAAAGAAAGAGTGGTATAAAGTGGAAACCTGAAAAGATATGAGGGTAAAGGCAGTATTCACAACATATTAGACACAACCTACCAAAGAGTTTTAGCAGGGGCAGGAAAATTTGGTTTAGTATAATGAGCTGCATTCATAGCAATTCCCACAGAGAGATGTCAGGAAACAAAACAAACGAAATTTTGCAGTCATGTACCATTTTAAGTGTTACCTCACCAGAAACCAGCTCCACAAAAATTTTCAGACAGAATTCAGGTACTACTTCTAAATAAGCAAAGTTAACCATGGGAAAGGACTTGTACTAAGATCAGCAAAGCACTCTGTCAATTAGTTATTCTGTGCCCAGGCTCTCTCAGGGCTCTGCATGAGAAAACAGCAACCACTGGATTGTGCTAAGCCTTGCTGTCTCTGGCTCATTGTGACTTATGTGTACAAGTCTGGAGCATTCTGCAGCGCACAATGACTGCAGGTGTAGCACTGAGCACAAGCCCTTCAGACCTCACAGAGTCCAAGTACTAAGTAGCATCAGGGAGACACAAAATTTAGACTTTTGTGATGCATATTTGGCACTATAGACTTTGGGGAGGATCCTTCATGTCTGCCTGATATCTTTTCCCACGTGGGAAGAGGATGACTGCTTTCTATCAGCATACAAGCAATGCAGCATCTGTGACTGAGGAAATTAAGACCTTGTCCATTTTGTGTTTGTGAAGTGTTAAAACTGCTCAAATTCCTGTATTTTAAGTAAAAAATATGAAGCAGCCAGAGGTACCTTGCATACAACCATCAGTAGTCCTATTACATAAAAGAGAGTCCTCAGGTACATGGAAACTGGATTGGATCTTGTTTGGGATCAAAGAGACTGATGCTGGTAAAACCCTTTTTCAAATAGAAAGTCACTCAACTGCTCAATTAAACTGAGTTCTATTGCCTCATTCCTGAAGCTGGATTGGAGCTTCCCTGGAACAAAGAGACTGTAGATTTGGGACTGTGAGCTATTCAGTCTCATACATTCCTCAAAATACCTGCACAAAATCACTGGAAGTCTTTATGCTGTGGCTTCCCCATGTTTAAACAAAATAATTGTATATAGTCTTCTCTACCCATCAGAAGCCATAGTCACAAGCATCTCAAACTCAGTTACATTCTTTGTCCTTTCCATTATTTTTGCCATTTTAAATGTATAGATCGCAAAATATACTTGTTAACAATGAACTACAACCAGAAAAAGTCAAAAACATTTTAATAAAAACTCCAGTGGCCATATTGACACTAAACATGGTAGGACACAATAGACTAATTTCATTCCACTTCCCACATTTTTAGCTTCATCTACATATACAGAAGTGCCAGCTGTATATTTTTCTTTGAGTCTTTAGGGTGTGGAAAAAGCATGAGTTCTTTTGACTGGTACTCTGTTCACAGCTAAGCCATTTGCTTTCAACTGAACACATTATAATTTATATTCATTTAATTTCTCCTTTCTTAGTCTCATGGGAAGGGGAAAAAGCTAGTTGAAAATTTGCATCTGACCACTCTGACAGCTGCTCTCAGGCAAGTTTTTCAATCTAGCATGACCTGCAATTTTTTCTGGTTAGTGAATACATGTAACATTGCTTTTCAAATTTCTTAAGGGAGTGGCACTCTTTATTTTAAAAGAGTTGAATCTGCATGGAAAGAGACCTGGGGATTCTGGTCAATAGAAAGTTGAATGTGAGCCAGGAGTGCCCTTGCAGCCAGGAGGGCCAAGCGTGTCCTGGGGAGCATCAAAGGCAGCATCACCAGCTGGGCAAGGGAGGGGATTGTCCAGCTCTGCTCTGCACTGGGGCAGCCTCACCTCGAGTGCTGGGGGCTGGTTTGGGCACCACAACACAAAAAAGACACTGAGATGTTAGAGAGTGTCCAAAGGAGGCCATGAGGAAGGTGAAGGGCCTTGGGGTGAAGCCGTGTGAGGAGTGGCTGAGGTCCTTTGGTCTGCTCATCCTGGAAAAGAGGAGACTGAGGGGAGACCTCACTGCAGCTACAACTTCTTATGAGGGGAAGAGGAGGGGCAGGCACTGATCTCTGCTCTGTGGTGACAGTGACAGGACCCAAGGGAATGGTCTGAAGTTGTGCCAGGGGAGGTTTAGTTTGGATATGAAGAAAAGGTTCCTTATCCAAAGAGTTGTTAGGTGCTGAAACAGACTCCCCAGGGAAGCGGTCACAGCAGCAGCCTGACAGAGCTCAAGAAGCATTTGGACTGTGCTCTCAAGCACTTGACTCTTGGGACTCTACTGTGTAGAACCAGGAACTGGATTCAATTATCCTTGTGGGTCCCCTCTAACTCACGATATTCTATGATTTCATTCTATCATGTATGGCATACAAGAAATAAATGAAAACCTCATAACAAATTACTAATGCTGTTATAAAACACATAAATTTGTTTAAAATTCTGAAGTTTGTCCAAGTGTTCAATTTTCTTTCCTACATAATACGATCTAGAGAGTAGAATGTTTTATTGCATTGAAATCTTCTTCTGGATGTCTTTAAAGATAATTCATTGAGTAGTTAATGCTTAGCTGAGAGACAGATTTGCAGGATTAGAATGACAAAATCCAAAACTTGAGTCCTGAACAGAATTAAAAAGGAGAAGAAACACAAAGAAAAACTAAAGGAAAAGATAAATTTGAAAAAAATAGCAGAGTTGTTTGCTCGTGTTTTGGTTTGGTTTGGGTTGGGTTTTTTTAATAGATCTGTTTGAATCTGTTGAAGTTCAAAGATCAATTTGCTTTATCTGTTTATATGTCCTTCTGTAGTCTTTCTCCTTAAATTCACCTCTATACTGCAGCACAGTAACATATTATCTCCTCTCACTCTTCTTCTTCCCCAGCATCCTCTCCTTTCTTCACTGGACTTCAGCAGTGTTTCTGTCACCACCCAGATCTGCATCTACCAGAACTGCAAAACTTATTTCAGCATAAGAAAAGGTGGAGAAAGGGGGGAGAAAGATATGATTAACTAGAGTGAGGTCCCAAAAAGTTTGTAATTTGGGAATTTTAACTGGATATAATCTCCCAGACTTCTGGTGCATCACTATCACTGTCTAGCCAGTGAAAATATTGATGGCTGCTGTAGAAAATATTAATTGCTCTGTATACATCACTTAAACAGGGAAGAGCCAAAGACTATCAAGTCTCACAGCATTACCACAATTCAAATAATATCACAAGCTATGGCAAACCCCTATGAAAATTATTCTATTCTTGTGATAACTCCATTTATGATCTGCAAAATGTTTGAATCAGATGCCTGCTTTCAAATCAGGTACTTCTGGCAAGGTTTTTGAAAGTGACCTCAGGGAACAGTTCTGGGCAAATAGAGGAATTTTCAATAAAAGTTTACAAGAAGTCATTCTTTAAGCATACCCTATGCTGTACTTGATCATTTTATACATTTTCGGTAGTGTAAGACTCCCTCTCTGTGGGCTTCACCTCTCAGAGCCAGAAATTTTTCAGATATTCATGAATTTTTGTCACTTGAACTTCTCTTGTAAACTGGGACTGCAGAGTCTCAGGTATTTTGGACAACAGTACACAAACTCATGGCAGGTCTGCTCCTCTTCATCAGTGGAAGAGTGTATAAACAAAAAAATCAAAAGCAGGTTTGCTCATTTTCACATCCATTTACATAACACAGTGTAGAAGGCGCTAACAATAACTGGGAACTCCATTCTGTAAGCAGTGAGTCAGGTGACATCAGCCAGCAGAGATCAACAGGAGTAAAAGCTAGACCTAGGGTAGAACTGAGTTTACTGAATTCCCTAACCTGTGCATCTCAAAGGACGCTAATTTCATTTCTTAGAGTGTCTTATTTCCCAAAACAGCAAGTCCCAACACCAAGCAGGGACAGACCTCAGCTGAGGGACCACCTTGTTGGCCCCAAAGAGCCTTAACAGACTTCTGAGATGAGTGACTTGAGTTCACTGAATAAAGAGGAGTGTTATTTATCTAGAAAAATGCCTAAGTCAAAACTCTAGGAACACACACAATGAAAATTTCTTCACTGTTCACATCCCAGATTTCACAGCCACGTGGTGAAGCACCTGCCATGAAATAAAATCCTGCCCTGGACAGGCTCCAGGCTCTAAAACAGGTGCTAATGACACTAACTGAGTCACAGTAGAAATCTGAAGTCCTGCAGGGTAGTCATAAAACAGAAAATGAGAAAGAGCAATACACCAAGAAGCTATATAATTTATCAGAAATGTAGCATGTTTATCCAAGAGCTACTTAAAACAGGTTCAAAAAGCAGCACTTACATCACTGATACCATATACAAACCTTGTTCTATTAGAAATTAGAGGTTAAAGTGCAGTGATTAAGTATCTTATTCTTCCTTCCAATATCACAAACACTGGATCATGACATTGTCCTATCTCATCCCAATCTGCCCATAATTTGCAATCTTTCTTTGCTTATTCATATCTGCCAGGGAAATAGCTGAAAATTTGGACAGAGAGATTGTAAAATCTGAGTCTCTAAATCTGCCAGTCAGTGCCAGGAATGCAACACAGGAACACACATGGACACACTGTTAGTTTCTATGTAAATTAATTAATGCAGAAAGATAGAAATTAATTTTTTTGTTGTGGTTTGGTTTGGTTTGGTTTGGGGTTTTTGTGCATGATCCTTCAAGGGTAAAAAGCAGAATGGTAAATCAGTACAGCAATTCACCCAGACTCCCAGGCCTTAACCTTGTACCATTGAAATTAACAGAAGTTTTGTCACTGACTCCAATGATATGATGGTATACTGTAATATCTGAAGCTTCATAGATGCAACCAGAAATGTCACAGGAGAGTATCAGAAAACCACTGTAATAAGTCAGAATATCCCTCCAGTAAAATACATTGCTCAAATATCAGATGTCTTCCAAAGCATCTGTATCAAAACATAATTTTGGATCAGTCCCCTTGAATTGGTCATTTCTCCCCCAGCAACCACACTTATAACTCTGCATCATCAGTACATCTGAGACTGATAAATATGCTGAAAAGGTCATGTCATGCAGCAGTTGCTGAAGGGATACTACAAAAGGCCAGAAGTAATAAGTCATGCAGGAAAAATTTACTCACTAATCTTAAAACTCTTAAAATCCTTCTTTGCAGAATGGCAGAACACTTGCAGGAACAGTGCATGCCCCTGCCTAGCTAACACTTTCAGTACCTTCCTTTTCAAAGTATTCTTCCATGACACACTATTTGGTACATTTTAATTGTTGAGTTGGACCTTTTACAACTGCAGAAGACAAGAAGATGAGAATTTTGCATAGGTACACTTTAGAATGGAAATTACCTGGCTTTTCCAAATATAAGACGTGTATAAGGTATCACAATTTCCAGTTACTCTTACAATAGTCTCAGCATATGGGATATCACAGCATATGGGATATCTCAGCATATGGGATAGCGTGATTTATGTTCTTTCAACAGTTTAAACTCACCTATTTACTATTTTGTTACAATTCTATCACAGCACATTTGATGTCACAAACATAAGCAGAGCTGTTTTTCTCATCATTTATTTCCCCTTACCCACTACAAAATAAAAACAAAGAGAGTTATATCTGTTTGGTATAAGGGTAAGCTCCAGAAATGAGTGCAATAAATGCTCTCAAAGCATTTTTTCTCTTGCAACAAGGCATGAATATTGGAAACTCATCTTGAATACACACTGTCTTTTTGACATAAAAAGCATATTTAGAAACAAAGTGTATGGAATATCAGCTTACCTCACAAGATAAAATTATGTGAATGTTTGCTTTGGCAGAACTCAAGTGGAACTGGTTATTGTTTTGCAGGAAAGTTTTAAAGATAAAATAAGGTTTGGCTCACCAAATAAAATAAACTAAACTTCAATAGTAAGCAACCTAGGAAATTAAGTTTCTCTATTATTAATTTTGCTGTTGTTTTTCTGCTCAGGGGCAGAGATCATTTAAAATTATAACCAGTAGTCGAGCTAAAATAAATGTTCTGATAAAGAGCAGCTTTACAGAAATATATTCAGCTGCTATAAACTTTCAAATGCAAATGACACAAGACATGAGTATCTGGCTACAATAGTGCCCCCAGGTGACGTCCTTGTTTCAAAACGCTTCTCTTGTACACCAAAGCCACGACAGCACAGAAACGGACGGTCTCCAGCAGCTCACGACTAGTGCCTTGGAGCTAGAGTTCATTCCCTGGAAACCCTGTGATGCACATACAAATCCCACTTAAGCACCAGAAATGAGCAGGCTGTATGGGATGTGAGGATCAGTCCAGATTTGTCTCTTCCCCAGTCCAGTGGCTTTGACAGGAAATCAGCCTCTGCACAAAGCACAGCTGACGGATGCTGCACTGAAGTCTCATCCGGCTGGGACACTGGGACATTCTTAACTAGGCTAAGGACAAGGAGGGTGGTTTGAAGTAGACTTTATTGGGGTTTTTCCCATTAGACTGGAGAGTGGAGGAAACAAAGGATGAGTTTAGTGGAGGGGAGAACACTTCAAAGAAAGATGTACTGAAGGCAAGTTTAATGAATTTGCTGCAGTATTACCAGGTGCTGTTCTGTACATCTTTAAAAGATGTTTCACATAAAAGTATTTATTCTGCTACCAATATTCACCAAGTAGAAAAATACTTTTTTAAAGTATGTTGACTACAAAACTTAGTGCAGAGTGAACAACATTTGCTACCATCCACCTCATCATTCAAGAACTGAAACATTCCTGTGGTTGCCTCCAAGACTTTGCTGTTGAAAGATGCTTGATTGAGAACTCTCCAAGTGTGCATTCCTGTTGTTGCATCCATTTCGGTGGACACAATGAGGTAGCACAGGGGTGTCACCAGTATGCAAGTATGCCAGAGAGAGATCTTACTCCAGCATATAAAAGATTTAAACAAAACTTCCATCTGTGTACAGGGACAGGACCTGAAACCGCAAGCACTCAGGACCCTACAGGGCAAAGTCCTCTAAGTCCTTATTAGCAGTATGATAGGCTTCAGACCAGTGGAGAAGCACAGATTCCAATTCACACACCAGGAGTTTGCTGTTTGGTTTTTGGTTGGTTGTTCTTTGGTGGGGTTTTGGGGGGGGTGGGGGGCTGGAGGCTGGGGGCAAGAGGACTGGTGGTTTTGGCGTGGTGTTTTGTAGGATGGCATTTTTGTTCATTTTTCTTCTTGGGTTGGTTGGCTGGTTTTGGTCAGTTTAAGTTTAATAGGGAATAAAAGTGTATTCTTCACTTATAAAACCTGTCCTTTAAGGAACTGTACAGTTGAAGGACTAGTCAAAACTAAGAATCCTCAGCCAGCTGTTGCATCTTAGTAACAGTGAAAAATGTTTTAAACAACTATGATTCCAGCTGTCTGTGTAATTTCTTTCCATAAAAAGAAGTCAGGCCAGCTGTAGCTTGTTGTTTTCTAACCACTTAACCTAAGCATCTGAAAGAGCCATCTCCTCTGTAATATTAACTGTCTGGTTGACAACACCCTCTAATACGAAGCTTCTATTCAGTAAGGGATAAAATAGCCAGGGGCTACCTCAGGAATTGTGTTTTGATTGCTCCTTACTCGTGTTACCTTGCAAACTTAATAGACATTTTGGGCCTATTTATTTATATATAGACTAGACTGTTTGTCATGGGGAAGCTGTGCTGACACCACTTAAACCCAGCTGGCAACACTAAAATCATTGCCATTTGGAACATTATATTCTGACTACCTGTGGCACTCCAAGCGCAACATATTTGGACATTAACTTCTGGAAAGAACCAAAGAAATTAAAACAGGCTCCCCATCCTTCAAAACTCAGCATTTATCTAGCTATTTTAAAGTCAGTCAGAAAAAACACAGCCATGAAAAGGCAAAAGAAGCACTTTTTCCCAAGCTTTGAATTAATTCTGAATGCCACTGCACAACAATACACAGAATTAATGCAAAGGCTGAGAGGGCTGCTTGAGGTAAAATTGCATAAAAACACACATCCATTAGGACTTTTCTGTTTAGCAGACTTAATGAAGTACAGCACTTTCCCATGCAGAAAGGCAGGATCTGTGCTATTTACAGGCTGGTTTTCGCTCTTATTGCTGGTTTTTGCTCCAAGTGCAAAGGAGTACTTCAGATGCCACCTCCTGGCTAATCAACCCTACTGCACTGCACCAGGCTGGCTCCCATCTGCCTTCCTCAATCTTGTGAACAAAGACCAAATAGGTCCTCCTTTAATTGTAATCCAAGAAGGTACTTTACTAGTTGTATTTTTCACCAGTGGTAATGACTGAAAAACAACGCTGTATTTTCTGCCTCAATCTCTGCAGTTTGGAAGCAGAGGAAAAGTCTAGGAACTTGGATGCAGTACAGAAGGAAAGTGACAGGTCCAGTGGAGGGTGGGACAGGTACTGCAGACCCCCAGTTAGATGTTGGTACTGAACTAGGTGGATCTCTGCTCTGCCGAGATCTGCCACACCCTGTAAAGTGTGGGGTATTCGTGGGGAAGGTCAAGGATCAAAAAGAAGAAATCACAGATGATTTTACCAACACAATGGGGTAAAACTAGCCATTAAATAATACAGATTGAATACGGCTTTGTGGTGAGGAAGAGAATGATATTTACATGCACATTTTTTAATTTGATTACTATCGTAACCTCAGCTTCCAGGTACGCAAACATACCACAGTCATTCTTATTCTGGAGATAAGAGGTAAGAATGAAGTGAATGTCTTTGGGTAACCAGCATATTACAGCAGAGAAGCTGAAGCCTTTGAAATTCTGCATCTTGTTTACATGGGACTATGACCCTAAAGTAGATGGAAATGAAAAGGATTTGAAGCCTCTTTCAACAGGAATTTCTAAGGTTGCTGCTTCTACCTATGTATCTGCTGAAACATGAAAATTGAACTAAAGAGAAAATGTTTAGAATAAATACAGGTATTTTACATTGCTAACTCAGACTTAAACTAAAAATTGTAAGATTCTACTCATAAAATTGGAATAACTAAGAAAAAAAACCTGTCCTGCACCTTTGTCATGGTTTGACGCTGGTGCAATGCCAGTGACCCATGAAAATATATCCTCTCCAGTGGCTGCTGTGAGATGTGACCAGAATTAGAGCAAAGCAGGCTCCAACTTAAGAATAACGGAAAAAACTTTATTAACTTACAATATGTAAAAAGGAACACACACAGAACTCAGAATGAAAACCTGCCAAAACTTTCTTCCTCTCCCCAATTTCCATCACAGCACAATGAGATAAAAACTTAGATTCTCAATCCAGTTACCACCCCTCATATAATCAACTCTCAGCTCATCAAGGAGAGAGGACTCCCCCTTGTACCACAGGCTTCCCTCAGCTGAAATCTCTTGTGTTTCCATGTCACTCGTGGCACTGCCTGGAGAACATCTGCCCTTGTGACTTCTTCCCTCCATGTCCAGCGCTCTCACCACTGCACATGGACCAGGACTGCTTTTAGGGTTCCCCTTTTAATGATGCTTTGCCCACTTCCAAAAAAGCAAGTCTCTCACTTCCAGGACACCAGTCCCCCCCAAATTTACCCCCTGGGGCCGAGGGGCCTTGTGAACAGAGATCTTCCTCTCCACTGAAGACGGAGGGCATCACCACACCGTCCTCAGCTGTCTCTGTTCACACCACTGCTTCACTGCACTCTCTTGGCTCCAAGGCATTGCCTCCCCCTAAATGCAGTCTCTGGGTCACAGGAAAATGTGTCTGTCCATGGCTATATAAGAAGAGAGTCCAGCCAAAGGCTACTCCATCATCTCCTCCCACCTAGGATTCTCCTCAGCTTCTTCTGACATCTTTCACTTGCTCCAACCTTCACCACACTTGCCCATTTCCTTCTATTTCATGTCTGTCTCTCTTCTAGGAGCGTTTAATATTCTGCAAAGTTTTCGTTGTCCAAGAAAAGTGTTAAAAATCTCAGGCTCTGCCCACCCAGAACTCCCATGGCAGCTGGGCACCTTCTCAGCAGCTGGGCACCTTCTCCTTCTCCACCGTGCTGCTGGCACATGGTATCGAATTCCCTTCTCTCTCTCCCGGGGCTGGGGGTGGGAGGGCTGCCCAATGCCTCTCAGTGTTCCTCCACCCCTCCGTCCTGCCGGGAGCTCTGGCCTCCTCAGCCCAGGCCACATGGCTTCCCCTCCCACACCCAGCCGTGCTGGGCAGGGGAAGGTCCAACCTTTAACCCTGCCACAACCAAGAGAGGGTTCCCCTGGCCGTTCTCTGCTTTTTAACCCCCTGTGTTCTCAGAGGCGTATCCATGTCTTCAGTGGCTACACCAAGTGCCAATATTCAAATCTGAGCACTGATTGGTTTGATCACAGCTTCCTGAAAAACCCACTTCCTTGTCAACCCAGGACGCTCTTCAAGATACTGTCTTTCAAGCAGCCCTCATAGAACAAAAGTCAACAGCAAGTGAGAATATGATAACAGATCACCCTACTTATCAGCCCCACTTGACTCTGTTGGACAAGACACAGGTTGTCTTTTAACAACCTGGGTGTTTGAACCAAAGAAAGCATCATACTTAGTTAAAAACAGGCCCATGGAGGGTAGAAAGTCACAGGTACAATTCCATGTAAATAAAACCACAGCCATCAGTAGTATCTACTATCTCCTCAACACAAGATGTTCTGGCATTGTGAAAAGAAAGTATCACACTCTCAGAAAATGCACATACCTCAGGCAAGGCTGGGGCTACCTGCTCTGTTCAAAACCTTGACTGATGAGAAGGCCACAGAAGTAGAGCAGTAGACTTAATCTCTGGCTTAATAAACAAGGAGCACTGTTTCATTGTACTGCACACTGACTTGCAGCCAAGACAGACAACACTTGCATAAAAACAGCACATTACAATAAAAATTGCTTGCATGTTTGAAGTTTCCCTTTTACACTCTTAATCTCCCTTCAAATTTTCAATTTTTGCAGCTTCTTTTCTTTTCTGAGTTATGATGTTGACTTATCCAGTGCTCTGCATCAGTGTTTGTCTCCATGTAAAAGAGGCTGGGGATCTCTAGCTTAAAAACATGAAGATTGGGAAAATATTCTCTCCTGAAATTTTTAATATCTTAGACAGTAAGATGGGAAAATCAGCACCAATAACCAACATCAGATAGAGAAATTAATAAATCTGTAAGAAGAGAAACATTGGGGATGCGAGTTCTTTTTCCAGGGTGGCAATTGGTAGTTAATGTTAATAAAGTTGACAAAGTTAATAGGATCTTAACTGGGAGTGTTAGTCTGTTGTTGAATGTACTTTGTTTGCCATTGTTAAGTGTTACTGTCTTACCCTGTATTTGTAGCCCTGTGCTTGTATCCCTTTCTGCCGGGAACCACTTTTCCTGCTCCCAGAAGGACTTGCCCCCCTGTTCTTGTATCCCTTTCCGTCAGGTCAGGAACCACTTCCCCTGCTCCCAGAGGGACTTGCACCCGGACTGAATTTTAATGAGGAGCTGTTGGTATTGTATGAACTCTCTCAAAAAACAGCAAACCAGTGCATAAACTATAGTTTTAAACTGGCTGCACTACCTGGAATCATCCACCATTTACAGAGCCAGATTCCGTCCTGTCACCATGACTTGAAGAATACTCAGTCGGGATGACACCCCTAGACTACGAGCCAACATTGTCTTCCTGAGGACTCTTGTGAGGATGGAGGCCCCAGCTCTGCCGAGAGACAAAGCTGCACTCCTCCTCCTCAGCGTCGTCCTGTGGGAGCAGGGGCAGTGTGCGCGACCCCTCGGGTTCCCCACCCAAGAGCTGTTCTTAAGAAATGCCTTTTGAAAGGAGCTTGTCTCCTGGCCCTGTTTTTCACAGCTTGGGGACTCGTCTGGGATAGCCACACCTGAAGAGGACCAAGGATGGGACGGCCGCCTGCCCTATTGGGCCTCCAGGGAACAGCTGGCTACGCCGGACCTGGCAGGACAGCCTGGGACTAGCGACGCAGAGGAGCGCCAGGACCTGGTAAGAACCGGTGGCGGGAGTTGGAGGCGAGCGAGTGGGGAGTGAGTGAGACAGGGGCCGGCAGCTCGGACCCCCGAAGCGAGTGAGGACCTTCTAGTACTGCGGTTCCGGACTCCCGCGAGGGGGCCGGCCGGGAAAGGAGGGAAGCGAGAGAGGCCTAACAAGGCCCAGAGGAACGAGTGAGGTGTCTTCTGGGGCCAGAAGGGACCCCCCGCAGTGTGCAGGGGATAGCTGTATGAGTGGCACACAACAGTGGTAGGCTTTTTTAGGCCTAGTAGGGGTACAAGGGAGGGGCAAGAGGGAGCCCCGTTGGGACCTAATCCCAGTGCTGTGTATTGTAGGGGTGCGAGGGAGGGGCAAGAGGGAGCCCCGTTGGGACCTAACCCCAGGGAAGTGAGAAAGTCAGGCCTGACAGTGTGGGTGAGTTTCCTCTCCTTGTCCCAAGTGTGTGAGTAAGTTCCCCATCCTCACCAGTGTGAAAGTGAAAGATGTCTGAGCAGTAGAAGAATATTAAGTGTTGTGTGGCCCATCTGTAGCTTTCTGTTCGGGTAGGGGTACCTTAAGATTTTCCGTTAAGAATCTAGTCATTAAGTTGTCAGTAAACGTTGTGTTGCCCGTCTGTAGTTTTCCGTTCGGGTAGGGGCACCTTAAGATTTCAGTTAGGAACCCAATTAGAGTCAGTATGGGAAAGTGCTTGAGTAAAAGAGGGAGATTCAGAAGAGAGGATGAGAAAAAAGATAAAAATATTCCCCCTGATAGCCCTCTTGGACAGATGTTAGATCAATGGGACACTCGGGGGGCCACAAAAGGCTTAGACAAAATAAAAATGATTCACTATTGTATGGAAGTCTGGCCTAAGTTAAACCTGCAGGGGGAGTGGCCATGGTATGGGACAAGAGATCCATGGATGTGTTCCCAATTATATCAACATCTGAGAACCCGAGAAAGTCCCAATCTTGAGCAATTAACATATGCTGCATGTTGGCAGAGAGATACCATCGGCAATGAAGTTATAAAAATCTGTAAGCTTCAAAAACAGGAAGAGAAGAATGAAAGGAGGGAAGAAAATAGTAAAAAGTGGGATCCCCTTGATTACTTACCTCCACCTCCTTTCCCTCCTATTTACCCAGTCATGCCCCATGTTCCTCTCCCAGATCCCCCGATTTTACCTTTGTCTCCTCCATCCCCAGAACCAGCAGCCACCCCGATCCCATCACCACCTATGATTAATACCCCTATCCTAACCTCAACCCCCTCACCTGCTCCAAACACTCCTGTCCCACCCCCCTCTAATCCGGCTATTTCCCAAGTCTCCCTATCAACCCCTTCAACTGTCTCTCCATCTCCGCTTCCAGTGCCCCTTCCTATGGGTTTGGTTTCTTCCCCCTCACCTACCGCTATACCATTACCTCCTCCTAACTGGGAGGTGAGCGCCTCCATCTCTAACCCAGTTAGTGTAAGTCAACTAGCTCCCACACCGGCCGTTTCTTCTAAGAGGGGTAACCCCACAGAGGGACCTTATTGTAATACAAGATCTAAAACATCTAAAGCAGAGAAGCTTTTTCCTCTTAGAGAAGTCCCCTTGGGTGGGATACGTGGGGGGCTTGGGTTTGTGAATGCCCCATTAACGGCCACTGAAGTTCGAAGTTTTAAGAAGGAATTAGGGAACTTAGTGGAGGACCTGGTAGGTATATCGAATCAAGTAGACCAATTTCTGGGTCCCAACATTTACACCTGGGGAGAGCTGAAGTCTATTTTTAAAATTCTATTCAGTCCTGAAGAAGTGAGGATGATTAGGGCTGCAGGAATGCGGATCTGGGAGCGAGAAAATCGTTCAGGAGATCCCAGTGACCAGAAATTACCCTTACAGGACCCTGACTGGGACCCCAATGGAGAGGAAGATAGAAGGAACATGGAGGAGTATAGGTCCCTGATGGTTAGAGGGATAAAGGAATCAGTTCCTCGAAGTAATAACAAAAAACTAGCTTTTGACATCATGCAGGAAAAAGATGAAACCCCAGCTACTTGGCTTAACAGATTAAAGAGGAACTTCCAATTATATTCTAATATAAATCCTGATAGCTCTGAAGGCCAAGTACTTTTAAAAGTGCAATTTGTTACGAAATCGTGGCCGGACATCCGGAGGAAGTTAGAGAAAATGGAGGACTGGCAGGAGAAGGGAATAAATGAACTATTAAAGGAAGCTTTAAAGATATATTTAAGGCGAGAGGAAGAGAAAACTAAAGCTAAAGCTAGAATTATGGCAGCTATAGCTAGGGAAAGTCTGGGGGGGAACAGAGATCAACGGGGACCACCACCCAGAATTAGTGATGGTGGACGAAAGTCTGCCTTTGAAACACCCAAAGATAGACCTATGCCACCACCATGGGTCGAGACAAATAGGAGACCAGGAGCACCACTAAGCGACAGGAAATGCTATTATTGTGGAGGGATAGGACACATAAGAAGGGATTGCAACAAACTCTCTTTGGATGAAGCAATTACAAAATAACAAGAGGCTCTTGAGAGACTTCTGAGGGGTGATGACTAGGGGTGTCAGGGGCTTTACATGTTAGAGGACCCAATGTACCATCAGGAAGAGCCCCTGGTAAACTTTGAGGTGGGTCCCCAAAGTGAAGAATTTGAATTTTTAGTCAATACCGGAGCAGATAGATCAAGTATAAAGGAATTACCCACAGGAGTGACAACGGGGAGAAAGGTCTGTGAGGTGATAGGAGCAGAGGGAAAACCATTTAGAGCCTCCATAGTTGAAAGTGTAGAAATTAGAGGAAATGGAAGGCAATGTGTGGCTGATCTTATCTATTTACCTAATCTAGAAAGTAACTTATTAGGAAGGGACCTACAAGTTCAGTTAGGAGTAGGGATTATCCCAAAGGATGGGAGAATGATAGTTCAGATTATGAAATTGACATCCGGAGATATAGAGCAGATAAACCCAGAGGTTTGGGCAGGAGAAGGGAAGAGAGGCTATCTAGACATCCCACCAATAAGAATCGAAATGCAGAAAGGAATTTCTCCCGTTCGGGTAAAGCAATACCCAATGTCTATTGAGGGCAAAAAGGGATTAACCCCTGTGATTGAGCAGTTATTAGAGGAAGGTATCCTAGAACCATGTATGTCCCCACACAACACTCCTATTTTAGCGATCAAGAAGGTGGATGGAAAATACCGATTAGTCCAAGACTTAAGGGAAATAAATAAGAGAACTATAACTAGACATCCAGTGGTTCCAAACCCCTACACCCTCTTGAGTCAGATCCCAAGGAAGCATGCCTGGTTTACCATTATAGATTTAAAAGATGCATTTTGGGCATGTCCTCTTGCTGAGGAATGCAGGGATTGGTTCGCGTTTGAGTGGGAACAAAAGGAGGAAACAACAATTAAGGTGGACTCGCCTACCCCAAGGATTTACAGAGTCCCCGAATCTCTTCGGGCAAGCCTTAGAGGAGCTTTTAGAACAATTCACCCCTGAAAGTGAAGTGCAAATTCTACAATATGTAGATGACTTATTAATATCTGGAGAAGAACAGAATAATGTCAGGGCAACAAGTATACATCTTTTAAATTTCTTAGGAGCAAAGGGTTTAAAGGTATCCCAGAATAAGTTGCAATTTGTGGAAGCAGAAGTTACTTATCTGGGACACATAATTGGGAAGGGATATAAGAAATTGAGTCCTGAAAGAATTTCAGGCATACTATCAATACCAGCACCAAAAACTAAAAGGGATGTCAGAAAGCTATTAGGTTTATTTGGGTACTGTAAGTTATGGTTAGACCAATATACCCAAAGTGTAAAATTTTTATATGACAAATTGGTAAATCCTGACCCAATAGAATGGACAATTGAGGATGACGAAAAGCTAAATAATTTAAAAGACAAACTATCCTCAGCACCTGTCCTAAGTTTGCCAAATCTTGAAAAAGAATTTGACTTATTTGTAAATGCTGAAAAAGGAATTGCATATGGGGTGGTAGCCCAAGAGTGGGGAGGGTGTAAGAAACCAATAGCTTACATCTCAAAACTGCTAGACCCAGTAGCTAGGGCATGGCCCACCTGCATTCAAGCAGTTGCTGCAGCAGCCACCTTAATTGAAGAAACTCAAAAACTGACCCTGAGAGGTAAAATAAAAATCCACACACCCCATGATCTAAAAACAATTTTAAGCCAAAGAGCCCAGAGGTGGCTTACTGACGCTAGAATATTAAAGTATGAAATAATTTTAATAAATGCTGGTGACCTAGAGCTGGTAACCTCTAAAACTCTAAATCCAGCGCAGTTTCTCTCTGGCGAGAAATTATTAAACCTGGAGCATAACTGCTTGGAGCTCGTAGACTTTCAGACAAAGGTTAGGGAAGATCTAGAAGAGATACCTTTGCCTTATGGAAGGAAATTATTTACAGATGGATCTTCAAGAGTAGTGGAGGGAAGAAGGGTGTCTGGATATGCAGTAATTGAAATTGCAGAAAAGGAAGACATGAGAATTACCGAGAAGGGCAAACTGCCTTCTAATTGGTCAGCTCAGTGTTGTGAAATCTATGCTTTAAAGAGAGGACTTATTAGAAGGGGACCAAGGGACAATTTACACTGACTCACGGTACGCCTTTGGAATAGTTCATACATTTGGAAAGATTTGGGAGGAACGTGGGTACCTGAACTCTAAAGGAAAAAATTTAGTGCACACAGAACTGATAAGATCAATATTGGAATCTCTACCTAAACCTGCAGAGATTGCCGTAGTACACATTAAGGGACACCGGAAAGGGGATACCATCGAAGAAAAAGGGAATCAGTTAGCTGACTAAGTGGCCAAGGAGGCAGCATTAGAACCAGGGGAGCCAGTAAAATTACTCAAGTTAAATGAAGTGTCAGGCGAAGAAAAGAAAGGAGAACCAATATTCAGTGAGAAAGAAGTAAAAGCAATAAAAGAATTAAAAATGCATCAAGGAGAGCGAGGGGAATGGCTGACACCAGATGGGGGCAAATTTTTAAATAAAGCCCTAGCTCGGAAAATGTTAACTGAGATTCATGAATTAACCCACTGGGGGGTCCAAGGGTTATGTGATCACTTTTTAAGGGAAAACCTATGTATTGGAATATATGAGTTAGCAAAGGCAATAACTCAAGGGTGTTTAATCTGCCAAAAAGTAAATCAAAGGGTGATGAGGAAAACCATACCAGGAGGAAGAGAATTAGCCCAAAGACCATTCCAAAATGTTCAAATAGATTTTACTGAAATGCCCCCTGTACAGAGTTACAAACACCTATTGGTAATAGTTGACCACCTTACTCATTGGGTGGAAGCCTTTCCAACTAGAAAAGAAACCGCGGAAGTGGTTGCCAGAATTATCTTGGAAAACATCATTCCCCGATACGGGTTGGTGAACAACATTGATTCAGACCGGGGACCACACTTTTATCGCCCAAGTATTACATAAAATAATTGAGGCACTAGGAATAAAATGGAGATTACATACCCCATGGCATCCCCAGAGCTCTGGGAGGGTAGAGAGAATGAATAAAACCCTAAAAAATGTATTAACAAAATTAATCGCAGAAACACAGATGAACCGGCTCAAATGTCTACCTCTCGCCCTTTTAAGGATCAGGACCAGACCCCGATCGGACATAGGGGTTTCGCCCTATGAAATGATGTTTGGACTCCCATTTTTAATGACTTCTTATAGTACTGGGGACTATTTAGAAGGGGAAACAACTGCTCGAAAGTACCTAGAAACCATTGGAAAGACCCTAGAGAGTCTGAGAAAACGAGGATACCTTCCCCAAACTTCTCCCCTTGATACAGATGTGCACCGAATAAGTCCAGGAGATTGGGTGCTAATTAAGTCATGGGTCAATACCCCATTAACTCCAAAATTTGAAGGTCCCTTCCAGGTATTACTCACGACACACACTGCAGTGAGGACACAAGAAAGAGGCTGGACTCACATCACCCGAGTCAAAGGACCGGTACCACCCCCCTCAAACAGCAGACCAGATCCAACTGCATCAACTACAGACTCTCCCACGTGGGTTGCAATCCCGAACTCAAACAATCTCAAAGTAACCTTTAGAAGGAAACCAAAGGTCATCTAGGAGGATTGACAAAAGGACAGAGACTAATATACCAAGATTATTATATTTTTTGTTCAAGTCATTATTATTTAATTGTTATTGCTGTTAACTTATGAATGTAGAATTTTTAGTTCGTGTTGGAGCCTTCATTTGTTTTGGAGTATTATTTTGAACATAGAGGACAGGTTCTTTCACCTATTTTAAACTGTTTAAGATTACAAGTTGAGGAGTTATAAGAGTCAACTGTTAATATTATAGTTAAGGTTAAAGTCACTACAAGGTTATACCAACAATAGAGTTCTGATAATCTGTTTCCTCCAAAGAAAACCTCTGGGGTTTCAAACTTACTCTCCTACAGAACATTCCTCAAGGGCTAACAAATTGATAGGAAGTGGGAGAAAAGAGAAGACCCTGCTGCTCATCAGAAGGGAGAAAAGTTCCCCAATCCTAAGAGGCAAGGCCGGGTGAGATCGTGGTGATGATTCATACCGGACTCTTGGGAGGACTGGTGGTAGTCTTGTTTATGAAAAGTGTAGGAAGTAAGGAAAATGCATGTACTAAGTGCTATCACCCCTTATATGATGGGGAGAACCTTGGGTCGTTGATAAGGGTTCACACCAATGTAAACCCTAATTGTTTTAACTACTCCCAGTTATCTACCTGTCAAGAGGACGGGAAAATCTATTGGATTGCTAGAAGCACTGCCTCATTTAGGCAACGCTTGCTTGGAGAATGCCCTGTAGGAGAAACCTGGTTTTGTTTTGAGCATGAAATTAATCAGGAAGGGCTGAAAGATCTAATAAAGGAAAGACAACTGACAGTAACCACCAAAAAGGATGAATTAGAAATACCCCTAGGAAAAAATCTATTCCTAGACCTAGTTGAAAGGATTAGTAAGGAACTAAATTTAACCAACTGTTGGGTCTGTGGGAGTACTAAAATGACAGAAATTTGGCCATGGGAGGGAATTAGTTTAGCACCATTAGAAATTCTAAGGTGGGAACACTCAGGCCAGAAACCTCAAATCCTAGGACAAAGAAGGAAAGAACAATGGGACTTAAAATCTAAAGTAATTGGGGAAGAATGCATAATAAGGATAGGGAAGAGATATAATACCCCAGTAGGAAAGATGGCATGCAAGAGATATCTAAAGATTGAAGACTTAAATGCTAGATGGATTCCCCAAGAGCCAAATCAATACTGGTCCATTGGGAAAGAAGAAAAGGGGTGTATTTATCACGAAGGGTATAGACTGAACAAATGTGCGGAAAAAGGAGTAAACCCCTTTTGGGGAATAAGACAAATATCCAAATACTGGGAATACCCTTGGGAAGTTCGAGACATCTTTTGGAAAGCCCCCAATCATCTATTTTGGATTTGTGGCAACACAGCCTATACTACTCTTCCAGGAGACTGGATGGGAAGCTGCACTATAGGTGTCATCAAACCCGCCTTCTTCTTATTGCCAAAGGAATCAGGGTCAGGCTTAGGAGTTCCATTGTATGACAATTTGAGAAAGACTAATCGGAAACGGAGGAATATAATTGACTTGGGGGGCGAACAAAACTGGAAGGGAAAAATCTGGACTCCAGAAGAAATAATTAACACATATGGGCCTCAGGATGGATCCTGGGGATATTGTACCCCAATTTACATGCTCAATAGGATTATTCGACTCCAGGCAGTACTAGAAATAGTCTCCAACAGAACATCACTTGCCCTTGACCATATTAGCTACCAATTGGCCCAAACTAGAACTGTCATCTACCAAATTCGACTTGCAGTCGATTATTTATTAGCTGATGAGGGAGGGATATGTGGAAAATTTAATTCATCAGAGTGCTGCCTGGAAATCGATGATAAAAGTGAGGTAATAAGAAACATCTTGACAGAAATACGAAAAATAGCTTATGTGGGAAATCAAGAGTGGACTCCTCTAATGGGCACCAGTTGGTGGGATGATTTTTGGTCTTTCAAAGGGAAATGGTGGAAAAAAAGTAATTTTTATGATGGTGGCAGCATTAACAAGTTTAATATTTTTGCCTTGCCTACTCCCATGTATAGTTAGGATTATAACATCCACTATTCAGGCTGGTACACACATTTCAGAAACAACTACTCAAGCCCAAACCAAAATAATGATGGTTGAAAGCCAAGAAAGAGAACATAAGACAGCTAAAAGAGTTTATGACCAATATCAGAAGTTACAAAAGTTTTACTCCAAGGAAACAGAAATTACAAATTGATGTGGGATTAAACCCGATCAAAAAGAAAGAGGGAGGATATTGTAAGAAGTGAAACATTGGGGATGGGAGTTCTTTTTCCAGGGTGGCGATTGGTAGTTAATGTTAATAAAGTTGACAAAGTTAATAGGATCTTAACTGGGAGTGTTAGTCTGTTGTTGAATGTACTTTGTTTGCCATTGTTAAGTGTTACTGTCTTACCCTGTATTTGTAGCCCTGTGCTTGTATCCCTTTCTGCCGGGAACCACTTTTTCTGCTCCCAGAAGGACTTGCACCCCTGTACTTGTATCCCTTTCCGTCAGGTCAGGAACCACTTCCCCTGCTCCCAGAGGGACTTGCACCCGGACTGAATTTTAATGAGGAGCTGTTGGTATTGTATGAACTCTCTCAAAAAACAGCAAACCAGCACATAAACTATAGTTTTAAACTGGCTGCACTACCCGGAATCACCCACCATTTACAGAGCCAGATTCCGTCCGGTCACCATGACTTGAAGAATACTCAGTCGGGATGACACCCCTAGACTACGAGCCAACATTGTCTTCCTGAGGACTCTCGTGAGGACGGAAGCCCCAGCTCTGCTGAGAGACAAAGCTGCACTCCTCCTCCTCAGCGTCGTCCTGTGGGAGCAGTGGCGGTGTGCGCGACCCCTCGGGTTCCCCACCCAAGAGCTGTTCTTAATAAAGGCCTTTTGAAAGGAGCTTGTCTCCTGGCCCTGTTTTTTACAAATCAACATGATAAGAATCAGAAAAGTGGGCTTAAGAGGTTTATTGGAGAAGAGCATGTCACTTACTTACACTAACATCACATGCTTTCAGGTTTCTAACGCTAAATATCAGCCTTTCATTCCCATACAGTATTTATTCTCCACTAGTCCACACATACAGACTCCTTCATCCAAGTCCTGATATCAATCTCTTGAGAAACTCCTGAGTCTCCAACTCCAGCTGAGCTCCTCCCCTAGCTACAGCCACCTTTTCCCCATGATCTAATAAAGTCAATTTTGTTTATCAGCAATTTCAAAGTAATTTTCAAATACAGTGTCTTGTCATAGGTCATTGGGCCTATGCCATGCACTGTCTAGGTTTGCATACAAGCCTCTGTTATTTGCAAAACACTTTGAAATTATTCTTGATGATAAGAACTGTATAAATAATATTTCTTTACAAACTGCACTAGTGTTGTACCCAGTTCTGTCATAATATTTCCCAAGTTTAGGGCATTGAGACAAGGTTCTTGTAAACTGTAATTACTATTTTTTAAAAATTAAACAAAATAAAACAACAAATCAATTCTCCTCAAATCGTGTAGTCAGTTTTTGACCAACCCTTGGAAATAAAGGCCAAATTAAAGTAACCCCATTATCCATCTCTCTCTCTCTGCTTCACTCTCGTGTTTCAGTCACTTGTCACTAAGATGAAGCACATTTTAAAGGAAAAAGGCTTTCCCTTCTGTCTGGGAAAAAAGGTCTTGTTGAAACAGAATGCTTTTTCATTTGGGGGCTGACCTTGCTTTCATTTCCTTTCACTCTTAATCTGCACATCACTACAGCAATGTTACTTAGGCAGGGAGATAAATATCTGGCTGTTGTAGGAAAATAACACCCAAGAAAGTGCAAGCAATTTATACACAACTGTCAGGACACAAATCTATGGAGAATTTTCCTTCTCTCCACTAGTTGTACGAAAAATTTACAACATCCTTCATTGATGATCTTGCCACCACCTCCTGAGCTCACAGGGAACTGTGGAATTCTTGCTCTTTTTTAGAACTCTCAAATGTAGAAATTTGACACAGGAGGACAGTATTTTACTGCAGCTTCCCAAGAGCACCAATTAGTTTCCTTTCTTTCATCTACACTTGCTTGGCAGGCAGGAGTGACACTTGATCTGACTGAAGACACATCACTGTTAGGGCTCACAAACACACAAACAGCACTGCTCTGAAGAAAGTAATGCAACGAATAAACATGAGCATGTGGTCAAGGAAATGCAGTGTAGCACAGCTGCAGGGTTAAATATGGATGCTGATAATTTTTCTGCTCCATCATCCTGATCTGCAAGTAATACAGCCCAGAAATGGTGTTTCATCATTTCAACATTTGTTTCATCATTCATTCCTTGAGGAATTCACAGCTATGCAACATCAGTCAGAGCCAGATAAAAGATCCACTGCTAGAGGCAACAACTTTTTGGTCTCAGCTTGCTGTGTGTCAGAAATGCAGTTTCTCTGCAAAAGCCAGATAACTGAACTAGAAAATTCATCAAGCTGTTCCTTTCAATTAGTCATCACGACAAGCAGGATGGGTTTTAATGCTTCTCAGCACTCTGTACATGTTAGCACAGTTTTGTGAAGATCATTTTGAAGAAGTAATGCTGGAGGGAGGATCAGGTAGGTCATTGTCATTAAAAACACTTTCATTGACTTTTGCCAAAGTGAAACTGCTGATTGTTCATTAATGCACTCATCTCCTTTCCATACATTCAAGACTGCTTCACAACAAGACCTCGAAGCATGCATTCCCTTTGGTTTTGTACTTCTTGCTCAAATCACAGTTAGAAAAAACCACGCTTATTTAGTATTCTCATTAATAATTTTTAGCAGGAAGAAAATGTGTCAATTTTATTCCTGACTGATACAATGCCTGTGGGGTTTATGAATGCATACATATACTGTTTCAAAAACAAGGAAGCTTTGGGATAAAAACAAATTACATTGCAAATCAACCTAAAAAAAAAAAAAAGTCAAACTAGAACCTCTGCATACAAAATAATTCACAGCACTAATAATTAAATGCAGATTGTGATGGGACAGCTCACAAGAATATAGAGCAGGGAAGTAAAAGATTATGTATGGGTCCTCCATTTCATTACAGGGCAGAGAAAGAACTGTCATCTGCTAGCAAAGTGATAGCACCAAGACTTCTCTTATTTAGCTAGACAACTGAAAAAATAGCTTTAGGCTAAGCAGTATCAGCATAAGAGGCTAGAGGATGAATTTGAGGACAAATTTGAGAAAAAAAAATCTTAAAGACTATCATGTATGCCACCTTAGCCAAGGTGAAGTAAGGGGAAAAAAAAGTAATTGGATACAAATATCTGAAGGGAAGAAACATCAAAGGAAGAAGAATCACTCGCTGAAATAGAAAGCTTGCTATGTTGAACAAAGAAATGAAATTAGAATAAGGACATTTAATACAGTTACTACCAAAAATAGCTTATGTTAAAATACATCAGGATATGGAATATATCACAGCAGAACTGAAACTTCATAACAATTTAGAGGTAATAAAAATACAGGAGGCAGAAAAATACAAGAATTCTGCATTAGAAATGTGATGTTATGGAAAGAACCAAACACCAGTACTCCTAGACCACTTTTGTCACCTTATTTTTAATTAATAAGACTGACAATGTATTTAAAAATTGCAAACATGTAAATGCTGCATTGGTAATAAAGCTAAATAAATATTTTTCTAAAAATATTGGAAACTTACCAGGATATTGAAATAATTTACACACTTTTTCCACTTTGTGTAGACATATTGGGAAACATTGGTAAATACAGCATGAGAGTATTTATGCAACGTTTTGGAGAAGTTTTGGGCATTTTTTCTCAGTTTCAGCCCCTACACTGATACCCCAAAGGGAAAGAATTCCACAGTAACCACAACAAGGCCTCTGTGATACAGCACCACACCTCCCAGGGCACACCAGTGTGTTGTATGCGTTTGGAGGGAGCCAATTCCCAGGGGTTGCCACCCTCCTGCAGTGCTGTGGCAGCACAGGCACTGTAACAGAAGAAGCTCTTGAGGGTTTCAAATGAACCATAGCTGTTTACATTATTCTTTTCATATTATTAAAACAGTGACAGTCTGACAAAAGCTGCAGATTTTCAGAGAGAAATGCAGAACAAAGTGGCATAAAGCCTGCAGCCTGGTTGTACGCACAATTAAAAATGAACTGGCTACAGAGACAGATGCAGTCCCCCCTGACCTTAACAATGTTGATGTTTACATGTGAACCTCCCCACTCCACTGCAGATAAGGAGTGACAGACAATACTACAAATTAGTGAAGGTCAACAGAGCAGGAGACAACAGTTAGTCAATTACGAAAGCAAACCCTCCACTAAAGCACCAAGTCCTGTGTTTTCTCAGAATAATCAACTGCCTGAGTCATGGGCGTCTAATAAAATTGACCTGTTTTTCCTTTATCTAATTGACTGATGCCTAGAATTGCATGGACCTTAGGTGTGATAGAATTTAAGTCTTAATATCACGTAGCAAAAGGTAAACATCTAATTAGTCCGTCTTCAGGTCTAATGGTTGATCCTGCAATGTGCAGTTCTATCCAACCATGACAAAATTTTCAGTTTGAAGGGTTTACAAAGACAAAAAAAGTTGTTTACAAGCTATGTATGAACTCTACTGGGTTTTAGTAAAGTTGCTACAGCAAAACAGCTCTTGTGTGAAGAACAAGGATTGAATTATAAACAGAGGTTAAAAAAAACCAAAAAACTAATGCTTTCCTCAGACAAGATGTATTCTTTCTTTTAGAGATGAAAAAAAATCATTGTTATTTTTCTTGAAGTAGCAAGGCGTCAAAGTTTTCCTGATTCATTCCCCAGAATAAGTAATTCAAAATCCTAAGTAGACTTACAGATATGGTTTTGTCCCTTAGCTCTATGGATTATCTTACATAACTATTCAGACACTTTAAAAATATGTCTATAACTTCAAGATTTTAAAGGCTTGGTGGCTTTTTCCCACACATTTCCTACATATGTTCTTCAGAGGAATGGTCTCAGATCTTGCTCCCCACTGGGAGGCATCTGGAACAGCTGTTGCTGCTTGGTGCCCCCTCCTTTATCCAAGACACTCGTGTGTGCATTCTAGTTTAGGCACCACTGCTGAGCTTTAACTGAAATAAAGCTGGACACAGGTGGCAGGGGCTGTTTGACAATTGGATTTTCAGGAGTCCCATACGCCCAAATCTCCCAGCAAGAGCTAGTATCCAACAAAATCTGAACCCAAACCAGAAGATACCTCGGAGGTTTCTATCCGTGGCTCAGTGAAAAAAGTAGCTGGACTTGAAAGGTCCAGTAGGTTTTCTTTTACTGAAGGATCTATGACCCTCTTCCCCACCAAGTACCCTCACTGAAGTTAGAAAATGGAGAGCAGCTATCAAACTCCACTATTATGTCATTTTCAGAATGAGAAGACAGATATAATTAAAAATTATTATTAAAAAAAGAGGATAAAATTTGAGACAAACTCCAGAATTATAATTTCTGTGTACTGCGCTCTGTACTTTTCTGTGTATAACACCTTGTGCATTCACAACATAATCAAGGAGTTTCTGCTGTGAACAAAGCAATTCCGTAGGGTTTCCACTAATGCATTCTGTTTGAAAATATATTTTAAAAAAAGGTTCATCTAACAGTGCACCACAGAGCACAGCCCATGTAAAGGGTTTTTTCTGACACTAAAAACTATAGAAGAAGAGGCTGAAAAAAAGGTTCTTGGAAACTCAAAGCCAAATTTTAGTCTTCATTTATGCACAATTTGGTGACAAAATACACACATTCTCCCTCTCTTTCTCCAACTACACACAGTATTTTACACAAACACAAAAATGTTTATGCAGTTTTACATATGGAAATACAATATACAATTTAGAAAACCAACTTCCAAATTCATTCTGGTTCTCATTGTTATATTAGTACTTTGTCTAAACCACTAACTACATTTTTTCAATGTTCTCTCTTTTTCTTGGGAAATTTACTAGCTATTTTCCTTCCCTCCCAGCTGCACATTTACTGACGCCTCACTAACACATTTCCCTTGAACCAATTTTGCTTCTCAACCATCTCTATGTCCCCCAGTATCATACTGCTGTTTCTGGACTAAACAATGCATTCTATCGTCACTCAAGAGTCATTCCCTAAGAGGCAAATCAATTTATGCACTATTTCTCACTCCTTTTACCAACAGGCTACTCATTTGAAAAACCAACATTTGCTTTCAACATTCCTAAGATCAGGACACTTAAAATACACACCATGAACTTGAGTTTTTTAAACAATACTTCAAATGCTCACATACATCCACAAGAAAATAGCCACAGTTTCCAAAGACTATTAAAACAATACTTTATGCTGCCACTTAAGGCCATCTAGATCTACAGAGAAAAAAGCCCAAGAAAATGGAATTCCTTTAGTCACTGACAAGAGCCTATTACATTCATGAACTGTCACAAAGAGTTTTAGAAGGAAATAGTGAAAAAGGGAAAATAAGCAGACTTTACATCTCCTGATGATCAGATTTAGTGCATTCTACAGGTCCATTTAGTTTTAGATGGGTCCACTAAAAGGTCTTAGAGACTTTTCACAAATTTTTAAGCTTTTTCTGAGTTATCTCCTACATAGTTTAAGGTAATTCAAAACAGTTACTGGTCTGATAATGTTAGCACTGTCATGCACAATCAACTTCTACATAAATATTTCCATTCATCTGAAAAATTGCTTATATGATAACACCAACAAAAACTAAGCCAACATCTGAAGGCTGCATGTTTATTACCCACAGCTACAAATTAAATCAAATTACTAGTTTACATTACTTTTAGCAGGATTAGTGCTCAAAAGTATGAGTTTCCCTTGGGATCTTTGAGAAATCAGAGCCCAAGTTCCCTTTTAATGAAAGATATGTTTGCACTAGACAGAAAATTAACAAACAATAAGACAAATTAAAAAAAAAATACAGCTTCACTAATTACTAAATATTAATTGTGTTTAAACTCCTTACCAAGGAAGGAATAATAATTTGTTTATTTTTTATGACACTACAGTCACTTCTGATGCAGTAAAACTTTATTTAAAATAAAATTATGTTCCAGAGAATGCCTTAATACATATCTTTCATCTGGCCATCACGGTCTTTGTCTCATTGCCAAGTAGGCTTTACAAAGATCCAGGAGGAAAATTAAGGGAAGAGGATGAGTTCATGTCCTCACACATAATTTGTGCCCTGCAGTACAAGGGTCCTGTTGCACACATCAGCAGGATCAAGTATTTCCTATGGCAGTGGGTGTGGCCTGCACAGAGCTCACTGAGCTCAGGGAGGTGACACCAGGAGGAATTAGGCTTCCTCTGACCACACTGAACAGACACAAGCTCTGCAGGACTTCGGTGAATATTTACTTTCACCTGTCTGCCTAAATACACTGAGCACTGTGCAAGCCAGCTGCATATCCACACAGCAGACTTGGGCTCCTGCAGAATGCACCAGTTGTGTCCCACTGGAAAAGAGAAGGTTTGGTTCCATCTTCTGTAGAGCTCGTGTCCAACACAAGGGCTTTCTCACCAAGGGAAGCAGACACAGCCCAAAGCCAAGACCTGCTGCATACCAATGTACAGATCACCAAGGGACAGAGTTTACATAAGACAAAGAAGCACTAATACAACTTGCAAATTCACCCCTATAATACACTTCACAAATTTTGAGCTGGCTCTTGTATTTTATAGTCTGGTAAGTGCTTTACAGAAAATTACTGTCTGATAAATTTTCAGTTAACATACATGAAGGACTAAGAGGTCCCAAATGGGAAAATTAGTGAGAACTTCTTGAAGAGCAAATTTAAACATATTAGTTTGTACAAAACTGATGTCATGGCAGCACCAACTTTGTGTTGCTGTTTTAGTTTAAGATACAGGCTTATGAACCAGAAAATATTGTAAACTTACATTGAGATATGAGGTCTTTGGAGCAAAGCAAATGGATCTTTGAAAGCAATGTTAATAGAAAGTGGTTAGCACATTCAGGCAAATGAAAGAACTAATTTACATGCAATTAAATTCCAGAGACTCAGCAGAGTAATTCTCAAGGCTGGCCAATCAAAAGCCTGGCATATAAAAATAAGAGAAAGAATATGTTAATTTATTAGTTAGGGGAAAGTGGTACTCTCTTTTTTGGTAACTTGTCAGACAAAAGCCAAAGGAAATATATTTAAATGCAACCTTTCAGAGAGGTGGTTTGGCATGTGCTCTAATTTGGGAAGAGGGCAAGTCAAGAGAGACACAAAGGAGGTTAGAATGTAATTCCTAGCATAAAGGAAATGTTCAAAATCAAGAAATAGACAACAAAGGAATATGAAAGTAAATGCTCCTAAAGGGATCTGTAGTAGATCACATTTTTGTAAAGCATAAACTATATTTGCGATTTATGAGAATTACAATTTAGCCAAGGATTAACGGTGGCTTGAGCAAGAAACCTCTAGCAAGATTGCAGACCTGACTTCTGTTTCACAGAGAGACAAAAACCTATTAAGAGAACAGGAAAAGGCACCAGTAAAAATACCAGTTTGTAGTACTGAAATTAGCATGTTGTACTATTGCAGGAACAAGCTAAAACGCTGCTCCACTGAGCATTTGAGGCTAACTGGACAGCTCACTGAGTTGAAAAGCACAGCCACATGATGTAACCATGTTTACTTTACACTGTAACCATGTTTTAACATTAACTATTCTACATCACAGCTTGTGCACACACATGACCAGTTACGGCACCTCACTCATCAAGAAAAACTACTTCTCTACAATGTTTTCTGAAATATTTTTGCCCATATACTTAACTAAAAGTCATACAAGTGTAGAATGTTGACTTGGAAGGGACCCATCAGGATTGAGTCCAACTTCTGGCCCTGCACGAGATACCCCAACTCAACAATGTACAATTTGAGATTTAAGGACTAAAATACTGTGACCTATTTTAGTTTAACCCATATTTCTGTGGTTTTATTTGTAGTTAAATCTGACCTGCTATCTGGAATTAATATTTTTTAAAGTTAATTAACTGAAAGGAAATCGAAAGCCATAGGGAGCCTGAAGTATAGATAATCTTTTTAAAATTGTCATTACATTTCAGAGCAATCACATCTACTTTCCTGAAATGATGTCATCCTTAATAATCAATGACCTATGTATCATAGCATAATAAATAGTGTGTCATTTTTTATTAAAACAGAGTTTGGATTCAAGGAACACTGAAATATAAACATGTCACAACTACTTTGTGTGTCAATATGCTCTAAGTGTCATTACATGCAAAATCTCTAGCATTACAGAGCATCATTAAAATATGTTTTGTCAGACTGAGTAGGTTTAATTAAACCTATTATATCCTAGAAGGCACACTGCAAAAGACAAGGACAGTATGCAAGAGCTATACACAATTAATTCTATTCATAACAAAAGCTGCCAAGAACAAATTGTCAACTTGTTTAAAAACAGAAAGCTGTTACGTTGCCAAGTAATGGGGAAATAGTGCTTAGTGGTATTTAAAGCAGTTACCTTAGATGTGTAGTAGAATAACGTAACTGTAGTATACCTAAAGCTGGAAGGGACCCTTTTGAGGATCATTGGGTCCAATACCTTGCAGGTACCTTGCAGGACTACATAAAAAAACCCCTCCCACGTACTTGTCATCCAGACACCCTTAGAATTCTGTCAGGCTTGTTGGTATGATGACCACTTCCCCAGGCAACAACGTTCCAGTGACTGACCACCCTCTCAGGGAAGGACTTTTTCCTAGAATCCAGCCAGCGGCTTCATTGCATTTCCTTGTATCTTATTACTGTCACCAGATAAGGGACATCAGCAACTACTGCCCACTGCCGTCCCTGTGTAAACCACAATGAGATCTCCTGCACCTTCTCCAGGCTGAATGTGCCTACTGACCTCAGCTCCTCCTTATAAGTCTTGCCCTTCAGACCTCTCACAGTCTTGGTTGCCCTCCTTTGGACATTCTAACAGCTCAATGTCTTTCTTACATTGTGGCACCCAAGCCTGCCCCCAGCACATGAGGGGAGGCTGCTCCCACACAGAGCAGAGCAGAGCAGAGCAGAGCAGAGCAGAGCAGAGCAGAGCAGAGCAGAGCAGCATAATCCCCTCCCTCATCCGGCTGGCAATGCCATGCCTGGTGCTGCCACTTTATGTACTTGAAGGTTTTTCCTTCCTCAGGCTGAAGAACCCCAACTCTGAGCCTGTCTTCATAGCAGAGGTGTTCCAGCTCTCCAGTCATTTTCAGGGCACTCCTCTGGACTCATTCCAACATACCACAATACCACATACTTCTCATGCTGGTATTGAATGCAGCGACCTGTGCCATGGCCTGATGCTTGCAGTGCTACACAGGAGAGTAGCAGGTCTCCATCACCCTGAGGCACTGCCTGTCTTTTCTTGGAGAAACCATGGCCATTGTTTGGGAAGGTGGCTCTGCAGAGGTACGACGCTGGACAGCTGTTTCCCACACTCCTGAGCTTTATGAGGAGCATGACCAGAGCAGGAGATAACTGCAAGGATTGTCACAGCAAGTCCTAGGGTGATGCCCTCTTCTCACATGAGCCCAAGGGAGGGGGCATGGCTTGCAGGAGTGCCCAAGTCCTGTTCTGAGGGTTGTCCCAAAGTCCTAATGGGGAAGGGCTCTGATAGACCCCTCCAGGCTGATGGCACATCGTGCTCAGCTCATGAGCTACCTGGCTGGTTGTGGCTCAGTAGGAGAAGCCCCTGGTCTGGGCTTGCTCACAAGGTCAGGAAATGGGCAGCTCTGGTGTTAGAAATTTTGTCCCAGGGCATTCTGGCAAATCCCCTGGGCCATTGTGGGTAACTTACTGTCTGCTGCTCTTGCAGCACCACAACACCATTGGTGCCCTGCGTCTGCAGTCAGGAAGTTTTTTTCCCCTTGGTTCACACTGACATGGTCCCAGGATTTGGGGGATTGTCTTCATCTGAAGACCTAATCATAGAATCCTTGCCAGAGCATCTGTGGGTTATTTTGAATAAGGGTCTGCCCACAATTCGTGCAGCACAAAGATATCATGGGTGCTTGCATCCCAACATTTTCTGCTGTTCCTGTACTCCTTAAAGCTGCAGATTTTTCCTTGATCTTTGTTTTATGTGTGGGCTGCTCAGGGCCTGGGAACCTTGTTCTGCAGCTGTGCTGTCAGCAGTGCAAGCACACAGTATTGCAGTTCTGAGGCAAGTTTGGGAGGGGGAAAGAGAGAAGCTTCAGGGGTAGCTTCTGCAGTAAGATGTCAGAAGCTTCCCCAGTGTCAGATAGAGCCAGATCCATCTGGCTCCTAGATGGACCCACTGCTGGCCAAGACTGAGCCTGTCAGCGATGCTGGCAGGACTTCTCGGATAACATAGCTGAGAAGGAGAAAAGAATTTCTGCAGTAACTATGCAGATATTTCAGTGAAATTTTGAATGCCACTGCACATTATAACACATTTTCAGCTATGGGATGTTTAAACAAATTTTACATGCTGCAGTGGAGCCCTTATGCCAGTGTGCAATGCCACAGTGAAGGTAAAGCAGAAGGAAAAGGCAGTCTCCAGCTGTACATTCCTCAGGGAGGCTTCCAGCACATACAGTTCATGCTGCAACATGAACTCCAGCCTTGCCAAGCAGCACTAATGGAACTAAAAAATAGGAATGGCACAACCAATCCTTTAACTTCTCAAAAACTCATTTTAAGCATAAAAAGCAAGTTAGCAGGTTTTTGCACCACAGTGAAAATGCAGAAATTAAGAAACATCTTTAAACTCTTTAAAGATTCTCAGATAAAAGTCCTTATCCTGTGTATAACTCAAGCATCCACTGGATGCATTCACAACAAGGCATATTTGCACAACAAATATATTTATTTAATGAATATGGAAATTAAAACACAACAGTTGGTATTTACTATGCATTTCTTACATGAGCTACTATAGATCATTTTTGAAAGATGTTTCTATTAAAGCTTGCTTGTGTTGCTGCTCAGATTGTTTACTCAAAGAAATTTAACTCCTCAGGAAGCAGAGCAACATAGAGTGGAGTACCTGCTTCTTCACTAGAACTTTCACAGCCATCTGTAAAATTTTGGCTCTCTTTTGAAAAACAGTTCAGGTTGCCTGAGAACTGCAGTCTGCTGCTATGTTAAACAACAGTGACTCTTCCCTCAATTCCATTTTAAAACAGCATTTATGACAGCTTCAGAAGTGATGTACATGAATCCTGTTTGGGGTTCAACCCTACTGCACCCTGGTTATCCTATAGGACAAAACTTATTAATACTTAAACATAAGCATTAAGAATATCATGCATTTTACATAGAATGCTTTGGTACTAACACGATTTCTTCATTGAGTCATTGGCCAGCAAAGAACTTGCTTCCATCTTACCTGAATTATTCATGAGGCATGCTTCTGTAGAAATCATCAACTTAACTGGAAGAATCACTCAGCAGAATACCCCTGTCATATTTTATTTTTTTCCCTTTACTAAGTTCCATTGTTAATCAAAAGCACTGCATTTTTCCCCCAAAAAAGAAGTAGTGTATGAAGAATTTATTCATGATCATGGATTACCTGCCACACATCAGAAGCAGAACCTTAGACTGGAAGATGGATAACCTGCTGGGCAGAGGACAAAGTTCCTAAGAATTAGTGAAGAAATACAAATAGGTAGATATTAGTAACATTTTGATATTAATAAAATTTGGTATAAGTAACTACTTGCCAGACGTGTACTTTTATGAAGTAGTAATTGTCTCAAACTAAAGGCACTAATATGACTGTAACTTTGGATGAACTTATAAAGGAAATGAAAATCACCTGTTGATATTGAATAGACATAATTTAGACAATTAATTCAGGAGGATGATATTTCACCATGAAAGGTGAAAACACATACAGTGTGCAACTAGCTTTCTTCTTCTGTTGTTGCTTCAGTAGTTTTGGGGACAGAATATGCTCAGTATTTTACACACCAAAAAAGAAAAAAAAACACTAAAAATCTGCTGACTGTAAAACTTGCAGTGAATTTAATCTGAATCACTACAATATACTCCAAAACTTCACAAAAGAAAAATTCATATCTCCAAAAAGGGCAGCACAAGACATTTTTTAAAAAAATCATTTGTTTCAACAGAATATAAAGATGAAGACTGAATCTAAAATGTTATGAAATTCTCTAAAATATTATGAAATTCACATTAAAAATTTTTCTGATTTCAAGGTGCTAGGAAGAGCAGATGCAAATTAAGATCCAGAAACTCTCTTATTCTGCAACTCATACAGCTCTCCACATCTAATTCAACTCCTTTAACAATTTGTCCTGTGCTTCTGAATTTTAGAACTACCTTTAAAAAAAGAACCAGAAATACTCAATTCCCTCTCCTCAAACTTCATTATCACCTTGACTAAGTACCATCTTCTCATACACACATTATGAAAACAACAGCAATAATTTAGAGCAATTTATGTATGAAGTCAACAATGATGACAGGTAAGTGAATGTTTCTTGCTTTAGTATTAAGTACACTTACATTTCTCTTGATGTCTTTAAACACCTTAAAGCGTACATATCCTAAAGAAGAGGCTGCATCCATGCACAGGTTCACTTTTAAAGCTGTGATATTCAGCATTACATTTTTGAGCTACACTATAGTCATGACCCTTTCCCCTGTCTTTGAAGTGATACACGCCTCTAGAGATAGAAAGACAGAACTGTTTTTCTATTCCCTGCAACAGAAAGGCTGTGATTTTCCATGCATCTTGAGAAGGGCATACAAGCAAGGACCTCTTGTTAGGAGCTCCTAGGTAAAGTGTAAAATCTGGCCCTTAAAAGTTTGCTTTCATATTTTTTCTGTTATTATCAGAAAATACCGACATTTTATTTTTTCCATTTTGGATAAATCCTCAGTAAACAGTAACTGCAACAGAAACTGGTGTTCACCTTTCTCATATCAAAAGCACATAATGCCCCAACAGTACCAGAACAGCTCTGCAAAATATCTTCTGTGATCCCACAGTGACAACAGGGTCAAAAGGAAACACGACTGCTGTCTGAACAGGCAGGGAGGATTTAGTTCTGCAGGCTGAGATGTAGGTTCAGCTTGCTGAGTTAAAGAAACTCTCACTGATCACAGGGAGGTAAGTGCTCCCCAGAGGGGAGAACTGTTGTCTGTCTGGCAGGACGCAGGTGAACAAAGCCAAGAGAATGATAATCTCACAACAATTTCAAAATAAATGGAGTACATATTCTATCTACTACCGATTCCTGCTCAAAGAACTGAGAGAAAATGTCTTTGGATAAGGCAAAGGTCACAGACCACAACTGTTCCTTTTTGGCAAATACCTGACTACTAGCACCATTCATTAACTAATCCATTATTGATACATTTCAGAATGAAACAGAATGACCAGTAAGATTCCAGTTATGTATAGCTCTATTAAACTCCCATGAAAAAAACATCAAAAAAGCAAACCAGGCACTACTGTATGGAATTTAATTTGCTGTGAAAAAGAAAATCCACATAAACTTTCTAGGGAAAGTTATATGAATGAACTTTTCATCTAAACCTAATATTTCCCACAATACTGACTCCATACTTGGCACATACCACCACATCTAGCAGTGACTGAAGACATCCTATCTAATCTCTGAAAAAAATAGGGAACTTGATTTTGTATGAACTTAAAATACCTTAGAGGACTACTTCAAGTATAATGAAGCACCATAAGCTGAAACATTAATATAGAACAGTATAATTTTTTCCTCATTACCTTCTGCTGGTAATTATGGAAAAAATTCAAACGTAATGTACGTGACCTCAATTCTGCAAATGCTTAATCACGACAAGTATATGACCCATTTCTCAGTACATCCATCTTAAAATATCTTTAAAAAGAACATATAAAAATCCCACTAGAAATTTATTTTTACTTTTATCTATCCATTTTATATACATATATATATATATGAGTCAATAAAAGGAAAACAAGCAAGTAGAAGCAAGACTTTTTTTTCATAGAAATTTAATTTTCCTTTAAAAATGTATTTTAAAATGGTGATAAACTTCTAACAATAAAATGCATTTTGTAAATACATTATCTGTATTTCCATTCATGTATATAAGGAGCAAATGGTTTATACATTATTAATTTGCAAAATATTTTTGTAGTTCTCTTCCACTAACACATGAAGTTGGTATGTCTTCATGTGCTTTAAGTAATTTGTATATACTCGTTAACATCTAAGAGCAAATCTTAGCATTCAAGTCCAAAAGAATCTTTCAGTTACAGCTACAGAGGCTCTGTTACTGCTTCCCTGGTCCCATAGGTAGAGCAATGGTTCTGCTGCTTAGTGACAGATGTACCTTCTCACACACAAAAGTAGTTAGCATTATTTTAGGCAATACAATGAGTTCAAAGAAATATTTAGTAAATGATAAACCACTAAACCAATGCAGCTCACCTAAGATATACTTCATAAAGAGGACAATCCCGGTATTACGTGGAACACCAAGCCACAGTGACAAGTACCAAGTTTTATAGCAGACATACCCTAACAACAGAAACAACTGTTACCTAAACCTCTGTACGTGTTTTGGTTGTGGTAGAGTTAATTTCCTTCCACAGTGACTAATATGGGCCCGTGTCTTGGATTTGTGCTGGACACAGGGTTGATAACACAGAGATGTTTTGTTATTGCTGAGCAGGGCTTACACAGAGCCAAGACCTTTTCTGCTGTTTGTGCTGCCACACTGGTGAGGAAGTTGCGGGTGTATGGGAGGCTGGGAGGAGACACAGGCTCTCAGCACAGGTGACCCCAAATGGGCAAAGGGATATTCCAGGCTGCATGGCATCCTGCTTGACACATAAAGCTAGTGGAAGAAGGAAGAGAGGGATGTTCAAACTGATGGCATTTGTATTCCCAAGTCTGTTACATGTGATAGGGCCCTACTCTCCTGGAGATGGCTGAACACCTGCCTTCCCATGGGAAGCAGTGAATTAGCTCTTTATTTTGCTTTGCTGTTGTGCACAACTTTTGCTTTCCCTACTTACCTGTCTCTACCTAAATCCATGAGTTTTCTTAATTTTACCCTTCCAGTTCTCTTCCCAATCCTGCTGGTGGGGTAGCAAACAAGTGGCTGCCTGGGGCTTGGCTGCTGGCTCGGGTTGAACCACAATAGTTTCTCATCCTACTTAAAACACATACTCTTCTCTCCTCTTTATTTTCGTCTGTTATCTGTGCCTATGAGACAAAAGCAGCAGCTCTCAGGGCTGGGAGTCTGGAAGGATTGTAAATTGGAACACAAGGAACAAATCCTGTAACCAAAGCAATAACTAAGTACCTGAAGTGTACATTTTGTAGAAGGGAGATAAGAAATGGCTGCACAAGAATAGAAACAGTTCTGTTATTTTGGTTTTCTTTTTTTTCTTTTCTTTTCCTTTTTTTTTTTTTTTTTTTGGTTTTTTTTCTTTTTTTTTTTTTTTTTTTTTTTTTTTTTTTTTTTTTTTTTTGGTTTTTTTTCCCTTTTTTTTTTTTTTTTTTTTTTTTTTTTTTTTTTTCTTTTTTTTTTTTTTTTTTTTTTTTTTTTTTTTTTTTTTTGTTTATTTTTAACTGATTATAGCAATTTGGGATAGAAGAAACTGTGGGTGAGAAATAGAATGGTTATCTCATTGCACCTACTAGGGCACAGTAGGTGGAGACGCGGCACTTGGGTGGTGTTTCAGTGTGGGAAGGTATGCATATTTGTGTGGTACCAAACAGGAGTTAGTCACCACTGCAGAAAGAGAGAGGAGGGCTCTGAAACTGAAATGCTTGAGAAATTGCCACAGCAATTTAGTCTTCATGCAGGTTTCACTGGACAACAAAGGAATCCTTTTTCTTCAAATAACATACACAAAGCCGCATCTCTTCATTAACTGATTGTGTGGCATTAAAAAGACAGAAAAAAAGGACCAGGATTTGTAATATCAGCACATGTAAACAAACTCAGTTCTGTAGAGATGCAGTGGAACATACCACAGTAAATTAGATATTTTATTGCTTTGAGGCACAAACACATATATAATTTATGTGCATTCATGTATATAGACATAAAACACAGAAACATCAAGAGAAAAGCATGAACTACTATCTCTTTTTAAAAGTCCAGTTTTTAATTAAATTTCAAAACAAGCCGGGAAGTTGTAGAAAATAGTGCAGCATAAGCAATTTTTTATCTAATGTAGCAGTTGAGAAGAAAACCCTTAGTCTTAAAATAATTTTTGCCTCTTTTGAAGTCACTTGAAAAGTTTCCTTTTCATCTCAAGAAAAACTAATAAAAGAGTAATTTATTGGTAGAATGGCCTTATGAGGCAACAAAAGTACAACGTCTAAGAAAAATACATTTATGTTTGTCCTGAGTGTCTCTTTAATAAGAAAGCATTCTAAACAAAACAGGAGGTGTGGTTTGTGTTCTTATTTTAAAACATTTCCATCCTCATCTTTTTTCATAGACTTACTCATATGGACTATGAAAATATGGTGAATTAACAGTGTTCACCTTTGAAAAATATTTGCATGTGTTCTAAAGCCCCCTATCCATGCCACCAGTTTCCCAACACATGAGATTGCGGCACATAAAAAGCAGATTTCCTTTTGGTAGCAATATTTGGAAGTACGAAGTGGACAAGGACAAAGGACCAAACATGAGAAGCAAACACATTCCTTCCTTTTTAATCAATATCTTGTTAGACTGGTGGGTTTCAGTCATTAATCTTTTGGTAAGGGAAAAATGAAATGGATTTACCATTACGCAAAGTAAAATTGCAAATTAAATTCAGTCCAATGAAATTGCTTACAAAGAGTGCTCACACACAGCTTCTGTCAAGAGAGTTTGGACTTCAGAGTATTAATTTCTTTGAGGTAATGTATTTATTGCCAAATTCTGAATCCAAAAGAATCCAATGAAAACAAACTTTCTAAATTCTTCCTCTTGCACTGTGCATATTTTTAAAATCATGCAAGTTCCACCTAAAAAGTACTTTATTTTCTGTTTAATAGCTTCAAACAAATCTGAAACTGAACTTCATGTGACTGCTGTGCTGCACCTAAATGCTCATTACATTATAGCTGAGCTGGGACATACAAAAAAAAGTCAAAAAAATAAAATGCCTGGAGTTTGCAGTTGCGATGCATTGTTTTTAATTTCATCAGTAACTGTTGCATATTGACTGATCTTGTATTGTACAACAGAGGAAGTTAGCAATTAAGGGTTTCCATGCATCCAGCATGAGGTCCTACAAAATCCTGTTATCCACAGGAGCAAAAATAAAAGAAGAATCAACAAAGCTAAAAACTGCTTTTTGTAGGCTGTGCAGAATTTGTCCATTGCTGAAAAACATGAAAACTCTGCACAGATTCCATGTACAAGAGTATTTAATGTAGGATTATAACTCAATTAAGGCAACTATTTCTCTGATCCTGTAATTCTAAGGCATTTTGCAGATGGCTATGAATCCCAGGCTGTAGTAAGAATTTCCTTCTGTCCTCTAAAATATAAACACACATATTATGTAAAGACACATTTAATCTTCTGCCTAGGAAAACAAACTTCAAATGTAGGTCAAAAGATACACTGCTGCTTGAGATAAATTTAAAATAAGGTAAATTAAATTAACGTATACAACATTAAATGTGAACATCATTCACATATGTAAATATGACATTAAGAATAAAGCTTAATTGATACCCATGTTTCCTCAAGGAATTATTGACCATGTCCCAGGGCACAGGAAAGGAAGATTACCAGTCCAGCAGGTAACTGGACACAGCACCACACACAAGGCTACGCACAAAAATTGCTCCAGACTGCAACTTCAGACTCCAAGTTAGCCTGGAGATTGGTGTTCTACAGGAATAAACATGCCCTTTCTCTGTTCCAATGTGAACAAAAGTGCATCTATGCTATCATTAATCATATGAGACTGGTTTGCTTCAGATTTGTCAAAACTAATTCAGCTTTGCTGAATTTAGTGACAGATATGGGATATATCTGGACTGGGAGAAGAGGAAAAGGTTATATAAGCTTTGCTCGCATAGCCAGACAAATCATATTGTTTATCCATGCCTAAACAAAAGGTCACTATTAGCTCAGGGTTAACTAAAACTTCTTAGCTAATCTCTGACCTAATTTTGACCTCTCTTATTAATTGCAGAAAAGCTTTCAGTAAAATATCGGTTAGTTGGGCTTACACATCCCCTCACCTCACCCCCACTGCACTTCTATAGTTTCTTGTCTTACAGATCACAAATTAAAGACAAAATATCTTTTCTAAGACTAATTAGTACCCAATTAGCTTCATGTTGTTACCTAGAGGGGAACTAACAGTAAAGACAAACATTAAGCATTTTAATCTCTTAAATGCAGGAGGCATTTATGTAGAAGAAAGGACTGAGAATCTTCATTTACTTTTCCCTCCAGATCATAAAATATTATTTCAGAAATACCCAATTCTTCTGCTTCTAGCAATTCCCATTAGAAAGAAGTACGTTTATATCACTGTTAGAAGTGAAAAACTAAACACATGAAGCCTAGAGAATCTATAATTATTTTAGTTGGTTGTATCCAAACATAATCATTTGCTATTGCATCATACTTCTTACACAGCAGTTTACACTGGGCTTGTTTAATTCCTTTAGTAGCATAATCATTGTATGTCAGAGTATGGGTATGAAGTATTTATATCCACAACATCTCCCCATCTGTGGAAGACTAATTTTTGCTCAAGTAAAAGCAATGCACCTGAGTTATAATTCCAAAAATCACTATTTCTACATTTCGTTTTGTAAGTCAGAATTGTTTAGTTTCTTGTAAAAACTTATGCAGACTTAATTTAAAAATTAAGTCTGAGAGAAACTAAACACGACTGCATTGTAAAACATATGTAAATTTACAAAAAGGAGCTCTAATTATAGAAGAAATAAAAATCTCAAAGTTAGAAAGAACTGTCCAAATAACATGTCTTATGTTCATCTGAACTAAAGAATATCAGGAATTATGGTTTGAAAGTCTACTGTAGTCCGATACTGAAGCTAAAAAGCTCAGTAGTAATTCAAAATAATTCTAACCACTGAAGCCTTACCATTCCATCACATCCATATTCATATTTCTTGTCTTTTTGTACTGGTAAAAGTCTCTCCAAAATAAATTCATCCAGTCATACTGAGGATCATATCTGACACCCAAGCGATAACATAAGTCTAAATTATGTTCAGTTTTCTTCCTCTTCTCTACAGGAAATGAGAATGCTCCTCCATCATCTGAACAGAGGCACCTGACTTACTGCATAAATGAAAAAGCTTGTCCATTACTGTTTGTCACACTGGTAGATAAAATCTTGCCTAAAAGTTGTTTTATTAGAGTACAGTCAACTGTCTGGATCAAATCCAGATTAATATTCATTTGCTAGCTGCAAATAAATCCCACTGTACAGTCAGTACAGTTTTCTTATATTTTAACATTATTCACCAGAAGCTCCATTCTTCTGAGTTTGCGTTTATTCTTTGGCATGGGCTTGTCATATAAGCCATTTTTGAGAAGATGTTCCTTGCTGTGATGGATCTGGGCACCATGCTGAAGTTGGAAAGAGCACAAAGCTTGAAGCGGATGGAGTATAGTCTGCAGAAACATAAAGGGGTGGGGGACAAAAGAACCCCAAGCTTTTAGTAAGGTATTTTAGAGACATCAATTATTACAAGTTTTTTAATAAATTACTACTTTAAAATGCTAATAAAATACAATTTGGATGATAAATGCTGTTAAAATATACCCTTTGGAGACACAAAAGGCAGACCTGAATAGAAGATGTACTGAAAAGAACCACAGAGCAGTCATACACCACCTGCATGGTGCCATCCCTCACTCCTTCCCTTGGAACCACTCAATCTTGACTTCAGCCCCAGCCACATTACTGTAAGTTATGGCTTTGACTTGACCTCAGCAATGGACTACAATCAATTACTGTGGCTCAGTCAACAAGCTGCAATAAAATAAGTCACAATAACTAAGCTGTTTGTGCTTGCACAAAAATCCCTTGAGGCAGGATTTGAGGAAGAGAGGAGGGACTTATGATCAAGGCAGGCAGACTGCAATCCTGGAGTCATAACTGTGTCCATGCTTCTGCCCAGAGGTATTGTGTAAGATTAATGAAGCCACACAAACCAAATTTATCTCAAGTGGTTCCTAATTGTAGACTCTTCATTTTCTGGTTGCCTGGCTAAGTCAGGGGGGCCCCATGTGCAGATATAAAGGTGTAAAGCAATTGCATGTGTAACTGCAGTTAGCAGGAGCTGAGATTCTATTGAGAAAAATATGACTCTTAAGAGCATACAGGAAAATCAAGTGACATACTGGGTATCAAACCAAGTGCACATTTTTACATTCCATGCCTCTCAACTTCAGTTCACTGTCTCATATGCTGGGAATAGGACTCAGTTCAGAGATGGTATAAAAAATGCATGAATGTAGCTCTTGGCTACTGCAATGCTTAGAGAAAACAGAAATTTTGTCTTTGAAAAGTAGGCTGCGCCAATTCTCAGGGTGAATCAGAATATAAGACTGGTAACTATAGATGTTAACTACGCATTCACTGTAAGACAGAAGTCCTAGTGAAGGAAAAATATGTTGTCCTAGCACAACAAAAGAAAAGGTAAATACAGAAACCCACATATATAATAAGCAAGTTTCTTGGAAACCATTTTTACTTGGAGTTCCAATTTCTGAGCCTTATTTTCTTGTATGTCCACACACTTTGTCCAAATCTGGGTTTTATATCCAATTCATTTAACATTAAGGTGAGTCTAGTGTCACAGAGGCAGACACAGAGGTGGCATACTGTATATTATGCCAGCTACAGGAGCAATTTTTGACCTGGGCACCTTTTTTAGTAGGCAGATGTTGAGTATGAAAATATTAGCTAGCTGATGGAGAGCAGTATGAGCACTCCAGGGTGAAGACTAGCATGTAGGGGGTACATGGATGGGCTGTAAATCTCTTTTCACAGGTCATTCACTACTAAATTCTGGGCACACAATTGAATTGCAGACTTGGCTCTGTGGCGTAAAAGTACTTGTAGGTGTTTTTCAGAGGGCTTATTAAATTGATATTACTAATGTCAGCAACAAAAGATTAAGAAGGACATTTTCTTAATGACCTCTTCCATCACAGACTAGTGGGATCACAATTTGCAAGGAAAGGCTAATGTCCAATTAGTATTCTCTGACCTAGGATAAACTTAAACTCAAGAACTATTAAGTCCCAAATTCCTCCAGTGACATGTAAGAGTTGCAAGCTGGCTGGTAGGCAGATGTAACCCAGTGGGTTACATTCCACGGCTGAGGAGTGCAGGAGATCAGAGAACCTGGCTTTAAAAACCATTTAATCTTCAAGATAGCTGTGAGGGGGTATTCAGATTATCTCTGCTGTCTAGTTTTTGGAGAAAACAATTTACTTTGTTCCATACAGTAACATACCTTATCTCCTATTACATAAGTAATTAGTTTTTTTCAGAGTTAAAGGTCACTTTGTTGTGTTTGCTTTTGGAGCACAACATGAAAGAGTCACAGTGATTTGAACACTCTACAGTTAATAAACGGAAAATGGTATCCATTGCTGCATTCTTGTTTTAGTTCACTATGCCACAGAACTATTACAAATGTCATTAAGACTTTAACTGTCAAGTTTTGCATTAATAGCTAAGTATCTTCACTGCCCCTCTGCCATTCATAAAAGAAAAACTCAGGTATTTAAGTTTACATACCTCTTGTATACTCTTATTTTTTTCCATGATGGAAAGAGCAACAGCTGCACATTCAAGAGTAGACAGACAGGTGTTTGTTGGTTGTGTACGAATTACATATTGACTTGAAATACTGGGTTTTAACTGCACCTGAAAAATAGCAAACTCTAGTAAAATAAACAGGCCAGGATAACCAGGATAACCATGAGATACCTATTCTCTACACCAAGCAAAACACATCCCCTTTCCCTCTGTGTTCACTCGTCTTCTTTTCGTTTTGGTGTTTAGTCTCCTAGTAGCCAATGCCATGCAACTGTTCAGTGTAATAAACATGAGCCACCATCACAAACAAAAACTGCACATTTGTTACTGTATGAATGTGCAAAGGAAATAAAATTTTTTGTTAGAGAAATACTAAGTGAAATTTTAACAACTGATTTCAGTTGCCATAGACATGCTATAACAAAAATAGATTTATTCACTGATGCTTTTTAAAATTACTCCAAACACACACAAACATTCAAGCTACAATGGCCATATAGTCATAAACACTTTATATCTTGGCAAAATATTTTTATCAAAGTTATATCTTGGCAAATTATTATTTGTCAAAATATTATTTGACAAAGAATCTCAGACTTCTAGAAACTGTATTTATTCACACACTGAATTAGGTTTATCAGATTGATTAGAACTATTTGTTTAACAAAATCATGTCTGAAAATAATTTACTGGCTCTGCCTGAAGTGATAAACACTTTACACTATCTTGCAAATTAAAGGATGTTAAGAAAAGGAAATTTAATTCAACCAAAAGCTCCAAAAGATTTTACCAGGTTTCTAAACAGTGGTTGAAACAACACAGAATTTACACTACTTGACTCTGTGTGAAAATTCAGATATTATTCTTTTATTCCTAAGATTTCCATCTCCACATATATCTAAAATGCAATTTGCATTTTTCAGAATGCAAACCAAATAATGTTTTAGCAACATTGTCAGTATTCTTAACTAAAAATTCTCAGTTCTTTTTCCAACAATATTGTAGTGCAATACAAAAAACCCAGACACATCCTTATAAAAGAGTATGTTAATTTACTTTTGTTTTAAACTCAGGCCATCAATTGTCTTTTATTTTTCTTCTTCTCGAAAAAATGAGTGATCCCCATGGCCATAATATTGTTACCATTTTGCATGCCAGAAGTCTTTCACTATTCCTCACTTTATTCAATACTTTCCTCCTTCACTTTTCTCATTTTTCCTTTTATTTGAAATATTTCATTTTTCTTCATCTCTCTTACAAGCAATTACCCATTCCTTAAAGTTCAAGGTATCCCATTTATAAAAGGAAAACTCCAGACTGCTGAAGAGACATAAATAAGTAAGATGAAATTCCACTACCTTACTTATCCCAATTTAAAAGAAATTAAAAATAGTAAAATTAAAAAAAAAAAAAAAAAAAAAAAAAAAAAGGAAACAAAAAAGAGCAAAAGGCATTCTGGAAAAAGACAAGCAAGTTAGCTAAAAAAGTCAATTTACTGAAATACAGGAAAATTCAGAAAAATTAAGCCTTTCTAGCCTACCTTCATCCATTTGGTATGGAAAAACAGAAGACAATAAAATTACTTAGGAGGGAAAAAATGTAGAATTTAGACATCAGTGTAGGTAATGAAAAGAAAAAGAAGATAGTATTTTCATTTGTTACTCCTCAAGGATTTCTTTGGTTTTATGCCTTCTGTCTGTGACCATGTAGAGATCTTCACCACAACAGAGTAGGAAGCCTAGTTACTTGTAGTATACAGAAAACTATGTTGGAAGAAGTGGTCCCTACTTAGAAACTTCTACCTAGGTATCAAAAAGCAGGGTGAACTCAGTCCATCCCTCTTCCAACACATGTCCTGAGCAGAAAAGCAGACATATATTCACACTTTTTCTCAACAGCTGACAGCTACATTGCTCATGGAGTAACTCTCAGGAGGGTGAAACCACCTGATGGAGCACCTGCAGGCCCACTGGCTGCCCCCTCCTTGGATAGCACCTTGAGGCTTTTTTTCCTAGGAGTTAGGAATAGTTCTGCCTGCTGGTTTCTATACTTCATTCCTTGGGTCTCATGCTGAAAAAGTCAACATTGCAGAGAAAGAAAACCTATCAATGACTGCAAGACACTTCTATAATGAAAAGGGGCCTGCACACTGCCACACAACCATGGAGCCAAAACATAACTGCAGCTCTCAAACAACTGACAAGGCACAAAAGGGCAACTTTCTAGTACTAACAGCAACAACAGCAGCAACTAAGTTTCTTCTTTCATGAAAAGAAAGAAAAAGAATGGAAACAAGTGTCCCCATCCACTTTTTCTGAAAAATTACATATTCCCTGAGATAAGATTAAAATACCGTAGACAGTGTTGGAGACCAGAGGAAGAATACCTGATCAAGACAACTGCCAGCTACAGTTTGTCTCTTAGGCTTCTTTCAGCATGCGTTTTACCCTACTCTTTAAAACAGGCACAATCTAAATAAATGATTCCTAGTCACCTGAAATACAGTCAGGGTAGTCTTTCTCTACTGCAAATTGGACAGACTCACCAAAGCTCCCATCTGAAACTAGATACATTTACTGAACCAATAAAACAAACAACACACCTATTACTCAGAGCATAAACTGAATGGTAAAACAAAGCAGAAACAATACAGAAACCAAAACAAATTAGTACAGCTACTAAATATTTCAGACACAGGAAGATATTTTCTTGGAAAAAAAAATGCCTAGACATATGAAATATTTACTTGCCCTCAGACTTGATTGAGTAGGAAGATGGCTTATTTCATTTTTGACCAAGAGGTCTAAAATTGCATTGCCTTTTGTGCAGTTAATAGCTTCAGATACCATATTGCAACAATCTCATCCAAGTTCCTGCATTACCTATGTGCATTAATTCTTTATCTGTCACCTCTGTATCTCAAATCCAGCTGAACAAAATTTGTTCAAATTTACAGAAATATTCAGTTAATTTAAATACAGTTAATTTAAATTAACAGAAATACAGTTAATTTAAACAAAATCACACTGTCTACCTCTTACACCAGATTTCAAAATCTCAGTTCAAAATGAGTATATACAAATACCCCATTTAAGTACATTTCAAAATAAAAATCATGATATTTTAGAAACGCTTCTCCATAAAATGATAGACACCACAATACAACAACTTGTTTGTTTTTGCTTCAAAGTAATTTGAAAATCATATGCATACTATGGAATAATATCAGTTTCTAACAAAATACAGAAATGACAAGTTGAAAAAAAACCAGCCAGTTTAATATTGCTCACCAAAATAACAAGAAAGAAGATGGAAACTATCTCAATCATCTCAAACCAGAGAGGAATTTAAATAATCTGAATGCAATTACTCACTGGAATTCAGCCAAGACACTGAAATTAGTGTATCTATTCTCTCTAAGTGCGAAGGCGTTTGGGGACTTAATTTTCAAGCCATCAGAAGTAGGAAGCAACACATAAAATAAAGTTTCATTTCTATCTGTAACTCAAGACTCCTGCTTCCAAAAACCTGAATTTCAGCCTGAATTTTCAACCTGAATTCTCACATACTGTTAGACTAACTTAACACTGGCTTATCTGCCAACGCACCATTCCCTTAGCAAATGCTACAGCCTTTGAGCATTGACAAAGGATTTGAACCACAGTAAAAATTGTGACCCTTCAGTGTTTCTTGGGGCAGCGTTTTTCTTCCTGAGCCTTCCTTGGACATGTTCCAGGCAACTGAAGACCCAGCTGATCTTGTTCAGCTGTTCAAAATTGATGGGAGGAAAAGTGTTGCCTTGATGGGGTCACAGACCTGCTGTTTGAAATTTTAAAAATTTAAGTCAGTAAAGACAGTAAACTGATTTCTGCTTTTATTTTAAATAATAGTACTGAAGGTCTAGCAGAAAGCTCTAAGTCCTCTCCTTAATATCAGTATCTTTCTATCTTTTCTGTGTTAATTTCTTCATCACTGCTCTTACCAGCTGTATTCTCACCAGCTCTACTCTCCAAAGAGAACCCAATATTATGCAAAATTATACTTGGAAAATAATGCATTACCAAGAATTCAAAAAAGTTAGTACATCTGTCTCACAGCGCACACTAAACAATTCTTCCCTGTTCTATAGGCATCTCAAAAAAGGCAGAGGCATAATATATTTTCCTGTGGTTTCTCTAAAAACCTTAACACTTAAGATCCCTTCCTCTTTATGTTGATAGTGTCTTTTGAAAATCTGAATGTCAGCTTGGGAATTAATTTGCTAACTTTTCAAGAATGAAGGAAGAAAGTACCATCTGTCCTCCTGCTTAACACAGGCACTATAACATAGTCATATATAGCATATAACATAGGTCATATGTCCTACTACTTTAATAAACACCCTTCAGAAAAAAAACCCCAGACATTTCTTTAAACTAATTCAAAAGGCACCAAAACAAAAAAAAACCTCAGAAAGAGTACAACCATATCCTGCTATCTTTCCTATCCTTCTAGAAGCTAAATTGCTTTTAAGGTGCTTAAGGCAGTAAGAGCATTCTCTGGAAGCTACTGCAAAAACAACCTCAGACAAAAGATGGGTGACAGGCAGGGGAAGATCTTTCACTCAGTATCCAGTTTGCACAAGCACCTTTTACCTGTAAGCCAAAACAGCTTTCTGTATCTACAGAAATCTCATGCAGTTAAGTAAAATTACCTTTGTGCTGGAGAAGACAGGCTGAGTAAATTTAGTCTCAGCATGCTACTGAAATTTAAATCAAGAATATAAATAAATTATCTTGTTCAAAATCTTGGCTTTAATTTAAAGTGACAACTTAAGAGCACTCTCTTTCTAAAATACTGGAGGGAATAACTGCCATGCAACTGTCACAAGTGGACAGCCTGAAAAAGTAGATACCTGTCACAAAACCCTCCATCCTTGAGGGCATGACTTTAAAGACTTTGATGACTTGAAAAAGGGAAACATAAACCCCATTTTTGAAAAAAATGGAAAGCAGAAGATCTAGTGATCTACAGAGAAGTCTCATCTGCCAGGCAAACTTATGAAGCAGATTCTCCTGGAAACCATGCTAAGACACATGAAAAACAAAGAGGTAATTGGAAAGTGCCAGCATGGCTTTACAGAGGAGAAATCTTGCCTTCTGTGATGGAGTTACTGGTGAATAAGAGAGCATTGGTGGATAAGGGCAGAGCAATTACACTGTCTTCCTGTACTTATGCAAAGCTTTGGACACTGTTTCACAGGATATCCTTATTTCTAAATTGGAGAGACATGGGTATGATGGACAGACCACTTGGTGGATAAACAGCTGCCTGGATGGCTGCCTGGAGAGTTTTGGCAAAGAGCTCCTTGTCCACACGGAGACCTGGGGCCAGCGGTGATCCCCAGGGTCGGTTCTGGGGCTGACACTGTTCAACACCTTTGTTGGTGACAGGGACAGTGCATCGGGAACGCCCTCAGCAAGCTCCCTGATGACATCATGCTGTGTGGTGCAGGGACATGTGGGAGGCAAGGGATGCCAACCAGAGGGAGCTTCAAAAGTGGGACTGTGGGAACATTAAGAAGTTCAACAAAGTACAAGTGCAAGGTCCTACACCTGGGTGACGGCAATCCCAGACACACCCATAGGCTGGGCAGAGAAGTGACTGGGAGCAGCTCTGTGGGGCAGGATTTGGTGGGGATGGCAGATGGAAAACTCCATGTGAGCCAGCAGTGAGTGCTCACAAAGCCAGTCGTGTCCTAGGCTGCACCAAAAGGAGCGTGGCCAGCAGAGGAGGGGAGAGGATTCTGCCCCTCTGCTCTGCTCTGATGAGACCCCACTGCAGTGCTGTGTCCAGTTCTGGTGTCCCCAGCATAAGAGGACATGGAACTGTAGGAGCAAGTCCAGAGGAGGAACATGAAGTTGATAAAGGGACTGGAGCACGTCCCCTACAACACCAGCTGGGGCTGTTCAGCCTGGAGAAGGGAAGGTTGTGTGGAGACCTCATGGCAACCTCGCAGGATCTGAAGGGGCCAGCAGGGAAGCTGGAGAGGCTTCTCAGGAACTGAAGTGACATGATGAGGAGTAATGGGTACAAACTGAAAGAGGGATAATTTACATTAGATATTGGGAAGAAATTTTTACTGAGAAGGTGGTGAGACACTGGAACGGGTTGCCTAAGAAGGTTAGTTCTTTCAGTTTTTAGATTTTAGATTGGTCTTCAGTTAAAACAGGTAACTGAAATAAAGTCCAAATGCACACAAGCTGCAGTTCTAACCCAAAAGGAACAGTTTTAACTCCTGTAAAAGAACACAGCATGAGAAAGATCCAAATGTCAATAAAACTAAGAGCTAACATACAGTAAAAATGTAAGAAAAGGCAAATATTCACAAATAAGACATTAGAGAAGATAGGACTGACCTAGGAATATCTGGACTATATACTCTGCAAAAAATAATTGAAATACCATCTGGTTATGGTCTCAGTTTCTGAAATTGCATGATCTGACCTATAACTAAGGAATTAAATAATTTAATACTGCCATTAAGTTACGGAAAAATAATTATATTTAAGTACATGTCATATAGGCTATTCATGCCACTTTGTAAAATGACTATGCATTTCCAGTTAATTTCCAGGCATTGTATTTTTTTTTTTTTATTTAGAGAAGAAAAAAGCTAGAAATTATTTCTGGTAATATCTCTCTTGCTCTGCTTACATTTAAAAAATTAATATCAGCCAACAGTTCAATATTTTATGCAGCACTATTCTTTTAATAATTAATAAAACAGGAAAGTGTGGCAAGTAAATTCAGTCAGTGAGCAGAGTATGAATGTAGAGAATGGGGTCATGAAATGAAGAAAGAAAAATTAATTACTTGTATTGTCACAGCAATTTAACTGTAATTACCTGCAAATATCAGAAAATTGAAAATGAAAATTAAATACTTCAGTGTCGAAATGTAGCATCAATGCAATGATACTGTTCTTTGGAACCTACTAATTATTTTTGCTTTGTGCAATTTCTTGTTTTCTTACTGTATGTGAAAAGCAGTAGGCACTTCCTTGGACAGGGGAAAAGCAGCAGAAGAAGCTCCTGAGAATAATTTTGGCAAGGGCAGAATGGTACATGAAAAGAAAAAAGAATAAAAACGTCTTCAATTAATCTAGCTATTTGAAAGCAAATTCAATCAAAATTAAATATATTTCCAGTTTACTTTTTACAAAATGTTCATATCCCATGAGAATATCAGCATGGGCACAATGGTACAAAATTTGCCAATGCTCCTGAATTTTTCTAGCACCTGGATATTCAAACATTTGTTGAAGGGTTTGACAACAATTATGAAAAAAAAGGGAAAAAAATAAAAGCAAAGCTTCTGCCCAAGTGTGAAGAGTCAATTCAGTTTTGTTATGCCTCAACAATGGTTGTCAGAGGCATGTGGGGGAGAGGTTGCATGTGTCCAGGAGGCAGCTAGGAAAAGATGGAGGAAAGCCTCGTCTCCAGGGAGACTTTGCTTGGCAACCATTTCATGTCTCGCATGGGACAGGCAGTCAGAAGGGGAATACCACAGACACTGTACCCCAGAGACACTCTCCACTTCCCAGGGACATTGAGCCAATGGTCTCCTGTCAGCAGGTGGACTTTGGGAGGAGTCAGGGCATAAAAAGTAACTGCACAAGAAGCTCTGGGGGGCTGTTCTGTTCCTTGCCTTTTGACTCTTGGGGGGCTTTTCAAACATGCTTTATGAGTGTGAGCTTTTGGCTTGGGGCTGTGTTTTTGCTTTTGAGGCTTGGTGATTCAAGGGGCTTTTTGAGACTTCCTTGCCTAAACTTGCTTTTGAGTTGAGGCTTTTTGAGCCTTACACTTCTGCCCTGGCCCCAGCCTTTTGGCTCTCCTGTCCTCGCTGGCTCTTGCTTGCCTTTGTAACTACCCTGCCTCCCTGTGCCCTTGACCAGCACCCTGCCTGCTTCATCTCTGTGTCTCTGCCTGAACCACCTGTGTCCAACCCAGCCGGCCTCTGAGCCTGCCCACAACCGTGATCCTCATCGTGATCCTGTCCAGATTTCTGGACCTTTTCCCTGAGCGCCACTCACCTGTGTCTGGTGGCCCATTGCCACAGTAGCCATCCACAGCCCACACCTCATGGACAACGACAGCACTCCCTGACCTCTGGTGGTAATGCCCTCTCTTTCCCTCTGCCTCCTCTCCCTCTATCCCATTTTTCTTCCTCTTGCTCTGTCTTCTCTAGCCGTCTTTGGTAGAGTGACTCCTTTTTATCTTGCTTTCTCATTACCAATAAACGGTTCTCAGATGCAATGTTTGCCTTGCTTGGCTTAATTTTGTTCCCGATCATCATTATTAAAAGAACTCCTCCTGTTCCCCACAGTGGAACATGACACCAAGAATAAAGACATATACACTTCTGACATCTGGAAAATCATCTCACACCTTTCAGTCACAAAGAAAATTTCACTGTATTGAGAGGTAATAAATACATACTTATGACCAGAAAAATGTCAATGACCAATGTCATTCAAATTAACCTAAATGTCACAAGGACAGGATGCTGTTGATTGCTCAGCATCATATCTCAACTACGTCTCCAATCCTGACCCAAGATAATTCCCAGTTCTCTCTCTTTGATCTCAGTTTTCTCAAACAGCAATTTCTGACAGTCCTAGCATAAAACATTTTATTGTCTTGAGTTTGAAATTTTTTTTAATGTTTTGGTTGTAATAAGACAGCAGCTAAAAACTTAACACATCAAACATTTCACAATATGTAACAGCTGTTAATGATTATGTTTATCTTACAAGTCATCATACACAGAATAGGTTATGAACTACTTACTTAATGAAAACAAGTTTTCTTGCTACAGCAAAAATTTCACAGTTGGAAAAAAAACAAATATAATGCACAAACAAAAATTTACTATAAAGGCTCACAGAGCCTCCTTCGCTCTAAGGACAACTAGGCTACCCTGCAGGATTATTAGTAAAATCACCAGTGTCATATGCAGATAGATAAAAAATGTGTTTGGAACAAGGCAGTGAAAATGCAGTGTTTTTCTTCCATGAGTACAGATGGATGGTTGAATCCATACTTTCCAGGACCAGCCTTACTACGGTTTTCCCTGCTGCAACCATTGTGGCTGGCCTTTGTTGCCTTGGGTTCTGATTTGCCTCCTGCACTCTTTATTCATGATCATACTTCTTTCCCTTGCAGAATTAAACTGCGCATTGTTCATTTATTTAGGTTATATGGCAAAATTTAGTATTGAATTTCTCTCATGCAAATTGCAAACTGTAACAAATAAAAACAGAGAGAGGAAAGCATAAAGATAAAAGAGGACTGCTGTAAAAAAATTCATTTACTTCTTGGCACTATTTATTATTTAGTCCTCATAAAATCACTTGCTGAAGTCTCGTAACTGTGGAGATGAGAAAAAATATTTTTCTCTGCATCTCCTGAGCTCGTTGAATAGGATATTTTATAAAAAATTCAGAGAGCAATCAGAATAAGAGTCAATTAAGATACAGCCAGATGACAATAGTGACTCTTGATATTTTACTTTTACTTCTGTTCTGGGTGTTTTCTGTGTGAAGATGAACAAATGGTTTTATTATTTCTTTCACATTAATTGTAATGCACTCTCAAGGTGTTAGACTGTGTGCTACAAGTAAACTGTATTACACTTGTGTCTGTGAGCACTAACTAAACTAGAATGAAGTTTTAACTTTCTCTAGAAGGAAATTATGTAAATGACAGAGTACACTTCAAAATAACTACTTGCTTCATCAGTGAAATTCCTCTGATTTTTGAACATGCTTTCAGAAACAAAATGCTACCCATTCCTTAATCCTCTAGGCTTGAAAATGGCAAATTCACAAATAAAGTTTTATTATCTGAATATACCAGAGGACTAGACCACAAACCCCACTTACTGTTAAAAGGTATGCTATAACTATTCAATGAACCTCAAACCATTACAGTTTCTCCACCAACTCATTCATGACTTTACCCATCATTAACAGAAAAATAAAAAAATTAAATTCAGCATTTGCTCAGCTATGCATAGTGCATAGCTGAGCAAATTGAATTATGCATTCATTGACAGTACTGGTATTACTGCAGGTTGAATTGCTGACAGAAGACCCTACAGCCAACTACAATTCAGCGTCCTACACCTTTTGACACTTTAGCATTTCATCACGTCTGCCATACAATTTGCTTTAAACCAGGTGGCATTTTATGACTTCCTGTCTAGCACTTAAACCTTCAGGGGAAGCCTATGGGACTCCTACCTAGTAACTCCAGTAGCACCACTTCAATCAAAAAGCAGGTGGACCCCTAGAGGGGGGTCTATGTCTTTTCTTTTAAATAAAGAGTGGCAAGAGTTTGTCCCTTGCTTTCCATATTCCATGAGCAGTTCCTTTCTTTCATTCTTAGTGCTCAGTGAGGTCTTGAGAATAGCTGGCACGTTCATTCACTGATTCCTACAGAGGAGGGTTAAGAATGCCCTACCGAAGAATCCCTATGATGACAGAGTTTCAAGCAAGCTGTTTGATAAGAATTACTCTCAGACATCCCATACCATCTGTGAATCCATGCTTACCCAGCAGAGGCAACACAGAAACCACAAACACAATCCAGTAAGTGCTACTCACTTTGCACCACATGAAGTTTTGACAAGAGCAACAAGGTAAGTTGGCAAAGAATTCTTAAAAACGGATGTTGATATGACTGACTTAGGTGAAAGATCAAAACTCTGGAATCTCAAAGACCAGTTTGTGTTGACAACTACTCAGGTATATTACGTGATGGTCAGTGAACAATTGAAAAGAAACAGAAATGCCTGTGTTTAATAAATATTTAATCACACCATCTTCCAAACTGTAACAGATTTGGGCCACGTTTCTCAGAAGGTGAGAATAAGAAAAGCTCCCCCTGCCTGACAAATTGCTGAAGTTCTCTTCCACTGACTGGAGTTCTAGACAGCATATAACCTTGATTTTTCAAATTTATAGGGCTTTTCAGAAGACAGCACATCAACTATAAAGTGGCATCATTGCTTTTAATTAACTAGTTTATGAGGTCAAAGAACACAGTTTCTTGTCACTGGTAACGCCTTTTGCACACTTTTCCTTTGTACTGAAGACAGTGAAGCATTTTGAGGTTTTTTTTTTTTTGTAGCACTATGGTATTTTAATTGAACAGTAAGTGTTCTTAACAACCTGATTATATTGTTTGCAAATAGAATTATGTTTAGCAGACTGTACCCATCTTATGCACAGAGAAAGAATGTCACAAAAAGGTCAGACAGAAGGGAGTAAATAAACTCAGCAGGAATGACCCTTTGACAAATGCAGTGCTGAGTAAGAACATTTGTGTGGTACCTTGAAACTCTGCAGTTTATTGCCACAAACAAGTTCATAAATCACCCTGAAGGTCTTGCCTCAACACCATTATGTTTACCTTTAATAAGCAGCAAATGTACAACCTATTTTAACAGCTTTATGATGATGCATTTTACCACAGAACTCCTAGGATCTCATATAAATATGAGCAAACAGCTTAAAAATATATATAAGAAAGAAAGTATATGGTAGTATTTACCTCACCTACTAGCAGATCACATTTTTTCCAGTTCATTTCAAGTACATCAAACTGTATAATGAAGAATACCTAAATTCAATAGGAAAAATGGGGAAAACTGAACTGAAGTCCATCATACATAGGAAGACATAAAAAGGGTTTTTATTTATTTATTTTCACAGAATCACAGAATAGTTTAATTGGAAGGGACTTTTCAAGGGTTGTTTAGTCAAGCCCCCTGACCAGTCCCCCTCCACCTGACCTTGTTGAACCTCATGAGGCTTCCACAGGTCCACTTCTTGAGCTCATTCATATCCCTCTGAATGACATCCCATCCTTCAGGAGTGTCATGCCACCATTCAGCTTATAGTCATCTGCAAATCTGTGGGTGCACTTGATCCCTTTGTCTGTGTCTGTGTCAGACTCAACACTGTTTCCAGTAGAGACCACTGAGGGTACCACATGCCACTGATTCCCATTGGGACACTGAGCCATTGACCCTCACTAAGCCACTACACGCTGGATGTGACAGTTTTCCTGATCCATCTAACAATCTACCTATCTAATCCATCTCTCTCCAATTTAGAGAAAAGGAAGTTGTGGGGACCCTGTCAAAAGCCCTACAGGAGTCCAGATAGATGACACCTGTAGCCCTTTCCTGTAGCCCTGTCCACTGGTGTAATCCCTCCATTGTAGAAAGGGCTGGAACCAGACGATTTTTAAGGTCCCCTCCAACCCAAACCATTCTATGGTTCTACAGTTTGCAAAAGAAATTTTTGTATACACTACAGAAGACCTTGAACTAATTGCCAAGGCAGTAAAAAGCAAGTAAGGTGAGCTGCAATGAACTCAGGTACAAACAAATACTGGAGAGGGTATCCAAGAGACTGGGTGGATTGCTGGCTGGAACATTTCAGGCACATGTGGGGATAAAGGGCAGGCCGGGCCTTGCCTTCATTGGGGCGATGCCTTGCACCGCGCAGCCCCTCCTGGCCTGTATCCCAGCCCTACAGTGGCCATCAGTCCCTGGCACAACAGAGGCAATACTCTACACCTGGCCCTGGAGCCCCAGTCTTGCCCAAGAGCAGCCAGATGAGGGAAGTTCCACGTGGGGAAAGGGTGAAGGAAAACCAAAGGGTAATTTAGCCAGGACATGAAGCAAGCACAGATCTTGACTCTATTTCCTGCTGTACTTCCTATCAGCTGAACACCAGAATTGTATGCTCTTTTCTACAGCTTTTATGTGTTTCTCTCTTTCTTCTTCTCATTTCCTCTTCCTGGAGTTTTGAGACATTTAAAACTGGATGGATTTGGTGCCTGCTAAGTTGAATGGGGCATCAAGTTAATGTTTTTTGAAGTGTTTTATGTTGATTGTATGTTGTTTTAAACTTCTGCCAGAGTTCTCTGCTTTTCTGAAGTTGCCATTAAAGCTTTTTTTGTTGTTTGACTGCTTGAGGATATCTTGCCAGCATTTCTCCCATGCATCTAACTCCGAGTACATGAAAAACTGTGAGGCCCTTTAAGAGGCTTGTCAAGCCATCTTTTTGGGGCTTTGCAGGTATTACTTTACAAGCGATGGAAGTAAATCTACAGAGACTGCACAGTAAGAGTCTTACATAAAGTTAATCAGACATCATATTTGATTACTACTACTAAACAGAAGGTCAGCAAATTGGAATCCCAGTTCCAATTAACAATTAAAAGAATTTCTGTATTGGAACAACAGTGAATTTCCTGTGCTGTATTAATGTCCAGTTACTGAAATTTATACTCCTTATAGGACTCTCCACTGAGTTATCATTAACACTTTCAATAACTTACTGTCATGATAACATTTTGACACTTGACTAGTGTACCTTCAGTATTACTTCAGAATATGTTGAACAACCTGGATTCACTGCAGGCTCCACTAACAATTTCTCTACAAACTGTAAAATAAAATTACAATCACTATTGTAAAAACAGACCAGTTACTTATGCCTTGTTTAGTATTTTTTATACAAGACAGCATTTCTTCATATTACACTTAGTTCTATTGAGAGTATTTGGTGAGGGATTTGCAAAATGTGACCTCTGCACACTGATTCAGTCAGATTGCTTCTGAAGGAGCCATGACGCATGTGGGTAAACAGCTTCAGTAAATTTGTAAGACATGTCACCTATTTACAACAGTTGCATTGAACTGGACCAATACTGCACATACATCCCTGGAGCTCCTAATCCTGTTCTTAATCATATTTTCCACTAGGTTATTGGTATTACTGCAGTGTACCTAGATATGTGAAAGGATAAGCAGAAACACAGCCAACAATATGCAATACTCATGCAATAATCAGGGACTGTGATAACCTTAAACTGTGCTGTTAAAACTTTCTTTGTCTTCGCTGTTGACTGGGTAAGAAAGCATTGACACATGACCTTCCTCAGAAAACTGACAATTCTAGAGCTGAACATAAATTTCGTGGCCAAAAGATCATTCTGAATACTTTATGCTTATTTCAAGAACTTCCTTTGTATCAATTGTCCTGGAAGTTTCGAGCATTGGAGGGGTGACATTTCCTCCTTAGAGAAGTCATGCATGACCTTATATACACATGATGTAGTCTGCACTCTTCTGATGCAGATACGTGAATACATTAACAAAATTATAATTACAATTTTAAATTACATGGCCCTTACTAAAAATGATCATATAGAAAGTCTGCTTTGCATCAGCTGAAATACTTTCTGACCATTAAAGGTTGTTTTTCTACAAGGATTACTGCAAATAGATTATATTGATAAAAACCTCTCATTTCCATATCTCTAAATGTCCACTAAAAAGATGGTATAGGCAGTGTTTGTGAAAACTTCTGAATAACAATTAGTCTTTACACATACGTGCTTGCAATTTCTGGATGGTTCTGCCATATATTCTCAATATGGTATCTGAATTCTCTTGCAGGAGAAGAAAGATACAAATTATTTTCTAATGTTAAAAGAGTAGTTATAGTAAGTCAGATTTAATGATGATTCCCTGATCTTTTTTTTTTTTTTAAAAGCCCTAGCAAGACTGCAGACAGGCAAACTCAAGTTAAACTCTTTTAAAAGTGACATCTTGGGCTCCAAGAAAGCTGCTTAGAAAATAAATTCCACCGCAGGGAAGGAAGCGTGAGAACGGAGAGAGAGGAAGAGCAAGAGAGATCCCAAGCATAATCTGAAGCTGGATATCAAAATATCAACTTGCTTGAGAACCAGCCCTTGACAATACAAGCATACATTACAAATGCTTATGACTAGTCAAGCAGATTTAAGCATACAGTGCAAGCTGAACTAAGCAGTAAAGCTCAAAGGTTAAAAATCTGCTGTAAGAAACCAGATTTCAGATGATGATACCAATCTTCAAGTAGCGAAGAAAGTATAAGGGAAACAAAACAGATGTGTTAGAAATAGTGAAGGCATGATGGGAAAAGAAAATGAGGTACTGAATATATGAATAGCAGCAATCCTGTGATGAATACATACATAAATAGGATAATTTGTTGGCACAATACTGCTGACATTATTATGCCCATTAAGTAGCAGAAGAGTACATAAAAAAATAATTAAAAGTCACAATGAGCATAAAGCTTCCTCCAGCCTTAAACTGAGCCCACTCATGTACAGACACACCATTCAGACTAACAGTGAGTTAAGGCAGAAACAAGAAGTTAAATAATCTGTGCAAATGGTATTTACAAAATATTGTAGTGACAAGATATTTACAAAATATCTTGTCACTACAAAATGTCAAAGCATTACTGATTATTAGGTAAAAATATTACACATAACAACATATGAAGAAAAAGTAAAAAAAATTAACAGTGAACTACACTTTATGCCCCAAACCTGACTGTCTAAAATTGAATTTTTCTTGACTGTTGGCTAGATTGATGCTGATGCCCTTAAAATTATAGGGAAATACAGTTTCCATGCATCATTCCACATTCACTTAAAACTAGTTATTTGTACCTGAATACCAGAACATGAATTCTTCTTCCCACTCCTCAATATTCTCAAAATACAGTGTGATGACACTGAGGCGGTGAGAGCTGCTCCAGTATCTGGGCAGAGACAGTCCCCTTGGCATTTGCATGGCATGGTGCAGCTCCCAGTGCCTCCACTGTTCAGTCTCACCACACACACTGATATGTATTGCTCTCGACCCAAAACTCCTCTCCTCTGAGGAGGGAGCAGATGGGCACCAGAAAAAAACAGAATCCAAGAGGTGCAAAACCTCTGCTGAGCCCCGAATCAGAGCCAGTGTGCCCCGAAGGGCACTGAACCACCCCCAGAGCTGAGTCACTGCCAACAGGGCAGACAAGGCAAGGGGAGGACTCTATTGTTCCCTCCCGAGGGGTGAACCAGATGAGATGACAGGTGAGCAAGGACAGATGTGTGCCAGCAAGACTCATGGACATGGCCTCACACAGAAAGCAGCACCTCTGGGACAAGCACAGATCTTGGAGGTCCAGGGTGGGGCACAAACACATACAGTAAACAAGGGATTCAAAGCCTACATCTAAAAGATGACCAATCTCCCCTCCAGTGGGCACAGAGCTCAGTGCAAAGCCCATCAAAGCCTCCGAACACAGTTCCTCAGATCCCACCACATTTAGCCCTGGAACCCAGCGCTGCCTCAATGTCACAGGAAGATAACCTCAAAATACCCCAAGAGTGGAGAAGGAGGGAGCTGCAGGCCAGGCAGGGATCCTCCTGTCCTGAGCTGGCTGCACCTTAGGCAGCCACAAGACCAGAAAGATAGCAAAAATAATAAGAAATAAGTAAACCACACTATCCAGAAAGTGCCTGTAAACTTTTTCTCTTTATTTCCCATCCCTTCCAAAAAACAGCCAGCAAAGCCAACAACCACTGTGTAGTGTTTTCCAATCTTTAAGGGATGGTTATGTATTTTTTATAATTATCCAGCATAAGTATGATGACCAAAAGATTTTCATTGCATTTTTAAAAAAGGAAAACAATATCAGGTGATAGAAATAATTCATTCAGGTTTGGGATAGATTCCTGGACTTACAACAGTGATCCAAAAATACTTATTCACAAATAAAAATTATTTCTGTATTACCTACTTCTGATGAAACAATAAGCACTTGGGATAGATTGTCTACTTGTTATATATATGGTTTTCAGGTTAACTTTTTCAATTCTTATTTGGAGCTGAAGGAGTAGAACACCAAAAGCAGGACTTTAGTCGTCTCTTCCCACTATGCTGTGCTTATCTCCTCATAAACAGAAGCAGCTTCACCCACAGTGGCCTTGATTGCTTCACACAATACACCACCACATGCCAAATGGCTAGTTCTTCTCTCCAGCTAACTGCATCAACTTGCCCAAGGTAACTGAATATCTTCTCTGTATCCCCTCTGCAACAGCAGCTGTTGCACAAAAAGCCTGCAAACCTCTTCCTCAATTGTGGCTATGCAAAATATCCCGGGATAATGTGCTTCTCCAGAGGGTGCTAGTTCAAGGAGTATCCTATGTTGACATTGCATCCCAATGGTGGGAGGAGCGGTGGCACCAGTCACCTGCACGCTCTGATCCCCTTTTGGATTTGATGCACATCAGGAGTGTCCGTGTCCCACCTTAGCCACCGTCAGGCAGGATCGCATTCGGCCACTGGCTGAGGTCCTGGACCGACAGGTGCGGCCGATAAATGTGGACCCACGTCTAAAGATCAAGGCAAAGGAAGAAGGAAAGACTCTTTGCTTGCATCTCCAAGCTGTCTTTATTCTTTCCCGTGATGGGAGTGGTGCCGGGGCTGCAGCGCCTCGCTGGAGTGGCGCAGGTGACGCAGCACTGCATGGGAGCGGCGCAGGTGACACAGAACTGCATGGGAGTGGTGCAGGTGACGCAGCGCTGCATAGGAGCAGCGCAGCTCGAAGGGGGACAGCAGCAAAAGAGCACAAAACAAAGAAAAACAGCGGCTTTTACTGGGGGGGGGGGGGGGGCAGTTTCCCAGGAGGAGACCATTTAACAAGTCAAGGGCTGGATAGGAGGGGTATGGGGAACAAATGTAAACATAATGCTAATAGAAAAGGGGATGGGAAAGGTACGTACCAATGAGAGAAGGGAAATATCATAACTGACACCAAAGCTTCTGGATAAATGGTTGTAGCAAATTACAACAGACAGGCTGCAGGGACAGAATTTTGGAGGATAGACAGGGAAGAATCTGGAATTGTCATAACTGCCACAGAGAAAAGGTGGGAAGACAGGTGGTAAACAACTTTAGGGAGAGACTAAACATACAATCTTCAAAACCCCACTGCCACACTATGCAATCAGTGTAATAATCATATTAAAGTCACATGAGGAGCAGCTGAGAGAGCTCAGGGTGTTTAACCTCGAGAAGGGCAGCTTAGGGGAGACCTTATCACTCTCAACTCCCTGAAAAAGAGATTGTACCCAGGTGGGGCTCCCTTTCTTCTCCCACACAATTAAAAAGAGGACAAGAGGAAACAGGACAAGTCTAAAGCTGCCCTAGGGAGATTTAGGCTGAACATTAGGAAGAATGTTTTTTACAGAAAGGGCGATTAGGCACTGGAATGGGCTGGTCAGAGAGGCAGTGGAGTGAGTCACTGTCCCTGGAGGGGAAAAGACTTTTAAGGAAATACTGGATGTGATGCTTGGTATTAGTGCCAACAAGTTGACAAGGTGGTGTTGGGTCCTAGGTTGAACTTGATGACCTCAAAGGTCTTTTCCAATCTACTTGATTCTATGATTCAGCGCCTTATAGGTTTTTGCTAAAAAGTTTGTCCAAGCTCATGCTTTGTAATTTATGAAAAAAATTCCATACAATAAGAATGACTCTGGATCAAGATATAAATTTACATTTTTCTGAGAAAGCTAAATGTATTAGATTCATATATATCTATTTCCTCTGGGGCTTTCTGGAAGAGTGCAATTTAAATTTCTTTTATCATTTTTTTCAAGGAAAAATGCTCTGCTGACTGAGCTGTTAATTAATAGAGCTTTTATTGGAGATCTCAAGATTTTAATACTAATTTTAAACAGCAGCAAAGTTTATTAAAATATCCCACAGTATCTTGAAAATCATTCAACATAGCAGTTTGTATTACCCAAAATCAGCAAAGCTGTAAAGTAATACAATAAAATATTCCTTTCAATGCCTCCAATCTATTGTGTCTTTGTAGTTAAGAATTGCTAACTTCATTACTAAAATAGCTCTTTTCTACCTCCAGAATATTGATTAAAAGCACAAATCACCATTTATTGAATAAGTCTAGTTTCTCTTTGTATTACAGATAATGCCTACAGGTATGATCAATTTTAATATCCCCTCTATATAGCTGTTGTCATATCCACCTCACCCTCTCTCTGGGGCCTGCCTTCTTGAATTTCAAACACAGGGATATTCTACACACTTTTGTCTCAGAAAACTGCAATATCAACCCAAAGTTTCAAGATATAATCAGCAAAAACTTTTTTTAAATAGAGAACCATTTACATAGTTTATTTAAATATGAACTATGACATAGAACACAAGAAATAATGTAGAAATAATAAGAAGCCAGAAAAGCCCTACACTGTTGGCCATGATAGCTAGTTCAGTGAGAATGATGAAACAGAACACTGCCAAAGGTTGAACAAATCTTAGTCTCTAACAATGCTGGTGTTTACTTGCAGACAGTTTTAGAACTACCTTCTCCCACAAAACTGCTAATTTGAACCATTAAGAAGCTTCTAGGGGGCTGCACAGGTGCCTCAAGCTAATTTCAACATAAAGTGACCAAACTTAGTCTAACACGCAGGTGTGTACACAGCGCTCCAACACAGCCTTTGCACTGCTCCACACTCAGTGGCTGTCTTCACTGAGCCTTACCTGTCTCACAGGTGACTGTTTGCAGCTACAGCACAAGTTCTAACTTGGCACAGCACAGCACAAATAAATCTAAAATAACAGTCAAACTACTAAATGTAACCTTTAAATGTGAGCTAAGAGACTGAAGTCAGCCAGGTCACACTTCAACATGGGAAAACAGTTTTTCCTGCAGGAAGCTGTTTTTGCATTTGGGAACTCCAACAATGTCATCATAACACATCCATGTGATTTGAATAACAGAAAGTATCAAGTAGCATATAAAATAAAAATCAAACCAAATACTGATTTTAGCTCTGATATATTTACCAGACTGATTAAACCATCTACCATAGTTTAAGAAAAAATTAATACTTTTATTAACTTAATACTTCAAGAATCACTGTATCACTGTATTCATTTACTCTAAGAATTTAAACCCTTTAAAACAAAAGCAGCAGTGCAATTCCAATAAAAAAGAAGGATAGGGATAGCAGAATATACTTTTCCTTGAAAAAAGGGCTAGATAGTAGAGTGTTGATGAATAGCTGCAAATGCTAAAGACTACAATCGATACAATATAGAATTCAAGCATGCACAAAGAAGCAAATCTCCTAAGAATGTTTTTTTATATTCCAGCTGTCTGCTGATGTTTTTCCCTAGAGCTTGAAGTATCATCCTTTGCATCACTGTTTTATAAATCAATGCCTCTGAACTTTCTCAGAAAGGAAGTCTGTGACTCACCCCAGTGACAAACCAATACCCAGTCATTACTTCTGCAAAGTCTTACACCCTGTACGGAGGTGCCCACTTGCAGGGAGCGAAGGTACACAGTACCCAGTTATCAACTTTCATCCAGAAAATCTCTCTGGGCTCTCACGTCTTTACATGTTTTTATCCATGTTCACGTACAAAGGGTTATAGATTAACACCCTACACCTACATTTGCTCCTATAGCTATGAAATTTTGGACAAAACATCTTAACATACAGAAAACAGTTGTGGGCAAATTAGGTGTCTATAAAATCACATGTAGACATGATTTAAATCTAGTATGTGGTGTAATAACCTCCTATGATAGGAACACATTTGTTTGTAAACATGAAATGTTTTTTTCATTTCTTGTAGTGCACAGGTACATCTTAATGTCTTGGTGAAATCTAATGCAATAGTAAAATAAATGTGAAGTAAAGTAACGAACTGGGTATTATGGATTTTTTTAAATATAAATTATTTATATATGTATTTATTTTGTCAAACAAGGTTTCATGCATTATAGTCAATACTACTGCTCAATTTTCCAAGAGTTTTTTGGTGTGGTAGCTTAGCACATTTTGTTTACATTATTTTTACTTGTTCTATCACTTCAAAGTCTTTATCAGCTCCAATTTGCCTTAGAAAGGATTTAACAATTTTAAAAGCATTACTTGTATGTAAAATGATCCATAAGTTTGCTGTCCATTATTTTAATAAAATAAACATTTTAACAGCCTCAGGGATACTAATTATGATCCAATGATGAATGGAATTATTTTTCCATTAGTAAAACTGTTGGTATTAATACTTTTTCTAAAATTCACTTTCAATTATTGCAATAATGAAAAGATCAATCTGAAGATAATAATTTTCTCTTTCAAAAATACATCAATACAATTTCTTTATCTTTATTCAGCCCCTGAATAAAAATGGCAGCTTTGTCAAAAAATTAAATATAGACAAACAATGCTAGTCTGATGAAAATACTGAAGATACAGACACAAAATTATTCCATTCATACAGTCAAATGTTACAGTATGTGTAACATGCTACCTGAGACGTGGAGAACACATATGAGAAGAATGTGACCCTTTCCTAAGAGGCTGAAAATTCAACTTTCAGCTTTCCTATTTCTGCAAAGTAAGATACTTATGCAGGGGAAAAGGAACGCTTATTTCAATCGATGTATTCCGACATCTTAAACAAGACACTAGAATTTTCTACACAAACTAGTTTTCAATTTTGCAAAACAATGATTCACTGTGAAGTTACATATGCTAGCTCAAAAACAAAAAAAGCAAACTTCAAGTGAGAAAGTAGAAACCCTCAATATTTACAATCATCTTTCTTACAATCTTACAGATTGCTTAAATAATTGCTCAAGCTGTCTTTCTCTTGTTAGCTGGTAACATCCTCAGAAAACCACTCCCTTCTGACTGATCAGAAGCAAGCATCTATTAGACAAATTTTGAATTTTTATTTTGCAATTTATAACTCACCTGCTTGGGAAGGCGGAAGAGAGAATTTTTGTAAAATATATCTTTAGCCTGACTCCATGTTCCATCGATGATAATCACAACAGATGGACTAGAAGACACTACAACTTCTTCCAAATTGGTTGCTTCAGCTCCAGGATACAAAATTAGAGTATTGGGATTTCTGCACACAGATGCTAATTCAGGATACCTTTAATGCAAAGAAATACAAAATTAAATTAATTATTGAAAGTTTTCATGACATACATATACTTTCAAATATTAGCTCCCACTCATCTCCGCCAAATTTTACTTAAAATGTCCCTTTCTGATCGGTCACTTTCTCCTTCCAACATCTCAGAAGTTGTTGGTTTTACCCCAGCTTCTAAGTGGGCACAGTCAAAAAACAACCACAAAAGTGACCGATGAAAGCTGAATAAAGCAATATATCAAATCTTTTCCAATGCTTAATAACTACTCTAATGTGTATTGGAGCCAAAGACATTTTGAATTGTTTACCAAAATTTAATACATGTATTCTAGAAAAATTTGTTCAAACACTTGGTATAAAATTACTGCAATTATCCCATTTTAATCTTCTATATATAGAAGAGAATATTAGCAATTCATGGTCCATACCTATATGGCACTTTTGAAAACGTTATAATTTCCATTCGTTTGGGTTTTTTTTAATTACTACTAATACTAACTGGTAGAGTTATAGTTCCCATACTTTTACACTCTCTTCTTCCTTCCTGTTGGCTTCTATATTTGTCAATGGTACCACAGGCGTAACAACTGCCTGTTAAGTGTACAGTTAATGTACGTGGAAACTCCTGAGGTTTTTGAAGGACACCACTGTCTTAGCCTATAAAAACCTGTGAAAGACATTGTCATTTAAATAGTACTCCAGGTCACAAAAGCCAAGCTTAAACTAGTCTGGCCTGAACACTCCAAGGATGGGGCAGCCACAGCTTCTGTAAGCAACCTGTTTTTCCATGCCTCACCCCACATAAGGGTAAAGAATTTATTCCTAGTATCTAATCTAAACCTACTACTCTCTTCCAGTTTAAAACCATTTCCCTTGTTTTAGACCTTGCAAAAGTCCCTCTCCAGCTTTCTTGAAGGCCCCTTTAGGTACCAAAAGGCTTCCATAAGGTCTCCCTTGAAGCCTTTTCTTCTCCCGACTGAACAATTCTAACTCTCAGCCTTTCCCATAAGAGATGTGTTCAGCCCTCTGATTATCTTCATGGCCTTCCTCTGGACTCGTTCCAACATGTCCATGGTCCATATCTTTTCTGTGTTAAGGGCTCCAGAGCTGGCCACAATACTCCAGATGGGGTCTCACCAGAATGGAGTAGTCAAGCAGACTGGTAGGGAAGAATCCAAGAAAAGGCTAGTCTTCTAACAAAGATTGCATTACTTGTCTGGAACTCATTTCTCAGTCTTCAGTCTTGCCTCAATCAGAAAGCATGAAGAAATATAAAGCAAGGGTTGACTGTCCAAAGCATGTGGCATCAAGTAAGAAATTAATTCTACTTAGTACCTCAGTGGTTATAAGGTGTAAAATGATTTGGTAGGATGAGAAGAGCTATATGCAGCTGAAACACCATGTGAAGTGGAAAGAGAAACCAGGACATCTTAGGTGTATCGGAATGGGATTAACAATAGCCAGCACATCAAGTAGGCTCTTCATGATACCTGTCAAAATCCACTAGGTGCAAAATCACAGACACAGGCACACTGTAAACGTCTAAGTTCACACTGCGGAATTCCTATTGTCACTGTCACCTGGAGCTGTTAAGTTCCAGGAACCAGGCCTTGCACCACTTCTCCAAAAATCAAGCAAGAATAACATGGATTTGTAGGGGGAAGCAGTAGCAGGAGTGGGGAGGACTAGGGAACAAAGAAATGGTTCATAACGGATTTTGAGTTGATATATACAAGGTGTACTTAAACCTTCACTCCATTATCACTTTGAGGAGGCACGTGAAAAAAACAATTTTAAGAATGTTAAATTCAGACAGGATTGAAGTGCAAGACATTGAGATCCTGAGATTAAGACTCAAATGGGACCATAGAGGATGTATATGAAATGAATGTGGAATGGAATTCAGTGTACCAATAAGCCTGGAAATAGTATTCCACCATCTAACCACCCTCACTGCCAGCCATCCTACCTCCAGCAAACTGTCCAGACTGATTCAACACTATGTGTTTCACTCCTGTCAACATCATCTACTACAAAGAACGAACATGCAAACAAACAAACAAACAAAGAAACAAAACCAAAACATAATGATCTGTCTTTCCAAAATGAACAGGAAAATAACTATAAATAGAAACTGGAAATCTGTAAGATAAGCCGGTGGCAAACAGAAGTACATGGAAACTTTTCTGCCCACTATTTTTTAAACCTTACTTATAGTAATTTGGTATCATTTTAGTTTAACCAATAATCTTGTTACACTAAATCAAAAGCAAGGGGCCATCTGATTAAACGGTATCTAGTATGCAAGGCTTAAAACTGGTCATTGTTTTCATGTTTGCCTTGAGAACCTGAGTCTTCAAAGAGCAAACTATCCTAATTCTGAGACAGAAGAGATTTTAAATCCTCTTAGAGGATTTAAAAAAATGCATTCTTAAAAAGATTCCAAATCTGTATTGATTATGAAGCTCTTTAAGTTCATATTATGAACACCACAACTGATGTTTTAGTTGACAATTCAGTTGAAAACAATGGTTTTCAATGCATACTCATCCAAGGATCATAGAATCATCACAAAATCATAGAATGGCTTGGGTTGGAAGGCACCTGGAAACATCATCCCATTCCAACCTCCTTGCCACAAGTTGGGACCCCTGCCACTACACCAGGCTGCTCAGAGCCCCACCCAACCTGGCCTTGAACATATCAAGACAGGGCATCCACAGCCTCTCTGGGCAATCTGTCCCAGTGCCTCACCAGCCCAAAGTAAATAATTTCTTCTTAATACTTCTTTCAGTTTGAATCAATTCCCCCTTGTTCTGTCACTAAATACCCTTCTAAATAATCTCTCTCCATCCATCCAGGCTCCCTTCTGTATAGAAGGCTGCAATTAGCTCATCTCCTTTCCAGGATGAACAATCTTAACTCTCCTAGTCTCCTCTTCCTAGTCCTTCTACCGCTTTAATTCCCACCAAGTGCTAATTCCATGACTTCCCCAACACTGGACACTTAAGATTTGTCTGAACAGGTTTAACCATCTTGTCTAGACCATGTTTTTGCTAAAAAAGTCTGGACCAGATGATCCTTGAAGTTCCCTTCCATGCCGGTATTCTGTAATTCTATAGTACATATGTAATGAATATCGACAGCCAATGATGGCCCTTAGTTGCTCTTATCCTTAAAACAGAATGATTTCAAGTAATTGAAGGAATATCCTCTATAAAGACTATGCTGAAGAAAAAAATCCTTTATACAGACACCATGACATTTCCAATACTTTCACTGGCACTTTGCAATACTTGCAGAATTTCAGACTTCAGAAAAAGTTGGATTTCCCAAGAAAAAGCAATTCGTATCATTTACAGTTATAGTAATTTACTTCAATCCAGGTAAGATTTTTATTGCAATAATGAAAAGTAAGATAAATCTGAAGATAATTAATTTTCTCTTTCTATAAATACATCAATACAATTTTTTTTATCTACTTGACATGGCCAGCAGCTAACATAAAACTCAAACAGATGACACTGTTAAACATTATGCTGTAACTTAAACATTATGCTGTAAGATACAACTGTGGCCTTGAGCTCCAGAAGAGAAATACTTACAATACTTGCTTCTCTTATACATTAGCATTAGTTTTGGTATGTAGGAGGTTTTGCAGGCTTTTATAATCCATCTAGCACAACAACAATCTCTGCGAAGCAGAACTATTCAGATATTTCATTCATGTCTGAATATCCAACCACTTTGTCACAGAAGATTTATACATTCTCATGATTGCACTTAAGTAGCATTTCATTTCTGGGATGCATGCTCTTGAAATGTGTAATTTAAACATAATCCCATTTTTGTACCACATACATTTTCATTACACATCTACTCAGTTGCTCTCAAACTCTCTAGATGGTTTTAATTCAACATGGATCCAGTGTGAAAGGCAAGCATTCAAATTTTAAAAGTATAACACTGCCATTTAGTAGCAAATAGTACTACTAATAAAGAATAGATGCTAACATATTATCTGTAGAAAACCATCAGGTTAATGACGACTTCTCAGTTTTTCTTATCATTTTTACTATCTCACCTTAGTTATAGGCACATGCCTCTGCCTTTCTCAGTACTCCTGTGCTTGGAAGACTGTGGACTGCTGTAATTCCTACAAGGTAGTAATTTCCATCAGGTAATAAAATGGATTAAAAAAAAAGGTAACTACCCTCTGTCATTTCCATATTCAGAAAGAGGCCTTTAGGATCAGGACTGAAGCATAAAAGATATCCAGCAAGAGTGCTTTTGTTTTATCTACTTTTTTATTATTTATCTCCTTTCTTTGTATGTAAAGCATAATCTTTAGGAACAGAAACATTAGCACAAGGACCATCATAGAACTGTTCACATTGGAAAGGACCTCAAAGACAATCAAGTCCAACTGGACACTTAACACTGCCATGACCACCACTAAACCGTATCCCCAAACTCCCTATCTACAAGTCTTTTAAATACTTCCTGGGATAGTGACTCAACTACTTTGCTGGGCAGCCTGTTCCACTGCCTGACAGTCCTTTTGGTGAGGGAATTTTCTAATCTAAACCTCTCACTGAAGCACATCTTGAGAGCCATTTTTTCTTGTTCTGTCTGTTGCTTGTTAGTTCAGAGAAGAAACCAAAATCCACCTCACTACAACCTCTTTTCAGTTAGTTGTAGAGCGTGAGAAGGTCTTCCCATATGTGACATACAATGTGTTGGGCTCATGTCAAGGTTCTGGTAGTAAGTAAGCTGCAAAAGTCGTTGTGTGTTCCCTGTGAATATGTCCAGAAAGGCACTGCAGCCTGGGGAGAGCACACACACTGAGGGAGAGGGAAAGCGCGAAGAGGAAGCAGTAGCAGAAAGGAAGTATTCTGGACTTACTGCAAAGCTGAAGTCTATAGTACTCAAAGAAAAAATACTAGAGAGAATGTTATCTAAATTATATTGAGAAATCTGAAATTTGATTCAGTAAAGTAGAGTTTTGGATGGAAATTAGCACATATTCAGTTAACCAGCACTAATTACTTTCACACACAGAATGACAAAAGCTGTGACAGGCTGATGATCTCTGCCTGCATCTAGTCATTCTTGATTGTGGTAAGGGGCAAAAATGCATTAATTTAGTTTGATGGCATAATGACACCAAAGCACACAAAAGCTCACAAAAAAAAGTTACCTGAATAAAGAACCACAACCTGTAAACAGTTTTACATTATTTGGTAAGTGGCAAAACCCAATTAGTTGATATTTGATATAATAAGAATTCTTCTTTATGAACAAGCACTAGAAAGTGTCATATCTGTTGTATATAATTACCTTAAACAGCTTTACAAAATCAACAGAAATAAGTTGCATTTTATTACTTTTAAAGTGAAGCTACAAATTTTCCCAAGTGCTCCACTTAATTTCTGATCTAAACTACTGAACTGAGATTTCATAGAATCATAGAACCATAACATCATAGAATAAGCTGAATTGCAAGGGACCCACAAGAAATCATTGACTCAAATACGTCCCTGCTCAGGACACCCCAAGAGTCACACCATGTGCCTGGGAGTATTGACCAAATATTTATTGAACTTATACAGACTTAGTGCTGTGACTACTTCCCTTGGGAGCCTGTTCCAGTGCCCAACCGCCCCCAGGGTGAAAAACCTGGTATCTAACCTAAATATTCCCTGGCACAGCTTCAGGCCATTTCCCTGGGGTCTGTTGCTGGTCACAAGAAAGAAGAGATCAGTGTCTGTGCCTCCTCTTTCCCTCACAAGAAGTTGTAACTGCAGTGAGGTCTCCCTTCAGTCTCCTCCAGGCTGAACAGACCAAGTGACCTCAGCCACTCCTCACACGGCTTCCCCTTGAGGCCCTTCACCACCTTCACTGCTCTCCTTGGACACTCTCTAACAGCTCAATGTCTTTTATATTGTGGTGACCAAAACTGCACACAATATTCAAAGTGAGGATGTCCCAGTGCAGAGCAGATCAGAACAATCCCCTCCCTTGCCTGGCTGTCGATGCTGTGCCTGATGCGCCCAGGACACGCCTGGCCCTCCTGGCTGCCAGAGCAATGCTGGCTCACCATCAGCCAGGACCCCCAGGTCCCTTTCCACATTGCTGCTTTCGAGTATCTCATTCCCCAGTCTACACACACAGCCAGAGTTGCCCCATCCCAGGTACAGAACCAGCACTTTGTGTGGTTTGATTTCAGAGAGCAATGCAGATAAATTTGTAATTGTTCCCACACTGTCCTAAGTAACAGGGTGGTGGATGTAGAAATATTTGCATCTGGTGTCTTGTAAGTGTTCCTTCATTAGAGTCTATGATTTCATCACAGCATCCAGAATCATCAAAGTGTGAATATTTGCAACTGAGGATTAGATTACCTTTCCAGAAAAATAAAATAAAGGCAAAATCATCCCATCCAAATAGTCACAAAATATAAAATGAAACTTAAAAACTATAGTGACAAGGTTGTTTAGAAAAGTCTGGTACCAAAATAATTCAAATTTTTGACATGTTAGTATTAGATACAGTTGTTATCTCTGGTCAATATACGCCCAAAATTACTTCTGAGTGGAACAGTATTATTATACAAAAACAATTGCCTATAAAATTTTATTAGTAGCCTAAAAAGAACATTAATCCAATAAATTGCATTTTATTCATGTATAAGAGCCAATAGTTGTTTTTTACCCTAACATTTCCATAGTGAATAGCAAATATACTGCAGTTGTACAAGTCTATGAAGTTCAGGGAAAAGACATTAGCACTTTTTTTTGCCCATCCTGCTACATTCCACTGTTTTAAAGTTCTCTGTCTCTGTAGAGAGCATTTTAATAGACATCCTTCAAATGTAAAGGCTTTTATAATTACAGTTTCAAAAAACCACACTGTACAGTGTATATCTAGCTATATACATTATATCTTAACTTTGTATTCAGGAGTAAGTAATCACTTTACTGAATTGAGACAACAGATGCCCTAGCTACCCCTCTGTTCTCCCTATGCTTTTGTATATTTCAGCTGCCCTTGATCACCATGTCATGTGTATTAACATTAACACTCAATTTTAATTGAAGGAAAACAGCAAATATTAACAATTCACAAAAGTTGCTCTAAGGATTCAACTCAATTTGAGAATTAATTTCCTTTGTAAGTATTCACAATTTCTATTTGCTTTATTAAAAATGTATGCAGTAAAGCTTCACTGGCATTCATACCAAGACCTGGTTTCTAAGATTTAGCTTCATCTAATGAAAATTAAAGATGCTATTTGGGAAAGCAATATTTTCCAAAGTCTCAGAATATTAGAAAAAAATAATTTAAAATTTCTGAGAGCTATGCTTTCTTATGGTAAATTTGAAGAGGAAGAAGAAAGTGAATATTTTTTTTTCCATTTTTAAAGAGTTTCTCACAACAAGGCTGCTTTCTCAATTTCCCACAACTATTAGTTTTACTTCAGTGACACCAAATGATTAGTCAGATAAAGTAAATCAAAAAAGAACAAAACAGAATAGCAAGACAGACCTAGTACTAGGAAAAAACAGAACTGGAAACAGGTAAGAGTTTGAAAGTAGCCATCTGAACACTCCAAGAGCACCAAACTGAGACGATCACCTAAAGGAAGAATATCAAGTGTTTCTCACTATCTTTGGAAATCAGCTTGTATCAAAAGTGAGTGTGCACACTTGAAATAAAAATTAAGAACACTGCTGGCTATTTAAAAAGATACTGAAAGACATATTCCTATTATTTACAGAGAATCAGAAAATGCACAGGCAATCCTGCTCACCTGTCTTCGTTAAAACGTCGACCAACCAAAATTTTGCATTTGTCTGGAGGGAGACAAGCTGCTAGCAAAGGTACTGTTCTTAACACTCGACTTTCCTGTAAAAAAAAAAGAAAAGTTACTTTTGAATAAAATCAAGAAAGGCTTCTATGAATTATTAATGTTTTCATTTTCTATCAAAATTTGTTGACTACAGACAGAGAAAAAATTATAGCAGGTAACAGGGAAAAAAAACCCCAGTCTTGATGATTCAAATTGTATTGTTCTGATTGACAACACTGAACACAGTCTCAACTAATCTACAATCATCATGATAAATTTGAACTAGGTTATCAATATAAAAACAGTAACAAAACTTCAGAGAAAATCACTGAATAAACAGTGGGCAAAAATAGCATTAGCATTAACGAAATAGTATCAGGATCAGAAGAAAACTACGGTAGGGCTCAATTTCTACCAACAGATGCTTCGGAGTTCTGTCCTGAGTTACACACATCACTCGGGTTTTCAAAAGTACATAATGGTCTACATCCTACTTGAATCACTTCAAGAATAATCAAAGGCAAAGGTAAGATAATAAGGGGTTTGTACACCTAGCTATGCCACTGACCTATGGATCATAACAGCAGGCATGAAGAAGGAAAAATGACAAAATTATTCTATTTACTTATATATATTTACCTATATGTAAAAAAAAAAAGCAATCAGAAGGAGCAAATAATTCCATAACCTTTGTACTAGTCCTGATGCTGGATTTCTATATTTTTAGTTTTTAAATTAGTCTCATGATGAGCAATGGCGCAATAACACTGATCTGAAACCAAGTATTTACACCTTGACATGGAATGCTGTATTATCCTTGGATTCCTCCACAAATAAATATCTAAATAATTAATGTAGCTACTATGCAAAATGGAATTTTGACAGTACAATTTCTCACAGATGATCCACTGTGATTCCTCTCCCTTTGACAACACCTGACACATGCACAAGTCTATCATCTGGCAGCTTGGCCTCTCAATAGTGTGAATGTGAAGACGTTAGTCACGTTAATCAGAACACAGGAAATGTTTTTCCTGACTTTGTACATTACTATCTTCCCTCAGTACCAGTCTCAATAGCAGAATTTGACCAGAGTTGAAGGCTCAATCCAATGCACAGCAGACTTCCAAAGCCAACAATGAAGCACGTTGGGGATGACAGATAAGACTGACGTGCAGCAGGGGAAAGATATTCTCTACCTTGTTAGTTTAATGGTTTATTTTTGAAACACTCTTAAGAGTGTATCTGTAATGCAATGGCAGCCTGAAGGATCAGATACAGTCCAAGGCTCATCTGCCTTCAAGACTGATTGTGTTTTGAGTGTGAGCAGCTACAAGCAAAGGGAACGTACCTTTTGTCATGTACACCTCTGCAGTTATGCAATCAAAAGCACCACCTGTGACCACTTCCAAACAGCACTGTATGACATTCTTAGCTTCCCACCATTTAATAGGACTTATCTCTAATAAGTCAAGGGCCCTCATTTAGTTGACAGTTACCATAGTGGTCTTCCAACGATAGTTTATTTTATGAATTATCATTATGCAATATAGAGTAACAGAAAAACTTGCAGCCCATTGTAACAGACAGCTGTTCTGATTACTGAATAATAAAAAACTGTAGATAGCCTTCCAGACAGACACAGGAATACTGTATAAATCCAGAAAAATCTGCAGACTTTTTCTAATGCTCTCCACCATGAACAGGGAATTCAACAAAATTAAAATGCCAATTCAGTATCTCTGGCATATTTTTAAACTTCTTTTTCCCAACAAGTGACTTCAGTGTATATTTAGGTACTTTTAAAATAGGAAGTAACATGGAGGAGGTATTTCTATTATACACAGTCCACTAAAAATCAGTTTTCCCATTTAGGGTCCAAACATGTCATGGCTTCTGTTTTATTTCCCTGCGAGAGAGGACTTATTTTAAATAGGAAATTTTTTTTGTGTTCTGCTTAAATTCCTTCAGGAAATGACTCTTTGCATGTTGATTGAACCACTGTGCAATGTCAAGCTGCACCATGAGAGTACAGTTTTCTGAATTCCACAGACTAATGTGCAGACCCACCATCTACCAGATCTGTGCAACTCTGGCACAATTTCTAAACACCTAATGATCCACCTCCATAGGCCACTGTAAGCCAAAGAGAATAACATCAATGTACGTCCTCCTACTAAAGTAAACCAAAAGTAAGTAAACCATCAGTATGTCCTCCTATTTGGTAAAACAAAACATACTGTTCTGAAGCTGAACTGTAGTTTTTCATTGGGGAAATAGATAAGGTCATCACTAAGATGAATAGCTTAATTCTCATTTTTAACAGAACATTAACATCAATAAAAGACCACTGCTGTAATCAAAATACATTTCTCCATGGATCAACTCTGAGAACCTCTGTGAGACACGGTGTTCACAGAATCACAGAATACGCTGAGTTGGAAGGGACACATGAGGATCATCAAGTCCAACTCTTGGCGTGGTACAAGATGTGCCTCCACACCCATGTGCCTTTATTTTACTTAATGCTACTTAATCATAATGTTATTTCATTCTTACAATTTGTACAAAGGCAAGTAGATTTCAATTCCAGTAGGACTATACAGTTAAGATGTCTTGCATGCATAGAATTACAGAAATAAGGTGTGATTGCAGAAGGTACAATAATTCAGAAGAACTGAACAACAAATGTAGCACCTCAGATGAACTGGCATTCGGTCATGAAGTTTAAAAGGAAAAATCATTATATGATTGCCCTGGTTTTGGCTGGGATATAATTAATTTTTTTCCCAGTAGCTGATACAATGCTGTGTTCTGGATCCAGGAGAATAATGTTGATAGCAACAATGAAAACATCAGTACATTAAGTACTGTTTACCTAAGCCAAGGACTTCTCAAGTGTCTCATGCTCTGCCAGTGAGAAGCTGCACAAGAAAACTTGAGGGAGCATGTCCAGGTCAGATGCCTTGAGCTGGCTAAACATGGTTATTTCACACATAGAATGTCACGCCTTGTATTTAAATTGGAGATGGTCAGGACGAGCCAATTGCTGCTCAGGGATGGGCTGGGCACCAGCAGGTGGTGAGCACTGTATCGTGCATCAGTTGCTATTATTATTGTTAATAGCAGCAGTAGTAGTACTGCTACTCCTGTATTTCACTTTGTTTAATTTATTAAACTGTTCTTATCTCTCTCACAGAAAGTTTTACATTTTCTCCCTCTGCTTCTCATCCCCATCCCACCTGCCAGAGAGGCAAGTACGGTGGTACTGCACAGTACTGAGCTGATGGCTGGGGTTGAAGCACAACAATGAGCTGACAGCACAGCTGTTTCCTCCTGCCTACTATTTGCTGCATTAGGATCTGAGCTCAAGTCCCACAGTTACCACAGCCTTACTCACCTCTGCTGGATGCTGAATTATATACAAGCAGGTGGAGACCTTTAGTGGATGTACAGGCAGGAAAGGACACAAACACACCTTCTGAGGACGGCTAAATGGCAAAAGGGAGTGACAGAACAATAAAAACAATCAGCAGTTTGTGAAAGAAAATATAATTACATTGCACAAATACATATCGCATTCCGTAAGAACTTCCCCTAACAACATTGTATTAAACGTCACGTAATTTTATATTTGAAACTCCTTTCACTTCTAAAAATAAACAGGCAAGGCTTTCATTGAAACAGCATTTTGAGAAAAGTATTCAGACACTTCCTGTGGTTTTGTTACGGTTATAGCACTCTAAAAATTCTTCTGTCAGCTTCAAGCAGCTTACTAGTATCCATACCCTTATTAGACAAGTCTGTTACCACTTTCCTAACAAGTCAGTTTCAACAATATGATGAGCTACAACAGAACATACAATATTTACAATATTTACAGTGTATATTATAATGATTAATTAGAATATAATGTTTTAGAAGTATACACACATGAAAACTCAGACATGCTGTATTTTAATTTTCTATAATTCCATCTATGCCAAAATATGTAGCAGACATGTAGAATGAAAACGGGGAAATCCTTATCAGGAACATCCAATCTAAGTTAGAAAAAAAAAAAAATTAAAATTCTTTAGTGTACTGTTTCAAGCTGTTGAAATGACTAGCTGAAGAACAGTACCTAAAGAAATCAACTTATGCTTAGTATGAAACTGATCTGCTGAATGATCAAGAATAAACAGAAGCAAAGAAGCAAGCTTGAAGTTTTTCAGAGAAATTGAACTGTCACTCGAGAAAAACACACATTCACATGCACACATACGGACAGATGTCAGCTGTTTGCATAGATTATTCAACTACTCAGGAAAATGAATTTTCCTAACAGTGCAACTACTATATGTATTCATCAATTAAAGTCACACCATCTCTACAAACAAAACTCTATACACCTAAAACATACAAAGTCAGTATTTTCAGCAGTGATAGGGACTCGGAGCAGAACTCCACCTGCACCCTCCTCATAACCTTTACTGTTAACAGTTCATACGTTGACCACACAGGAGAGACAGTAAGCAATGAATCACTGTAGATGTAATTCAAATAAGTGAATTCTGAAAACAGGTTCAGATTAAATTCATGATGAGCCTGACAGAGAATGAGTTTGCTTGTTCACAAGAGCATGCACCCCAACATGTGGACTAAGTAATGTTACAGTGATCCACACCAGTACAAGCGTTCCCCATTCAAACATTACTATTTAATAGTAAATGGCAGCATTATAAAAAGGCAATAAGAACTGATAGGCTCCTCTTTATCACTTGACAGGCTGTGCTAATTTAAAAGGTGTACTTCAAGCCCCAACTACTGAAGGAGGCACAGTGGCTATTCCCTTCTCACAGGATATACAGTTAAAGGTTACCCAACACCAGTCACAACACAAAATGAAGATGCGGGGAATGTTGATGCAAAACAAGGAATTGATACTTCTCAAAATAAGCACCAGAAAAACGAATGTTAAACATTTAGACTTAAAGGCTTACAGACAATAAATCAGCCTAATTGTTATGAATAAAAAGTTACCTATTTTTGTTTAAGGTTACAGAGCTAAAACCGGTGGGACCAGTTGCTGTTAAATTAGCTTAATTGTAAAGCGTTCTTTAATTGCCCGTTAATGGTTGGTGATTTAGCCATTGTCCTCCCTGGTGCTTGCCCCGGAGCTACACCTGGACACAGCAGCCCAGGAGAATAGGAGTGGCCTGAGACCACGTATGCAGATGAGGAATGCACTGCTCCAAAAATTTCCCGTTTTCTAGGAAAACCCCTAAAAACAACGAACCAATATAGAATTAGGGGACCCTAGGTGATGTCTAAGGATGGGCGTGAAGTCCAGTGCCTGCTTGGATCCTTTTTGCTTCACACCCTGACCTCAGGATGTTCACTACGGAGGGGACCCGGAGTGTTGGACCGAAAAGCAGGAATCTGCGCATCTCCCGTGAGGACGCAGTCCCCAGCTCTGCCTGCAGACCAGCGGACAGAGCTGCATCACCCTCCTCCTCCTCCGTGCCACTCTTGGGGACAGCGGCGGCGTGGGCACGACCCGTCGATTTCTCCCCACCTGAGCTGAATCTCTTTAATAAAGGCATTAAAAAGGAGAAAGATCTCCTGCCCTATTTATGTCACTAATGGCAAACTCGAAATTAATCTGATACACTCTTCTGGTGTACTGATCCAGTAGCCTGCTGCCTGGTTTTCCTTCTAGTACTGGCATTTTCCTGTTGCTAATGTAGCATAAATTTGGCACATTCTGATGCACTAATGGCCAGGCCTCAGGCCTAAAATTAAGCACTCAGAAACGTGACTATTCAGTGGGCTACCCAAGGGACCTTCATTGTGAATCAGCTGAAAACAACCGCACTTCCAGGTCTGATGGGTTGTTCTCCAGGGCAATCTCTTAATCATTTTCCCAAATGTTCTCAGATATGAGCAATTTAAACAGAAATCTCTGTTTTGATAACAACCTAGAAGTAGCAAATACTGTGGAGATTGTTTTTTGCCTGTGCCCTGATTGTTAAGTCAAAGTTCATCCTCTTTTTGATCATCAGGTTCATCAGAAACTCAGGTGTGTGTACAAAGTGTGACTCCTTGGTTTCTCCTCAAGAGCTGGTTCACTCCAACAGCTGGTTCCACTTACAAGGTAAGTTGTTAAAGGTCTCCCCATTATGAAATTTTCTGCTGAAGAGAGATGAAGGCATGAACATCTAGTAAAGCAAGCTGTTTCCAAACAGTTAGCTGTTGACTTCAATCCCATGAACTACACTGTTCATTACCTCTCATAAGTACACAAAAGAACTTCCCAGTGATTTCTGACCTCAGGGTGTTTAATTATAAAAAAATTCACTAGTTTAATTATAAAAAAATTTCAAGTCTCCCTTTGGTATATGCTTTTTGTATTTTCCACACTGGTTTGGATTTTTCACAGATATTTTAAGCTTTTTTAATCTCACAGAAAAAAAAAAAAAAATCAACAAACCCAATCAAAAATAAGGAAATTATGTGGAAAATACATTATTTTCAAATAACTGCAAAATAGATTCTGCCTATAATTTGATCTGTAGGGAGCAGAGCACAGACTATGACAAATAAAGAATTTCCCAATATAATTTAATTATTTACATATGCATATACATCACTTAACTTTAAGCACCCAATTAGGTACCTAATTATGTTGAATACACACTTTTACAACCCCATCTTGAGGGCACAAGCCTTACTTCTGTAATTTTACTTTGGAACCTAACAGTTATTTGTGAGACAAAAAGCCCCCAACATTATTTCTTCATGAAACCAACATACCAGCCCACATTTGTGGGACAGGAAGCACTACAAAACAAAGTTCTGTTCCACCCCCACAAAAGCTGACTTTGCTCTGAAAAAAGCCACCTAGGCAGAAAAGGCATTTAGTCTTTTTCTTTTGTTTAAAGATGCTGTTTTACTCGTGCCCTACATACACAACTGATGTTACAGAAAAGAAGCAGCACCAAGAAATTCTTTAACACTGAACATCATCTTTTTCTCATTTCTGGAAATTTCTGATTGCTATCAGAAATCAGCTCTAGGCAGGAGCAGTAGCATTCAGAATATTAAGGAAAAGGTTTGTGAGTTGGGATTAGAATTTTAAAGAGGATAATTTTTGTTGTATTATTCTCCTGTATGCAATTTCAGTACAGCTCAAAGCTACCCAGTGGATTCTTACCTGTTTTTCAATACAGCTTTTCTAGTCTAAAAAATTATGATGAAGTAACCTACCACAATGACATGACTAAAAGAAAAAAAATCATCATTCCACACCTTGAAAGAATGTTCCATATGAAAAAGACAGTCATGTACATGTACTGACTTCATAGCTTTCTTTCCATTATTTATATCTCAATTAATGATACTCAGAATAACATTAAGTCTGTCTTCCCAGCAGAACTGAATCTGGACAGGGGACTGAGGTATCAGGTTTAATTGATTACTAGTTTCTGGGCAGAGATACTCCAAAATTAAATATACCAGAGTCTGGAAAACAGTGAGCTAATTCTGGAATTCTTTCCAAGTCTCTGTATTATTTTACTGCAACTTGCTTCAGAACTTTACCTCGCTACATGTCCAAAATCTTCTTCTGAAAACAAGCACCATTCTGTGAATGCAAGTGAGTGTTTGCATACACCCATACTCAGAAAACTACAGCTAAGTTATTCAAGGATTTAAACCCAAAGCAAGCAAAAACTAACAAAGCTGCAGTTTTATGCTCAGCATTTGTAAACATTTGTATGGAAACATACAGGGTTAAGTGTACCAAGCACATGTTCTAGAAACGATGCTTCCAATATTTAAATAAAGAAGAAGCTGATATTTATTAACTACTAATACTTGTAGCAATATATTCATGTTCCAACACATATTGTCAAGGTCAGGCCCCAGACTGTATTTTAAAAAAACATGCCTGCCAAAACAGAAATAGCTGCTTCAAGTAAATTAGATTTCTCTACTGTTTTTGTCAAAACACCAAGGGTTTCAAGGTCAAAACCCACCTGAGAAATTTGAAGAAAAGCCACAAAGTTACCATATGTTTGTTTTATACTAATGCTATTATGTATGTTTTATACTGACACAAGTCCATTACTCCCATGCATTAAAACAACATTCAGGAGTTTTACAAAGCTGGGGGGTGGTAGTGGGGTGAAGTTTAAAAGGAGAACCCCATTTATTTTTTAAAATTTGGAAACTAATGCTATTTTTCCTACTTTTATGTTAGAGGACAAACAAAAACTAAAAATTTATTTAAGATAACATTTTGCCTTCTCCACCTTAACCACTACAGTTATAAAGGGAACATAAAAGAAAGAGCGGATTATACACAGAGTGGATCTTATACATAGATATGTATAAACTTATGCATTTAGGAAGAAACAATCCTAACCCCACAGTCTGAAGTTAATATGACATTAATATTCAACAGTACAAACCTTCAATAAATAATCCTGTGAAAACACCAGTTTAATTCCAGTTTTCAAAAATGCAGATCAGTTGTAAAGTGTTACTAATAATTAAACACAAAACATTTTTACAACACTACACAAACCTCTGGTGTGCACTCTGAGTGCTGGAGAAGCCAGATCAAAAATACCTGCAGTAGTTTCTCATGTCATCGGCACTATCTGGGTTCTTCTGGGCCTATTTTGAACATTCTTTATGCAAGCAAAACTTCAAGCCTTATTTTTAATGGCGTTTCCCAAGAAAAATCAGTCACAGAACATTACTCTGACTTTATTGTATTCCAACTTCCATTTCTTCTTCCCATCTCTTTCAAAATATTTAGAAAGTCAGTGGTCATGAGGTGTAAAAATGCAAAATTAAATCCTTACAAACTTCATTAGGAGTCAATAGCCACATAAAACACAGTATCAGAAACACAGGTGGAGGGAGTATCAAGAACAATAAGAGAGCACTTCCTTTTCCACTTGATAATCTGTATAACACCAGCTTCCTGGCAAAGAAAAAAAGAAAAATAAATTTAAAAAAATAAAAAAGGCATATTGCCAAAGTTTTGCTTTCCATAAGAAGTTATAAATAAATAAAACAGGTGTATGGGGTTGGTTTTGGTTTAGCATTTTAGTTTTTTAATGGTGTAACCAATGAATTTAATGGAACATACCTCTGTTCCCGGAGTAAAAACATACATTCAACAGAGAAATGTGTATGCACAGGAAAAATATCTAATACAAATCACAGTGAAAATCTTTTGTTCAAAGATTACACACAATAATGGAAAAAATTTGTTTCTATGTTACCCAACAATATGAATAATCTATTTTCCAAACAAATTGCCTTCAGTTGTAAAAAGGTAACTATTTAAAGAAAATTTAGTTTTCCTGCACAAAAGCTTTTGTAACCTTTTCAATACAATAAAGACAGCAACTTTAAGCAACAGAACACAGAAATAAACAAACTCAGTTGATATTGTTCTAATTCATATGAAAAGGTCTACCACAGCTCCCATGCTATCATGAGAGAGCTTTGAAATAGCTCCTCATGCTATCATGTGGAGTCCTTTGGTGTCTCTCCATTTTGCAGATCCTTTTCCAATGCATATCAAATGTTCACTGTGCTAAAAAGCTTGAGGCCCTGGTGTTTGAATGTCAGGACTTCATATAATACCATATCACTACCAGCTTCCTCCTTTTACTGCTTCAGAGTACCAGCCAGAACAAAAAAGTATCTTCCTAGAAACACCAACACTATCAATGGATCGACAGAAGAATGGCCTGAGGCGAATAAGATTTTTGAGATCATCCCATTCTAACTCCCCACACACAGTCAGGTATACCTTCCAGGATCAGGCTGCTCAAAGCCCTGTTCTGGCCTTGAACACTTCCAGAGATGGGTCACCCACAGCTCCTCTGGAACAACTGTTCCAGTGACTCACTACCCTCATAGCAAAGAATTTATTCCTAAGATCTAATTTAAACCTAATTTCATCTCTTTTAACTTATAGATCTTGCTCCTTTTACACTGTAATGTATTCTGGTACAGGTTCCAGAACTTTTCTATCTAGTTCCAGGAAAAGCCACTGCAGTACTAAATATTAAATTCATTAAAATATGCCAGATTAACATTTTGTACCAGAAGACATTTAAAGCAGTATCACAAACTTCCAAACCAACAAGACCATAAAACTGACCAATTAAACAGAGGTTGCCATTGTATTCAACAAGTTCATTTCCATAGCACTTTCCTCATAATTGCACAGTTGATAAAACATAGCATCTGTTCTTCTTGCCACAAGGTACTATCAACACAGCAAAGTTGGTCGCAGTATAAAGAGGCATTCAAAAAGCAATGCAGTACTTTTAAACAAAAACTGCCTTTGAACTGACCTAGAATCCCACTGGAACTAACTGGGTCAAGGGATACAGCAGTGGGAAAAGGCAATGGGATGGGGTCAGAGATACTTCAGAGATAAGGTACAGAAAGAGGTTCAGAAGGGGGACAGGGAGACAGTCATCTCCCTGCCTCTCAACAAAGCGCATAGTACTAGTGAGCAGCTAGGAGACCACAGAACTATTCTCTAGCACTTAGAGTTCTTGTAGATTTCTCAGATTCCACCCAGGAGCAGGAGAACTGCTGGAAGTTGGTACTCTTAGCAGTTCTCCTGCTCCTACGTGGTATGGTGAGAAGATACATCCACTGGCCTTCTGTTTCCCACTCAAACCACAGCCACCAGTGCAAAACACTGATTTTCCATCATAGTGAATCAATTTGAAAACTTTGCTTTCTTGTAAATTTGAAATAGTCTTGGGCCTCTGCCCAGAGCACTGGAATTCAGAAAACCTGAACAAAGAATAAGGTAGTTAATTCACAGAGGCATCAAGGAATACCAGCAGAGACTAGGGGCAAAAAGAAACACCTATTTACATCTGCTTCTTGAACAGTTATGTTGCATCACATTATGGGGAGAAATTCACAGCAATAAAAAGCTGTCCGTTATCAAAAGTTACCAAAGTATGTGCATTTTAGTTCAGAAAATCACAAAACCACTATTTCTATCAGCCACAAATGTCATTCTGCAGGTGCCTAGAATTTATAATGATCCCCAGGCACGTGTTATTCATTATTTAGCTCTCCACCACAGAACCTCATGTTTGACCCATTTGCTCTAAGTATGGTTTACTGGCAGAAATCACTATTAAAAAAAAAAAAAAAAAAAAAAGAAGGAATAGACCATTATCCAGCTTCTACACTCAACAGGAAAACATAAAGCTCAGCGAGGTAAACAAGAAAACAAGAGCAGACTATATGTGGTTTCATTTTAGCATTTGTTTTCAGAGCAACCCAATATATTTCAGAGATTATGTCCTAAGCACTTACTGGGGGGGGAAAAGCAACAAATCCATCTCAAAACCAGCTAAGTTTTCAGCAGCTGATAGACAGCTACTAGAAACAGGATTGACACCACTAACTCATTTCTTCTTCAGCACCAAACAACAATCAGCTTGTAATGATTTTCAGTCAAAGTTCAAATAGTCTGGATTGAAACAACTATGAAAAACCCTACTTACAAAGACTACAAGATCTTACTTCCCTAGATTTAAGACTAAAACTGGACTAAAAGGGCAACTTTCCAGAAGTAAGAAGAAGACAGAAGCAGTCACTTAGTTCATGACAAGCTGTGAGTTCTCATTAAAGAAAACCTTCCTGTTTTTTGTAAATTACATCAGTTAGTGCAGTTCTTCAAAAATTAGGCAAATAAACATACATACATAAATAGATAGATACATTTCTCTTTAGAAAATGTGTATTCGTAAAAAAAAAAAAAAAAATTAATGAAGTATCTTTTCTTCCAAGTATCTGGTAGCTTATGTATCATTCTAAACTTCTCTCCTATTTTGCATTACCTTATTTTCACAGTGGTTTTCAACACAAAGTAAACAGTACAAGAGATTTTACCCTCATCATAAGTAGTAGTAGTAGCAGCACATACTGAAGACATAGTATCTAGAGAATTACCAGTTATGGGTGAAGTGGCTTTTATGGAGAAGTTTATAACACTACAGTGACATGCAATTTACTGGAAGAATTTTAAGATAATTTGGACATTTCCTTTAGACTTTGACACTACAACAGGAATCAACAGGTTACCCAACAAAATCAGTAGATTCTTCAGTACAGCATGCGTATGAACCCTGTAAGAGTGTGCTATCCTTAATGAGCAATCTTTTGCATATTTTTATGCTGAAAGTATACAGATAAAAATCAATATATTTCAAAAATGTGGACAAAGGCAGCATGAGCCTTATTAAAGGCCTTTAAATTGTGCTGTATTCTCATGTGTCCATTTCCCAAGGCAAATAACCTTTTTGCCTGACCAATTAAATCATAAATAAAGGACAAACAAGTTCATTTGGGGATTTTTTTTTTCAGCCTGGTACATTCACAGTAGGTTTACAAGCCTAATCAAAACATATCCAATACAACAAGTACCTTCTAGTGCTTTAGAAGACAAAAGGTGCAAAGAAGAACATAACAAAATATCAGCACTGCATCCATTTCTGAACTTTTAACAAAAAAGCAGACTTTGGCAAGCAGCTTTCTTTGTAAATAACTTAAATTAACAAATCAATAGGAGAACATTCTTTCAACAGCTTAACTGTTTACATTAAAGTTGGCTGTGGTTTCCACTGGAACTAATAGGAGTAAATAGATAAAATAGTATTTAGCTTATGCAGCACTGCAGTCATTACAGAAAGGCCAGGAAAGCCAAAAACTAATGAGCCTGAGATTGTTGACATTTTCATGCATCTTGGCTCTACAGTCTGGCAAAATACCTGGCACCCTGACAAGCTTGATGCCAGACAGCTAGCAGAGCTTTAAATCTGTTGAAGAAGATGAAGCAGTAATGGCATTTAAAGTGTGCCACTGAGACATTAAGAAGTTAAACTCGTTTTACATTGCCAGTTTATAATTCCCAATCTGTTTCACGAGCTCAGGTGCTTCCACAAGAAAAGACAAAGCAGAAAGACTGTGTAACCAAAACATTTAATGAAAAAGTCCTGAATTTCCCAGAGAAGAGAGGAACTCACCAATCCAAGCAATAAAGAGCAAAAAAATTTAAAAATAATAAAAGAAAACATTTCCAATAATACAATACCATCATTTTGGGTCTGGTAGGCTTGGTAGTAGCTTGTATGACTGCACAAAGAGCCTCTCCACACATGACTCTCAAAAACTGTGGCTGACTCTCCCTCTTCTTCTCAGTCTGGCAGCTTGGTGTGAAGGAACACAAGTTCTTTAGCACCCCATGTATAATAAAGGTTCCTAATTAAAACTGCAGTGAGACAGGGAAGCTGAGATTAAGACACTGTAAACAGAAGGTACTGACAGTACATTCCAGGTGCAGTGAGGGTTCAAACAGCAACTGAAACTGTGTAAATGCAGTCTACAAATCTCAAGTTAAATTTACCTAAAATCTTCCTGCACTGTTGTTTTGTTATTTCTTGTTTATTGATGAAAAAGGATGGTTACAACTTTTCATTAAGGGTAACACTGCAAAACTCTATCCAGGCAAGAATAAAAACTTCTAACACTACATTTCTAAGTCCCAGCTTATGGAGTTTTTTCAGTTTTAAGTTTGAATTACATGAAAGACAGTATCTTCAAAACACGTTGACCAAGTTTCAATAAAACTGCCCTTTCTATCTCCACAAAAGCAATAGATCATTTCACATACGAAATTTAGGTCTCTCATGCAACTTCATCTTATCTAATACTGTGTTTTAAACACAGAACCTATTGAAATATATACTTTATTTTTTAATAGCAAAACCAAGTCTGAGTCCTAGTTTGAAACAAGCAGATGAAAAAAGGGAGTTAAATTAACAGCTTACTTCTGCACTAAATGAAGTCAAAGAAATTCTGTCATTGATTTTTCATGAAAGCAAGATCAGCGTCCACACATATTTCAGAAGTTAAAAGAGCTAAGTTCTTATGTCTCTCAATCCACACAACAATGCTATATCCTGTCACTTACAGCTATGAATTTAAGCTTTATTCCTTTCAAAAACTTTTTAAAAACCCTATTAAATGAAGGTATTGTTGTCATTTACTATGGTAAAACAGAGCACACAACAGTATTCCCTTCCTAAATTATATTTAGCATTAACATGAAAGTAGATAATGTCTATCAGACAAAACTCTTTTAAAGAATACACATTCCTGTTAAAAAAGAGATTCTGCAGTTTATCTTCAACTGAATGCAAGCAAAAATAAAGTCATCAGAGTATATGACAAAGAACCTGTATGGGGAAAATTGTTAAATATGAAATAGAATATTCAGTTAAAGTATTCTAGTATAATATTCATTTCTGCCATAGATGGTAGAAGAATGGAATTGTGTTCAGACACTCAGAAAACTTCAGCATAACTCAACAATATAAAACAATACCAAAAAGGCCCTGTGCAATGCTCTGTTCAGACTTCCTGACCACTTAGCTGTGAGAGCACTTTAAATGTTACACTGCACTCTAGTGTCCTTTTTCTGGAGAGCAGCCCTTCTGTCAAACACACTGATTCTGATTTAGCATCTATCTTATTAAAAAGCAGTCACTTTCCTGATATAATGCAACAAAATAATATATTTTAAAACGGTGTACCTGTTATTTAACAGTAAAATGTTATTTCTTTAAAATATGTTGATTTTTACAGAATACAGAATATCTCTTTTACTTAACCAGGTATCAAATTCATTAAGCCATTCTAAAGCATTTTCCAGATACTGGAAGATGCTGCTTTTATAAGGTAAACAATTCAGCACAAATGCTTTTTAATGCTTAATACAGCAGTCACAACATCAAATCTCAGAACCACATTGATTTTTACCACTCAAGGTGCTTTTCAGGCTTCAGGTCCTAGGAAAAAATACTCCACAATAAATGCTTCCTTTAAAATAAGAAAGTTAGAAGTCTGTTGCATAGATGAAACTTTCTTGTGTAACTTGGAAACACTAGTTTTATTACTAGTGTAGTATATATTTAGCAAGCATGCTAATAAAAGTTAATAAAAAACAAGGTTAGACTGCACTTGAGTACCTCATTAAGAAGTTGACAGGAATAAGAAGGATCACAACAGTTAACTTGCGCTCATAAAAGTATCATGGTCTGAGATGCCACTGGTGTTAACTTAAACAGAGCACAACAGTAAAACGCTATAAACAGACTCATAAAATAATTCAGAATTGGACAGCTCTGGACTCAAAGCAGACATAATTTCAAAGGCCTTGAGCCAATTAATGTTAGCCTACCAGAGTCTCATCAGGCAACCAGCTCTAGCATTTAACCACTCTCAGAAAGTTTAATTAGTTTTTTGTGAAGCCAAAACACAACTACACTCCGATTGAAACTGTCAGGAGAGGGCCTCTTCTCCCACCAGGGGATGCTGCTGGCCCACTCTTACCCTGCTGCCCGCCGCTGCTGCAGAGTGGTTCTCTCGCAGGCTGACAGTGATACCTGGGCTTGTTTAGCCCTGGGAACTGAGCTTCCAATGTGCTGAATTTCTTGAGGTTCCTCACGACAAGAGAGATGTCAGTGTCTCTCTGAATGGCAGCTCTAACCTCCTGCAGTGCAGCACTTGCTCCCTCCACGAGGGCACTGGGAGCATGTTCAATAGCTCTGCCCAAAGCATAAACCTCCACAAAGACCTCTCCTACTTTCAAGTGTAGATTGCTTAAGCTCAGCAGTCTGGGAGGTCCTCTTTATTTTGTTTATTTTGTAAACCTATAATCTAGTCTGTATCTTCCTGATTTTGTAGAAAGCTCTCAAATACTCCTTTAATATTCTTAAATTCAGACAAAGGTAATCACCCCCTACTCCAGAACCAGAACCTGTCATCTTGGTTACATACAGTTAAATTCATTAACCAGTCTGTCGCAGAAGGGCATGATGCTGCTCTTTCTTTTGTCCCCTACCCACATTTGTTTTACTGGTACATTACTTCATTAGCCCTCTGATAGGGCCCCTACTAAATTCCTCCCCGACCCCTCTCCCAAAGTTACAAAATCTGCATTTGCCAACGTGAACAGAATACAAAATGAAAGCAGTGGCTCAGAACAGAATTATAATAAAGCATAACCAACTTAATAGATTTTGACAGATTATATCCACTGTACCATTATAAACATCAAAGACATCACTGAAGTAGTTTTAAAGGCTTAAGCTCCATGATATTTGGGTGCCTAGATATCTTTAAAACCACTTGAGTTTAAAGCACATATTCATCAGCATCCCTGCTCACTTTTGTAAGGCATGAAGCAGCTATAGGCGTAAGTAGGCTTGGTGTACACTAGGGGTTATTTTTTAACCTACTTGGAGATGACATATTCTAAAAGTCACTTAAAGTCAACTTAATGCACTGTATTAGCTGCCTGCTTTTCATGCATTAGGATTTTTAAACGAACTTTGGTGCTCAAGGAGAATTAGGAGAATTAGGTCTCCAGAAGAATCAGCACAATTGGAATTCATTGATATTTCTTTGGTATTATAATGAAGAAACTTGCTATTAGAAAGTACAATTAACAAGCCCTTCTATTAAAAACAAAATAAATTTAAACTATAATGATTTTATAGTTTACAGCTTCATTTGTTGAAAATTCTAACAAAGAGAATTTCTGAATTTCTAACCAACAATTCTAATAAATCAAGGGCAGGGGGAGAAAGGCAGCTTATTCCTAAATTGCTGAAGTGTAATACTGAATTCAAAAATACCAGGAAAAACAAGTTCCAACAAGTTGGACAGCTACTGTTTTATATAAAACTCACTGAATTGGACAGCTACTGTTTCATATTCATAGCAAACCATAAGAACCTCTGAATCACCTTTTTTTGAATCATCCTTTTTAATAAAATACTACTGTCTTGATTTACCGCTTTACAGCTGTTAATATAATCCATTGTTAACAAAACTAGCCTTATCTCTAATTAACTTTTCTGGCAGTAGATTTCCTCAGACTGTTTGGCATCTGTAATTAACCCAAAACCCCTAGGTTATTTTTAGATAAGGGGTATTTTCTTTCCACTATCTGACAAAAGCATCAAAATATTGAATTCCTGAACATCTCATATTCATTCCAACTTAACCCATTTATTCTCTTCCTAGTGCACAACTTGCCTACTTCCAATTTCATTAAACTGGACTTTGGGAATAAATAGAAATGCTAAATTGTCAAACAGAAATACAGGCAAGAATGCCAATTCCATGGTATCATAAGAAAATAAAAGTATTTTATAATAAATCTTGTAAGGTTGAATAAGCTGATACTGTCAATTCACACAAAAGTCTGCATTAAAAGGCGCTCCTTCCAAATGTAGGATGCATGCACAGTCAATTTTATTTAATATTTTTTCCTTTTGGACAACAGTAGATTGACTGCTTAAAAAAGGGAAAAAAGGAAAAAAAGGAAAAAAAAGGAAAAAAAGGAAAAAAAAGGAAAAAAAGGAAAAAAAGGAAAAAAAGGGAAAAAAAGGGAAAAAAAGGAAAAAAAGGAAAAAAAGGAAAAAAAGGAAAAAAAGGAAAAAGCTGTCAGAAAATTGTACTATCAATTATTAATGCATAAACACTAATACATGTAGGAATACATGTAGAAAGAAATAAAGATAAGCCACAATAAGTATTTGACAATTCACTAGGTTAAAATTCATGTTAACTTTACAACATAGATGACCTACTACTTTGTGCCAGAAGAGCCACAGGATGAGGGCTCCAGGACTCGTTTGGCCCATTTTCTTTACATGTTCACAGGAAAACAAAAAATTAAGTACTGCAAGGACACATTCCCCTTCACATAACTAATACAGCTGGACATTTCCATGAAACTAAATTTGAGATTAAATAAAAATCATATGTTAGAGACAGTTTGCAGTTTCCATATTGACATGTTAAATAGATTCAAGAATTGAGTTCAAGAATTCAAAAAGAAATTTGTACCATACATCATAGGCATAATTGGTGTAACTCAGAAATTGTATGGAGAAAGATAGAGAGAAAAAAAAATCTACTGACCATGTCTTGCAAGCCAAAATCAGGTATGCTTTTAGCATACAGCACAGACAAGTACTAGGCCGACAGATCCAGGAGTCTGAACTGGGATTGTTTATTACAAGCAAAAAGCATTAAAGATTTTGATGAAAACATTTCAGCAGAGCTTGTGAAGCAAAAGTACAGTTCTGTTAAAGCTATAAAAGTGCCAACTGAAAACTGAATCCAGTGTTCAGAACATTATTTGGCTTTAAAAAAAGTGAGAAAGGGACACACGGTGCATTGCAAGGGATAAATGTGAATGGGAGATCAGGGGGTAGAATGACATACAGTCATTAAAAGGCAGAGAGAAGATTCCAACAAGCAATTATCACAGCTAAAAGGGAAAACAAACAAAAAATATTTCATCAATGAAAGAAATCAGGAAAAAAATCAGATGGAAGAAGTCAGATGACCTGATAAATCATTCTCAGACTACTCAGAAGAAAAAAGAAATTCTAATAAATTCTACGCATACTGTTTCAACAAAAGAAGTGAGTGATGCACCTGAAATTACAAGAAAGCCTTTTTAAAACCAAAACTCAAACTGAGGGAAAATGTAAAAAAAAGAAAAAAAGGAAAAAACAGACAACAGGTAACTGAAAAGAATCTCACTGAATTAAGACCAATTAGACACAGGATGCTCAAACAAGCTCTAGAGTACATTACGTAATAAATAATTCAGGGATATGTCAGGGCTGGCTCTCCTCAAAAGAGATAATGCTGCAGCTGAAATTTACATATACCACTATCAGACATAAACCCCAAAAATTACATGAAAAATCACTGGATTTGCTTCACTTAAACCAACTCTTATTTGGGTATATGGATAAGTCTTCAGCTACTTTTGTAGCCCCCAGAAAATGGAAAGCAAAATTAATCTTTTTTTCAGTTTTTGCTTTGTGCTATGTTTACAAAAATCAAAAGCAAATCAAGAAAAATAGCCATTCATATTTTTTAGTATTCCTTACAGTTAAACTGGGAAGACTTGATCAATGTTGAAACATTTTTGACCTCTTTTATAATACACTACCATCCCCAAGGAAAAGGTGTACTTGGTGTAATTACAGAATAGGAGCCAATCAAATGTACTATATTGTTTTAACTAACAAGATTATTCTCTGATGCAGTTCTTGTCTTTGGGTGTGCTGCTACATCCTATAGTTATAGGATAACCTATAGTTATCCACACACCATATGTGGCCAGCCTGACATATTCTTTTTCCTTTTTTAATACCAACAGATCAAGAAGTATGCTAACCAAGTCAGCTGAGCACAAAACCACCAGCTTAAAAAGGTCTCTACTCATTAATCTGATCACAATATAGTATGAAATTAATAAATTACTTTGAAATTTAGTACAGCAAAAATAAGTAACAGTGAAGTCACAAAATCTTTAATTCACCAACAGCTCTGGCACCACTGAATATTGGTATTACACACCAAATAAACATCAGTATGAGAAACTACTGCATATAAAGTAACTGCTAAACACAGAAGAAAAAACCCCAATGTTTAGCTTGATATTTATAATTCTAGCCAAAAGAAGATACAGAATTTAGTGAGCAAACTACAGTCATTTAAAGCAACATTACCAGAAGTATGTTAAGATTATAAAAGGCACTGAACTTCCAATCTAATGCTTGATAATTTTTCCACTTACCTTTAGCTACTCTTCTTGAAATGTGATATAGATTACATATATTGTAGTTGATCAATTTAAAAAAAGTAACATCTTAATTTGTAGTTGGTAAATTCCACATCTTTTTTACAACCAATTACGTAAGTTCAAGACCCCCTCTTAACATTCCTCAAATCTCCTTGAGCATCTTCTATTGAAAATAAATAAAAAACTTAAAAGACATTTATGTCTATCAAGCAAAAAGGGCAATTATTGAATGGAAGAAACTTTCAGTTTGTATACTTTTGATTTCACACCCCCAGTCCTATTCAAATTCCTTAGCCTCTTCAGAAGAGCTGACAGATTACGGCACAAATATCTCTGCTTCTCCAGTGGCAAGAAAATCAACATAACCACTTAATGCTGAAATAATCAGGCACTTATTGATAAAATAATCTGCAATCTGCTGTAAACCCATTCAGAAATGTTCTTCTCTTTCAAGCATAGAACTCAAAACAATAATTTGTTCTGTGGTCTTGTGGCTGGATTCTCTTCTGGTCAGTGAAGATTTACCAACTCCAAGACTGGGGGCAAGAGGGCACAAGCACCTTCTTGCTTAAGAACTTAACTCATCTTCTAGCTTTCTAAGTGCAGTGCTCTATATCTCTCAGTGCAAATACACATTTCCCCAAGCTGGCTAAGAAAGCACATGTCGCGTAACGAAAAAATACAATCACGGCAACAGAGTTCTTCTTGCGATTCATTCTGGCCACAGGGCTGACAAAGCCCTGGAGAAGGGTCAGACACCAAGGTCTCTCTTACGTTCTCAGCTGCCTATATGCCTACACTTGTGGAAACAAAAATACATCTGCATGTCTACCCTAATGAATTCCCTATTTATATACAACTCACTGAATGCTGGGAATAAACACAATACATTCATGGTAAGGAGATAAGAAATCTTTGCAAATACTTCTGTTTTTTTTAAGAAATACAACTTATAAGTGAGAAGGCCTCCAATATTTTATCAGGCTTTTCTGTGTTAAAATTAGCTTACAAAAGCCTCATTCCAGTTATTATGTCCCCAGGTCGGGACAACACTTTGGAAAACCTATGCAAGCAATTACTGGGTCAACACAAGGATACAATAGGATTGCAAAGGCACTGTATTTTTTGAAAAGGAATGAATGAAAAAGATTTTCTTTACAAGAAAGAAAATTTGGTTCCATAGGCCAAAAATCTGTTAAGAGATAAGTAATTTCTGATTCCTTCAGCTACACTGAAACACACAGACCAATTTACTCGCTCTTCTATTAGAAGCAACAGCTGAAAACAACCCCTTTAAAAATCCCGGTTCCTCTCTCCAGTTCTTCCCTTCTAGGCAACCCCCTCTTCCCAGGCCTCAACTGGAGTTGTGCCATTTACAAAGTCCTTCTACAAAAAATCTAAAAGCAAATATAAGACTTAATTTTATCAACATAATCACTTTTCACACATGCTCTGTTAGACATATCTGCAAAATACTACTACTTACCAAAATATCTTTCTCAGCAAATGCTGATGCTACAGACACTCTAGAGATAGCCACATAAACTACACTATGCAGCATCTCCCTAACATAACCTTGGACTGTGATTAAGAACTGGAAAGCCAGATTCATGCTTACGAAAGATTACTGTCTCTAGCAGTTTCTGCCTCATCTCAGGACAAAAGTTTATTACCAGCTACTTGTGCTCTTCTGACAGATCTCATATTCACCATTGTCTCTTTACTATCAGTGGTGGGTTGACCCACATGCCCACCAAAGCCTCTAGCACTTTCCTCCTCAGTTTAACAGGGGGAGAAAATATAAATCCACAAATCCTGCCAGGAGTCCACTCCAGCCATGCTTCCCACAGGATCATGGCCTCCTTTGGCCACTTGCTCTGGTGTGGGGTTCTCCAAGAGCTGAAGATGGAGCTCTGCTCCACCACAGATCTCCATGCGCTGCAGGTGTACTGCCTGCCTCACAGTGGTCTTCACCATGAGCTGCAGGGAAATCACAGCAGTGCTGCTGCGCTCAGCCTTGCCATGCAATGGATCCTTCTTGGAGCATTCCTGCATGTTAAGGGAGCTGGTTGACACTATTACAAGGACAGTTTTGATGATCTCCAGATAACAAGAGAGGCTGCTGAAGTCTGAAAGAAAGAAAATGTCACTCCTCTCTGCAAGAAGGTCCAGGAAAATACATGTCAGTCAACCTTACATCAACCTCTGGGAAGACAGTAGAGAAACTCCTCATGGAACCATCTCTAAACAAACAAAAGAAAAAAGGGTATTGAGAGAAATCAGATGGATCTACAAACGGAAAATCCTATTTAATCAACTTGATGGCCCTCTAGAGTGAGGAGGAGAGGAAAGCAGTAGATGTTGCTCACCTCAGCTTTGATAATTTTTCTGACAGTGTCTCACCCTCCTAGACAAGCTGATAAAGTACCTGGATAAACTGACAGTGAAAAGAACTGGCTCAAAAGCCAGATGCTGAGGGAATGACCAGTGGGATAAAGTCCAGCTGGAGACAAGCTGTTAGTGAAGTACTCCAGACACTGATACTGGGCTAACACCATTTAACTTCTTCATCATTGACCTGTGTGTTGGAACAGAGCATGCCCTTAGAAAAGTTCACAGCTGATAGGAGTGGCTAATACATGGCAGTGCAGCCAAAAGTGTGACTGATGATAAAAAAAACCCTTTCAAGAAAAAGTTCAGAAAAAAATGTAGGAAGACACCCTGGCTATCACAAAGGAAGCTTGACTTATTTCAATACAAAGGGACTGGAGGGTGGCCTTTGCTTTAGATAAACTTCTCTGTGGATCAACTGTTTGTGTAAATCGTCTCCACCAAGAAAATCAATAGAGATAATTATCTTCCTGACCCCCAGAAAATCAATAGAGACAATTATCTTTCTGACACAGCCAGACCAGCATGGAAGAAGTATGTACATGGCTTAGCATAGCACAAAAACTGAACAAACACAAAATGAACTTCAAAAAGAGCTTTGGGTTTTAGCTGGGTTCAACCCGTGCATTCCCTTCTGGTAACTTAGGATGGACAGTGCACATCTAGAAGATATCTGGGGATATTGGCTTCTGGCAGGACAGACCTCTACAGACTGGAGTAATGAGCTAGAAGGAACCTCATGACATTTCAACACAGGCAAATGCAAAGCCCTGCATAAAAAGAACAGCCTCAGGCACCAATACACCCTTTGGAACCAAAGAGCTAGCTGGAAAACAGCTCTGTAGAGAAGAAACTGGCAGAGAGGCTAATCATGAGCCAGCAAACTGTTCTTGCCCTTGATACAAAGGCCATCAATAGCAAATTAGGCTGCATTTAACACTTCTGCCTGGAGGTCAAGAGATGTGATCCTTCCTCTCTAGTCAGCACTACTAAGGACATGTCTGGAGTGTTGGGTCAGATCTGGACTTCCTAGAACATAACAAGCTTATTGGAGTAGGTCCAGCACACAGCTAAAGATGACTAAGGGACTGGAGGGTTTTGTACAAGAAGAGGCTGAGAAATTGAACTCAATCTTTGATATGGAAAAGAGAAGGCTAGGGAGGACGTTATCCCTGTGCATAAGTAACTGATGGGAGGGAACAAAGATGAAGCCAGGCTCCTCTCAACAGCACCCACTATCAGGGCAAGAGGCAAAACACACAGGTAAACTATGAAACTACATCTGAACACAGATGGAGTCAAACACTGGAAGAAATTCCTAGAGTGGTTGTGGAATCTCTGTCCTTGGAGATATTCAAAACCCAGCTGGACACAATCCTGGGCAACCTGGTTTAGCTGATCCTGCTTCAGCAAGGGTCTGGACCCAAGATGATCTCAAGAGGTCCCTGCCAATCTCACCCATTCTGCATGTAAAATTTTGTGATGTAAGCAATGGTGACATGAGAGAGTGACCATGCTACAGCCCCAGCTGAGTATGTCAGACTTACAGGGTATGTCATAGGTTAAGAAGGAAGTGAGTTTTTTGGGAGGGTGTGGTCAAACCAATCAGTGCTTGGATTTGAATATTGGCACCTGGTTTGGCCACTGAAGGTATGGACCACCTCTGAGAACACAGGGGGTTAAAAGCAAGAACTCCCAGGAGAACTCTCTCTCTCTCTTGGTCCCGGTCTGTGAAGGAGGTCAGAGCTCCCCTGCCCAGCCGGGGCTGGCTGGGGGAGGGAAGCCATGCGGCAGCGTGAGGTAGGCCAGAGCCTTGGGCAGAGGAGGGGGTGAAGGCCTTGCAAGATGGAAGGGTGGAGGAGCCCTGAGAAGCACCAGGCCTCCCGCCCCGGGAGATAGAGAGAGAGAGAGAGAGAGTGTCTGTGCTGCCTTGAAATTCGATATCATGGACTGGCAGCACAGCCGGCCAGAAGGAGAAGTGGGGGATGCAGAGCGAGAAGTGGAAACCTCACAAATGCTGATCCTCCTGAATCTGAATGAGGAGAGAGAGATGAAGCAGGAGGAAATGACCAAGTGTGATGAAAGTTGATGCACGCGAGAAATGTCAGAAGAGGTGAGAAGAATCCTAGGTGGGAGGAGATGATGGAGTGGCCTTAGGCTAGACTCTTTCTTGTATGGCCATGGACAGATCCATGTTTTTCCTGTGACACAGAGACTGCATTTAGGGGGGGGAGGCAATGCCTTGGAGCCAAGAGAGTGCAGTGAAGCAGTGGCGTGAACAGAGACGGCTGAGGAGGGTGTGGTGATGCCCTCTGTCTTCAGTGGAGAGGAAGATCTCTGTTCACGAGGCCCCTCGGCCCCAGGGGGTAAATTTGGGGGGACTGGTGTCCCGAAGCTGAGAGACTGCTGCTTTTGGAACTGGGTGGGGCATCCTTAATAGGGGAACCCTAAAAGCAGTCCTGGTTCATGTGCAGTGGTGAGAGCACTGGACATGGAGGGAAGAAGTCACGAGGGCAGATGTTCTCCAGGCTCCAGGAGTCACTCCACTTGTGTTTCCATGTCACTCCAGGAGTGAGATGTCACTCACTCCATGAGTGACATGGAAACACAAGAGGTTTCAACTGTGTTTCTGGGGGAAGCCTATGGTGCAAGGAGGGATTCCTCTCTCCCTGATAGACTTGAGAGTCGATTATTCTAAGGGGTGGTGATGGATTGAAAGTTGATTATCTGAGAGATGGTGACGGGGTGGAAATCTATGGTGTTATTTCATGCTGTGGAAGAAATGGGGGGGGGAGGAGGAGAAATGTATTTGGAAGGTTTTCATTCTTAGTGCTGTGTCTGTTCCTTTTTAGACATTGTAATTAATAAAGTTTGTTTCCTTTACTCCTAAGTTAGAGCCTGCTTTGCTCTGTTCCTGATCACATCTCACAGAGGCCACTAGGGAAAGTATATTTTCATGGGGGCGCTGACACTGTGCCAGCCTCAATCCATGACAGGGTGGCAATTGACAATTATGTTCTCATAGGAAGCAGGTATTCATCTCCACACAGCAATAACAAAAACATGCCAACTGGAAAAAAATCATCCTGAAGTATAAGTAATAAAAGGTTATGAAGCTATTTTCTCGCAACAGCCATTGCTAAAATACTTAATGCATGCTTATTTCACTTTCTGCGACTGCTACTCAAACTTTAAAAATTCACGTTTGCACCTAAATATCATAACAGTGTGCTATAAAGCAAATGCATATATCTATTGTGCTGAAGAAAGCCCAAATTGCTTTTTCAGACTCAGCCTTTATATGACATAACAGAATTATTAACAAATATGTGACACTTATATAAGAACACTATATTCTTCCTCAAAATATGAAGAAAAATATGTCATCATAAGTCATCATTGAATTATCAATGCTATCAAGAGCCCTCACAGCACCCAAATTCACTGTCATTATTTTAGTTATAGGCAAAGGGAGTATTTCTATTAAAGGAGAATGTTACTCCTTTTCCTGCCCCCACCCTTGAAATACATATACAGCAGCACAGCATATATTATAGCAGAACTGAAAAAATACCAATTGTTGTTAACCTAACTTTACAACACAAACTCGTCCTGCAAATATAGAGGACTGTTACCAGTGGGTATTTTTGATGGCCTACGTGACACCTAGCAATGTCCAGAGATGATACATAATACAGTTTAAGGTCACAATTTCTTCTGAAAATATTACCCAGAAATTCTCTTATAACAATGGAGCTTTCCATATTTATAGTCAAGATTTATGGCAAGAAGTCAATTCATGGCTCTTGTACAAATAAAAGGCTTTTTCCCTAACAGAACACCATCTATCTAGAAAACAATAAAATCTGACCCAGAGAAGTTCACAATTTCAAAATGTTAAATTACTATCAGTGTCACACCACAAAATCAAATTGTTCTCCTACATTACTTCAGTTGTAGGGCCTGCTCATTTTGTTTTTCAAGCTAATAGCAATTTGGAAATTATATTAAACCTAGTCTCCTATTTAAATGTTTGGGTGTGGAGCTTTAACTTCTGAAAGCAAGTAGAATACTTAAGTTAGCTATGAAAGCCTTAAGAAGTCATTAATTCATAGTTTATCACCACTAATCTTTTGGTTTTGGCAGACAGAATGTGTTTTAAATTCTCTCCTCAAGAACAAAACAGTATGATGCACAGACCTCATTTGCATCAGATGCTGCATGCATCTCAAACACCAATCATAAGCAGGGTCATTTTAATTTTTTTTTAAACTGGCACTTACACACACAACACCTTCAAAATGTAAAACTGTATTACATTGTTTCACTCAAATTCTCCCCCATAAGCTATTGCAAATGCTAATAATTTTCTCCACCACCACAGGCAATAAGAAGCCTCAAACACATAACACTTAGAAACATCCTGTTCCTTCAGGACACTCAAGTGACATTCACATTATCCAAAATGAAAACCTATCTACCTTACTCCCACATCTTAACTGACTGAGCACTTGTTAGCAAGTTGTCAATCGGTTGTCTTGACATTTCTAAAAAAAATCAGAACCTGAAGTCAGTTCCCCTGAGGAATCACCAGATGATGCTAAAGAGAACCCATTCTTCCACGCTTTTCTACTGATTTCAGACCTAAATCACATTCATTAATGAATTTAGAACAAAAATGTAGAGTTCAGAAAATTGAGGAAGTCAATTAAATATACCTGGCCCCAACCAACATGATACTATTAAGGGTAATATCGCTTCCCATGAGGCATCCTAAGTTACAGTGTTACCCACTTCAAGTCATGCCACAGAAAGTCATGATTAATGAAAATTAGCTATAAATTAATGAAATTTAGCTATAATCCTGAAGAACAGCATGGAGGAGATACAGTGCAAAAGTACACGGAATGTACAATTTAGTCTTGCATTGTCACCACCACAAAAAAAAAAAAAATTCCTTTTTTCTTAAACAGTAGCCCTGTGGTCTTTACATCCTCCTTGGTTTCTCTGCCCCTACATTTCTTTCAGTGTCTGTGCTCATTGTTCCCATGCTCCTCACAAGGAGATGTAATTCATCCACAGCTCTTTAGGAAGCTGATATTTTGATACTCTACATGGTAATGAGGAGCTGGACAAATATTTTGCATCACATTTACTATGAAAGAAAACAGAGAGATACCCATTCTAGAAACCATTTTTGTATGTGACTCTTCAGAGAATCTGTTCAAAATTTAAGGATCTGAAGTAGATATTGTGAAACACACTAATAAAATAACCACAACAACAGCAGTACTCTACAGGCATTTTGAAAGAACTCAAAATTAAAAAGCACAGTAAGGGCTGACAGTGGGTTAACTCTCACTCAGCCAATTCCTTGGCATGTAAGGACTAGGAATGTTGAACAGTAAGCAACTACTACTACAAAAAAAATTCAACAAAGAAGACTGCTAATGTGAACAGAAACTACAAATAAAAATATGGTTAGTAGAACCTTACAAAAATACATGGTTTATATGAAAAGAATTGGCATGGCTTTAGGAAAAGGAAACATAACTTTTCAGAACCATTTAAGATCTCTGAAAGAGTCAATAAATACAGGGGTGAGAGTGCTGTAGTTGACAAAAATCAACTTTGGCTTTCCAAAAGAGTTCCCAAAAGGTTACTAGGAAACTAAGCAGCTACAGGATGAGGAAGGATCCTTATATAAACAGAAATGCACCACCCAAGGTGTAAATCTCCAGCTGGCTTGCTCATACCTCGAATACTTTGTGCAAGGGAGGACAGTGGAAGCCACAGTCAAAATAAATTAAAAGCTAATTCCTCCCCACTGTGGTTTGTAGGCCTGTGGTGTGTCCTTGCTAGCCAGATGTTGCTGATACATGGAATTTACATGGGTTCAAGTGGGACTGGGGAAATTCACATAAAAAAACCCCCCTACATTTACTGGGGGATATTAGATACAGAACCACATCCGGCTCAAGAAGTTCTTTGAGCTAGAAGTCACTGGAGAAAAAGAGGGCAGCAAAAGGCTAGTGTCACTCATCTGCTTGGTTTTCATCTCTGAGCATCAACTATAGCTTATGACGACTTTTTCTAACAGTGAACACTTACAAATACTATGACTTGCACAATACATATTATTTATTATAACTTACATACAGGAAACTCACCAGCAATAAGCTTCTGAACTCTTGACACTTGAAAGAGACTGCAACTACCACGTTAGCAAAACTACATGCCTTTCTACTCATTTCACCAATGACCATGAACAGATGAATAAGTATAGGTGCTAAGAAGCCTTTTTTCCCTGGAAGTTATGCACAAGCATTTCAGTTCAGGAACTTGCACTCACTTTACTAAAAGTACATACATATATACATAAGCATAATATCAGGTTGTGAGGTATTTCTGTAAGACCATAAGTCAGCCTGCTTCAAAAAGACACCTGAATTCACAAGCTGTATTAACCAGTGTTGAATGGATTTCACAATTAGCTGTAAAGCTACTAGGTAAGGCTAGTTTCTCATTTTCTTTTGACAGAGCACCAAAGACTGCCCAGACGTACTGAGCCTCATGTCCTCGCTGCATGGCACTGAGAGGACACATTGCTTCCCCTCTGCTTTTCAAAGGGGAGCATACAGAGAAAAGGTGTAGCACCCTCTCTGTTTTGAGCTTCTAGGTATTCCCCATCACATTTACCAATTTATTGGACAACAGAGTTAATTCATGTCATGTTATTGCTACACAAGAAGTGTGTGCGTGCCTTTAGGAAATGATGGCCTCGGGACAAGAGGAAACAACCAGAAACTGATGCACACCAAGTTCCACCTGAGCACGAGGAAGAACATCTCTACTGTGTCTGGAACAGATTGTCCAGAGAGGCTGTGGAGTCTCCGTCACTGGGGATACCCAAGAACCATCTGGATGCAATCCTTTGCTTTGGGATGGTCTTGCTTGAGCAGGGAGGCTGAACCAGATGACCCCGCGCGGTCCCTCCCAGCCCGACCCGTGCCGGGACTGTGCGATGCCATAGGCGCTGGAGGGCGCATAGGGCGAGCGAGACCCCCCTCACACCGACCCGCTCTGTTCGGGTGTCCCTGAGGGAGACTCAGTCCCTGCCGAGCCACCGACCCGCGCCCGCCCGAGGCCCCAGCGCCGCCTCACGGCGAGCGGGGCGGGACCCACCGGCCCAGCGGCACCTCCTCGGCCCCACGCCCGCGTCACCTGCAGCGCCCGCACACGGGCCGCCTCTCGCAGCGCTCCACCGGCAGCTCCCACAGCCCCTCGCAGCCCTCGCCCTCCCCGCCCGGGGCCGTGGCCGGGCCCGGGCCCGGATCCGCCCCGCCGCCGCCGCCGCCGCCGCCGCCGCTCCCCTCCATGCCGGCGTGGCGAGACCGTGAGACCGCCGACAGCCAGAGGGCGCCATCGAGCAGGAGAACGCGCGGCCCCAGCTCACGTGAGGAGGCGGCACCGCCCCTTCCCGGGGCACGCCCAATAGGAGCGCGGGAAGCGCCGGCGGAGCCCCGTCCATCGGGGCGGTGCCAATGAGAGCTGCTCGCGCTCCGCAGCGGTGCGCTGTCGGCGCGCGGCGGTCGCGTGGTGCCGTGGGGGCTTCCCGGGCACCTCCCGGGCACTGCCGGGAGCGGGCGAGCGCCGGCCCGCCGGGAACGGGGAACGGGCAGCCCCGGCCCGCCCCCGCCACTGCCCTCACCACACGGGTACCGGCACTGCCGAGAGACACCGGCAAACAGCCCCGGCCTGGAGCTGACAGTCTCCCGCTCCGCGTGGATAGCAGCTCCTGGTGCTACTAGTGACTCTCGGGTGGGAGATTGAATTTTTGATACTGTTTTTTTTAATCACGGACTTCTGGTTGTTAAATGATTATCTGACCGCTTGAATTGATATTTTATTCCAAGTGCTGCAGAGTAAGAGTTCAGGACTTCCCGTGCCCTAGATGCCCCATACCCTGTCCTGGGCTGACACAGATCCGAGAGAGTTTCTGCAGCACAAGACAAAATGTAAGTTATACTGTGGTCATTAAGGTAGGTATGTTAGTAAGCTGAGTCTATTGGAGTCCACTGTACACTGCAATGAAATTCAACTCCAAAGCTGTTGCAGTTTACATTAGAAATCTACTGAAATATAGCAGCGGTAAATTTCCACACAAGAGATTGTCTCCTGAAATTAGCATCTGTAGATGAGTGGGCCGGTTGTATTATTTCCTGTTTTCTGTTCTGTACCCAAAATAAACTGTATTGTGTTTACGTATTTACAATGATCAGAGCCATTTAATGTAATTCAGGCCTCCTGGTATTAGATTCATGCACAATATTAACATAGTTTTGCTTTTAAGTTGTATATTTTTGTACTGTACTTTTGTATTTGTAGCTCAAGGTACATATACGCTAATTTTCTTGTGTAGCCATTAAAATAAATTTTCCTCACAAGGTTAAAAAAATCAGAGATCATTGATTCTGAAGCTGGCTATATACTTATACACTGTAATTTTTTAAAAAATTGAAAAGAACCACCAAATAAATTTTAAAAACACCAAAGAAACAAACAGAAAGAAAAAAAAAATAGATAAAAAGGAAAATACCATGATGCAAATTCAAAATTAGAGAGTTATCTATTGCTAGTATTTTAGGCCTGTCCTAATTTAAGACAGGGAGACTAATGTGGGTGGTGGGGAAGGCTGAAACTTTTTTGTTAAGCTGAAAGCCTTATCTTGAGGAAAGTTGTTATAACCTATGAACATCTTATTTAGGCCTATTGTTAGAAGGATCACAGTTGTAGTGGACAGGACAAGGACTATTAATGATTACTTAGTTCCACCTTGCTTAGAAGCATCCCCATGCAGGGCTACCAGCAGCAGCCTGGATATGCCTTCACAGCTTTCCACAAGCCTTCAAAGATTTGAGTTTTTTATCTGCTCTGCTAAGTGTAATCAGCTTTAAAAGAAAGTAAAACATTGTAAACTGTTCTGGTTGGACCACACAAAAGAAGAAAATAGATCTGCAGATAGATGCCTAAAATAAATGTAACAATAACTTGGTCTGAAGTAATTTTGTTGCCAAGGAAATGGGTAAACCTGGCAGTGAATATGGAGAGGTTCAGAAGCGAGAGGATGCTTTTTTTCTGTATGCATACATCTGAAGAACAAAGTGAGTCAGTTGAAACTGAAGGAAAATGGAAACATGAGATCAGGTTAGGATAACCTGACCATGACTAAAGGATAGGCTTGAGGACAGAGGGTTCCTGTTAGCAGAACATTGCTGTTCTGGACTACCAGCAACAGTAGAAGAGATTAAAAGCCAGCTGAACCCTAGATTTTTTTTTTTTTAACAGAGCTAGAATTTGCTATATCTGTGTTGTTTCAAAGCATCTTTTCTCACTAAAGGCCAAAAAACTACAAATTTGACACTAAATACTAATTTTTTTAAAATTGGAAGCATTCTTTTTTGACCAAAACATCTTGCTTGAATAAAGAGGGATTTAAGAGGAAAACTGACTGACTATTGAAGTCTAAGACAAAAAAAAAAAAATTGTATTTTATGACAGATCTTGATAATCTTTTGCAGGCTAGTAGGGTATTCATTTTCACACTATTTCTTTAATGCATTAGTAGCTTGAGTATTTGATGTGCAGACTTGAGTGCAAATTAACATGTCCACCATCATATTAGAAACCTGAGGAATTCACGGCATCTCTTTGAACCAATGTTTACAATTTGTAAATTCACAGACCTAAATTGTGACTGAGAGCTTCTTTCTTGCATTTAGTACATTTGATGTTCTGCACTGTTCCCTTTTTGGGATAATAAATGGTCACGTGTTTAGTGACTCACTGTAGTGTGGAAAGTCCATTAAATTTTGTGGAAAGTACCATTCTTCTGCATGTCCAATCTTTTCTGCATCTTTTATAAACCATTTCTCTTTTATTTTAGGATTTAGCATTTATTTTATTTTAGGGTTAGCCCTTACTGAGTAAGAACAAGCTACGTTTCCTGCTGCTACAAGTCACCAAAAATCCCTTCTTTGCCAAGAAGTTCAAATTTAATATACATTTATTTTAAGAGATGTGAAAAAGCTGTCAGGATTGCAGTTCTCAAAGAAGCATATGCAAATGGCAGGTGTAGTTTCCAGGGAGCTTTAGCCGGTTTAATTCCAAGTCCCTTGTTTCTACTGGCTTGTTTGACTCAGAGTTTCAAATACTAGCATAAGTAATTTGAAATCCTGCTGGATGCATTATATTTTTTCTTTTGTTTTCTTTGTAAAAGCTGTGTCCTTGTACAGAGTGTTCCTTCATGGCAGCTGACAACTGTTGAATTCAGGTAGCTGTGGTTCATGTTTCCTGTCCATCCCCCTCCTTGTCCCTGCATTCAGGTGATTGATCCAGCGTTCCAGCTGGAGGGGCTGCCTGAGCTGTCTTACTGCGCAGTCACTGGTGTCAGCAAGAGGAACAGTCTACGTAAGTGCACTGGGAGCTGGGAAACCATGCTGAGTTAAAACTGCTGCCTAAGAGCACCACAGATGAGCCTGGAGATCTGACTGCCACTGGGAAATGTGAGCCAAGGGGAACAAGTTTGAGACAGGTGAACTGGCAGATGCTTATACAAAGGCTGCCATGAAGAAGAAGGCTTTTGTTTGCTGTATGATTCTGCCTCATTGCCTCACAACAGAAGACAGACAAACGTCTTGGTGTTTGTACAGCAGAATGGTATCAACAAAGCACCTTCTGAGCTTGCAACATGTGCAAACAGAAGCCCATGTGCAATATGGAAGACTATACTAGATAAGGGGGTTCCAGCTTAATGTTGGTAAATACCACTCAGGGTGGAAATGGAGCTCAGTGCAGGAGAAGTGTGGGGGTGTCTGAACTCAAAACCAGAAACTCTTGAGTTTTGAGGAAGAGCTTGCTTTTTGTTTGACCTAAGCATGTACTGACCTGATTTGTCAGCCCACTTGTTTCCCAAGACAGGCCTTTTTGAAGGAAAAAGTATGTTTTTAGGGAGACAAGATAGCTGCCCAGAATAATCCTCTCCAACTTCCCACCAAGGACTTGGTGACTGTTGCTGAAGGTACTGTATTTTTCCACATGCACAGAGATACTGCGAGACTTAAGGGCAAAAATTGCCTGTGCCTGTCTCTATTCCAGAAGAATCAGTTCTGTAACAGATTTGCAACACAAAGGATGAGAGTAAAGCACCCGTCTTACTTGTTTGCCTGGGCAGCTAAGGATTACATTCCAGGGAACAAAAAATAGAAAATAAAACAAAACAAACAAAACAGAACACACACCAAAAAAAAAAAAAGGGAAAAAGAACCCCCCACAGAACAAAAGAAAAAAAACCAACAAAACAAAAAAAAAACCAAAAAAACAAACAAACAAAAAAAAAACCAACAAAAAACAACAGTTACAAAGATTTAAACATCCAGTATTAAAAAACTGATTACATGGTCAGACCTGTGTAACATTTATGTATGGTGCATATTGTTGTCTCCCAATCTTTTAACCTGTGGGCTTCAGACATTACTTATTATGTTTAAAGGCTTTGGATTTGTCTGTCATTTATGATCACTGCTTTGTAAATACTAACAGCAAGTGACTTGATAAATGGAGAATTCATTTCAGCTATTTTTGTTACTGCTGGGGGCTTGAAAATGTCCTTTACATAAACTAGAGAAACAGCACCAGCAATAGAAACATCCAGTCTATTGCTTATTTTTCCTTTGTATTTTTTTTCTGTTGACCCAAGAACTAAAATTTGTGCAATCATGTCCAAAATGCTTTGCAGCAGTGATTATGCCTTTATTCTGCTTGATGAAAAGCCTTCTGCAGAGCTTGTTCTTTAGCACCTCTCTTCTACATATTTGCCAAAAAAAAAGAGTACTTTCCATAGCCTCATTTACTTCCCAGAATCAAAGGATTTGGGGCTTAATAATGTTTATCCATTGAAACTTTCCCCACACCTTGCAGATACCCTATAAGAACATGCAGTTAGGAACTTATTTTTGTGTGAGGAAATAGCTCAAAGTAACATTCCATCCCAGCTGTCTCATGCCATCTCCTGTGCATACACTTTTATGTTTGGCATAACTACACAGATGAGTTACTGTGAAATAATAAGGGTATGACTTTACAAGGTAACTACTGCATTTCAAAACCACTGGTTTACATGTTTTCACATACTGTTAATACCAGGAAGTGTTCTTTCTCATTCTCCCTTGAGGATAATTACTAGCCATTTTGAAAAAAAAAATAGTGAAGATGATACTATGAGTAGAACCTTATTTCTTTACTTGGTCTTAAAACAGTGAAAACTTTTAGTGAATCTGCATTGAAATTAATTTGAGTGAAGTTATATAAAGGTACTTACACAGTAATATTTTTCTTCCAGGAATATGGGGTAGGACAAATATCAGTACAGACTGGAGCTTTGCTTTTGAAGTCTCATCCAGGTTAGCCTAAGTGGCTTATGTGAGCTTCACTTTGAAGAGAGAAACCCTAAGGAGGCCAAAGGTTGGTCTGCAGCTGCACACTTGTGCAGTTACCATTCATCACTTGCAAACACGTTTTGCAGTGTTTACCTCACACAGATAAACTAGCAGAGCCCTAAGCTTCTAGCATAGATACAATTAGGTCAGCAGACATTATAGAAAGGCAGCTTTTGAACATTTTGGTTGCATTTGTTATGATAAAATGTTGCTAATTATACAGGAAGATGGCCACTTCCAAAGGAATTTAATAAAAGCTGTAGTACTTGTATGGCTGTTTGCAGTCTACCTGTGCTGTGAGCTCAGCATTCTACATTTGGTGGGCAGGTGCCAGTCACTCTGCAAGTATTTGTTCCTGATCAAGTAGTCACTTTTAGTGGTGGATTAACAATTCCTTCTCCTAATGAGGATTGTAAACAAACATGGACATATTGGATTCTCGTAAAACAATGTTCACTTGTTCCAGCTCAGAAACTGGTGAGTGCTGGCAGGGTAGCAGGTGTTAGACGATGCTGCTGCAGGCTGCCTCCAGCCAATTTCCATCAAGCTTAAATGAGCATGTTGCTAAAGCCTGCAAACATTAAAAATGGCAGCACATTTTTAATGCAAAAAATAATTTGAAGGTGCACATAAATTATCAGAGCTGGTGAAGGTCATGATCTTGCCCACCTTCCCACATTCCCCATCTTGCCTGGTGCTAATGTGAGTCCCCATGTGCCCATCAGCTACCCTGCATGTTTCTTTCTCTATTTCCTCTCAGATAGACCAGCTGGGTTTACCCTGTGACTAGACAGACATTCATGCTGGCATAAGCATGCTCATGGGAAGAATGAGGAGAAAAACGTCCTGCTTTCCTTTCTGATCTCTAGCATCAATGAAAAAGTGAAAGACCAGTAAAAATGTAAATGCTGCGGGAAAAAAGCTGTTTTTCTGGGCATGTACTGGTGCCTGCAGAGGTTGGCCTTGGTCACCAGTTGCTGCTTTGCTGTGGGCCAGCCCTGTGATGAGTACAGTCATGATATAGTGGAAGGGCATATGGCAATATATGCAAGCATTGCCAGCTAAAAATAACTCTTCATGGCAGCTTCACTTGTGTTTTTTTTTTCTGTCACCCTTCCTTTTGTGAGCTGCCACTCTTCCTTTCATGTTGCTCTACTGCTGCAGTATTCATCTCGCCTGTGCCACGATGTGCTGTGAAACAACCTGCCAGGCTGCTGCTTGGACCATGCTCCCTGCCAGCACAACACTCACAAGGCTTCGCTGATCTGGAAAATCTCTGTGTACTCAATTCTTTGTTTCACTGTTATGGGTAGGTTGCAAAAGATGTGAAGAGATCGTGGTCTGGAAAAATACACTGAATTATAATTTGGTTGCCTAATTCAATTCATGAGTGATTGCTTTTATGCTTGTAAAAACTAACTGCCTTCTCAGTTCCTTTTGGCTTTGTCTGTTGCAAGTAGATCTCTCATGTTGCATAAGAAAGTCACATGGGATTTCATAAAGTTATTCTATAAGGTCACATGTAACTGTCATCTCCTTTTTGAAACAGCTTAGACTGAACATCCGAGGTAAGTGAAATACATTCTGTGACAGATCACTCACATTCATTTGCTTCTTTCGCAAAAGCAAACATTTGTAAGGTGTAAACACATTTTCAATCAGTCATTTCATCACTGATTTGAAAGTTTGGTCACTTCTAATGGTTTCACTCCTGACACATAGCTAATAACAGGTAATTCCAATCACTAAGCCTGTAGTTGCAGCTCTGTGATCGCAACTCTGATGACTTGGAGCACATTACAGTAAGAGGTTCCTGAGACCTTCATGCTAATTTCAAAATTCTTAACTAAGTCAGATTCAAAAATCAAAGCCTGTGCACTGTATAGAGACAAGTGTAGCTGGTTGTATAATCTTGGTGTGCTGTGTATGCCATTTTGTAACTGTCAAATGCAGTTGAAAATACAAAGAGCAGATGTAAAACAAAACAGGTAAACTTCAGTGATGGAGATTAAAATAGGTAGAAGAGAGATGGTCTTTGAAGTTGTAAAATACTATAGGCAAGGGTCAATATGTCCTCCAGAGCTTTATAGCTTTAGAGCTAAACCATAAAGCTTCTGTTTTCAGGACTGTGCAGTGGAGACTCCGGTACGTTACATGTCTCTTGAATGCTGACAAGCATGTCAGCAGAGAATTCACTTTTATCAGAGAATCAGTGTACTGCTCATGTAGATGTGTCTTGCTACAGGGAGAGAGAAAAGAATGCACTTTTCAGAATACTGACAGAAATCTTTGAGTTTTTATTGAAGTCCTCTAGAAGTCAATGTTCCAATCAGCTGTACCTTTACAGGGCATTTTGAGATGTCAAAACCAACCTCTTTTTCCACTCAATTAAAAAACTTTGCATTCAGCAAGTCATTTCGAAGCCATAAGAAAATTATGACCTGAGTGTGACGTTTCTTACATTTCTGATTGGAAAGCTGGTCAAATGCCATAATTACAGTAATTTTTAGTGTTTCCTGCTCCATTGTCAGTAATGGTATGGCCTTCCCTAGGTGGTCAAAGGAGACAGGTTCCACTTCTCTGGAAACTGTTGCTTGTTCTTTAACTCCCACAGTAAGTGTAGCTGAATTACTTCTGCACTTAATGAATAGTCAAGTAAAAAGCTTTAAAGGTGTATGAAAAGTCTAAACTGTACCTGCCTTGCAATGTAACATTCAGTTTGTGCTCTTTTTCGTCTATCAGAAGGGCGTATGCAACCAACAGAGATTATTTATTGGTGCAAAGAATGCACCTCTGAAAAGCAGAAGTACCTCTCTCTTTAAATCCAAGACGTTTTGGTCATTTGGAAAATATGACAATGCGAAGGGGAAATGTCAGGGCAACTTTACTCATGTCCATGAGTTTAGCAATATCTTGCCATTTCTTAGGTTGGGCAGTTTCACAGATGGATGCATAATGGATTCTATAGGATTTGTTTTTTCTGGTTCTGCAAATACGGTCTTCCAGACAAGACTACAGCAAATACAGTAAAAGCCTCAGGTGGCAGCAATAGCACAGGAGATTCAGTCTTCTTGTAAAGAACAAGAAAGTAACAAAATTATTCCATATAATGTGAGCATTTCAAGTTTCCTCTCTATACTGTGTAAGAAAATTATTGAAAGATGTGAAAGTAAACAGTAAGTCAGAAAAGCTCTCTTTTAAAGCAGAATTCATGCAGCACTATTGTCCTGGATTTATACATCAAACTCTAGACTAGTATTAAATAGTGTATCTGAATGTCTGCCATGCTACTCTAGGACTAGGTTGTAGTTAGATACATGTCACAGTAAAATGTGAGGAGGGCTGTTATGGAAACAAAAGTTCATCAATTATGGAAACAAAAGTTCATCCTGTGTAGTAAGAGAGAAGACAGTAGTATATGACATGGAAAGAAAGCTGCATTAATGTTACACATATTTCCAGCAGAAAGAGCTTTGAACAAAACTGTGCCTTAGACAGCAAAGTGTACAGCACAGGAGATAATGTTTACCTCTGTGCTAGCAAGGGTGCAGTAAGGGGATTGATTCAGGGTGCTTCCTGGTCCTGGACAGGACCTTTCTTTGATGCTTCCAACTCACAGGGCAGATCAATTCTCTTGTTTTGCATCTAACAGTGCAGATGTCCCAAATCTGGTGCTATTAGGTACTGTTTCTTGTCTGTGTCTTACACTCCATGACATACTGCATCTATCTCAGCCATACTGATTTTTATTCTAATGGTTAAGCCTGAATTGTTAAATGGATGCAGATAAACAACTAGGATAATTTTTAAACTAAATGTTAGCAATGGTGCATATGTACTAATATTCCCCTGAGTTACTTCTGCATCTTGGGTTCTGAGACTCTGTTTTTGCTTTGGTTCTGATTGTTGTGCTTACTCTGGCATATATTTGCTAATCCTTCATAATGCCAGCAATATCCTTAATGGTATCAGACATTTAAAGAAGTTAAAATTGAAGTTCATGGATTTGTATCCCCTACAAAGAAATGTTTTACATCATAGAAAATACTGTCAAGCAAAACATACTCTTTCTTCCAGCAGCTATGAAATCAGAGGAAATAAAAATAAACTGCTTTATTAATTATGGGAATCTTATTATTTTGCTGATCAGACTGTTTCCTTCTTAATACCGTGATTTTAATGCTTTGCCACACCCTGATCAAATTCTTTTCCTTAGATTGGACTGATTTTTTTCCCCCAAGAAATTTTACATTCTAGCAAAAGTTTTGACCAGTGCTAAATAACCCAAATGTGTAGTGCCATGAGTGGCCTTGCACAGTAAATTGTTGTGTGAGTGTCGATATATTTGTGTTACTTCACCATCTGCTTGATAGATAATGTAGTAGGCAAGATCAATGCCTAATATAATTATGTCAGTAGAAACCTTGATGTAATGTTGATATAATGGCCCTGCAATGTAATTCCTAGGGCAAGGACATGGCATCTATTATCTTTCATCTATTATCTTTGCATCTGTCTTTAACAACACTTCAGCCAGTCTACAAAACCCTCTAGCTTTGCAACAAGTCACAACAGGGATTTTCCTAAAAGAATGATGATTTGTCCCTGACACTGTCCTGCTAAGGACAGCGAGCTGTGCAGGGGCTAAATAGCTTGATGGGTTGTACTTATGGACCTAAACAGCCTGTCCCTATGTGGACACCAAATGTAGTAGTGATTTTACTGTAGATTATTTTAGTCATGAGGCTGCATTGGAGGCATGGGGAAGAGAAAAGGAAAGTGTACTTAGATGCCAGCCCAGCAAAATTATTAAAAATATCATAAGGACAAAGGAGACAGGGAATACATCACTATTATAAGGTAGTTCACTACTTAAGAAACACCCTGGGCATGTGTTTGAATTTTATAGCATTGTCTGGTAAGACAGAGCATGGTCAGTCATGGTGTTGGATGGACACTTCAGGAATGAGCCTATTCTCTGGAGAATCAGAGCCAGCTTTGATATCAGTGGGAGCAGTGAATCTCAAAGGATCTGCTAGCATAATTTTCGTTCCAAGACCAAGACCTGATAGTTAGGTCATGGGTTGGACTTGATTGTTACTACAGGGTGACACTTGATCTCAAAGTTCTTTTCCAACCTGATGATTCTTTGACTTTCGGGATAAAAAGTAAATGAAATTTGTGGTGGTTGGACTAGACGATCTCTGAAGGTCCATTACAGCCCTAATTATTCTGTGATTCTGTGAATTAGAAGGCTGGAAACTTAAAATGCTGCAAAATTGTGGGAAAAGGCCACAAGGTTTTTAACAAGCTGGATCCAAGGACAAAGGAGACTCATAGAAGCTATCAATTTTCTTGAATATTGCTGAAGTTTTTAACAAACAGGATGAGAAGGCAATATTGATGTATGATCTGAAGCACAGAGGAATTTAAAGTTCCATGCTGCAACACTGCAGCCCACAGACTATATAAGAACACCTGTGAGATAATATGAAAAGATGGCTCAATGGACTTCCTACTGAGAATGGTAAAAAAAAAATCAGCATTCACTTCAGTGAAGAGTGGGAAATAAGCTGGAAGGAATTTATCTCATGCAGGTTCAGGCCAGCTAAGGTGACATCCTCATGAAAAGAAAAAACAAAACTACAAAAGCAACAGAAATATGTCTATTCAATGCTAAAAGAAAACCCACTTAACAGCCAAACAACAGAAATACTGCAATTAATATGGGGTTTGGCTGCACCGTATTACACAAAGGTGCACATTTCAGAATTTTCTGTAGCTTGAGCTGCATCTGACACTGATTTTTCTGTTGTTTATCTGTGTGATCATGCACAGCAGAGGTCTTTATTATGGTGCTGCCACCTAAAACTATGAAGCAGAAAAAAAGTAGCAGTGTGTGTCAATTTTGTATGTCCTTCTCAGGTGTAAAATTATGAAAACAGCCTCTATGTGAAAAAGTGTGTGCTGATATGAACAAAGGTGATGAATTCATGGGTAGCTTGTAAAGGTTTATCCTCAGATTACCTTGATTTGCACACAGCTTGTTTACTACATCGCAATAGAAATTTTGTTGTGTGATGCATGCACTGCAAAGCCGAAAAGTGTATGAATGAGCAGTGATATTATTGGGGAAATGTATTTACACAACTTTCAGGTGCTCAGCATGTGCATTACGCTACTTTATGTAGAGGTAGGAAATTGTTAAAACTTTTAATGGCAAGCAGCTAACTGTAAAATTATCTGGTTTGTATCAGTCTACAGACCACCAGATTTGTCCTGTGCCCATAGCACACTTGTAAAGAGATTGCAAGAAGCAACAATGGGAGCTGCACATGAGCCTGAACAGACATGACAGGCAGGTTATGTGGCTGCCTGCTGCTGCACCTATCAAAAATGCTCTGGAAGGTAGGTTTGTAAAAACTTAGATCTTAATAAGGGCACCTGTAAATAAATTTAGTGTCCAAAGCATTTTAGGCCAAGGGCTCACATATTTCATATTGGTAATAAAAGAGAAGGGACACAGGGACACCCTTCCATCTCTGCTCAGTTAATTTAGCCCTGTCTGCTCTCCCTTGGGAGAGGCTCTTAGGGGGGCTTTGGCCAAATATTTGCAATAAACAGGAATGAAATAATATCTTAGAGGGCACTAGTGAGCTTCTTAAAACACTCCATTGGCAAGTGCCCAGATATGTTGAGGGGTAAATTGTTCCACCAATATATACGTACTTCTGAATCCATCAATTTCACACACCAAATCAGAAATCACTTTTCCAATTTACATAAAAGATTATTATGTTTTTACTTTTCATATATATATGTTACTTCATATATATATTTTGCTTTTCATATATATAATATCTATAAAAGGGTTTGGAAAATTTCCAGATCCATCTCCCAATTCTTGTAATCAGTGAATAAAACACACACTTTGCCAAAATTAGATAACTTTGCCAAAATTAGATAACTTGTCTTAGGAAGAATGAAGCTATTTGTAGATATTTTTCTTATTAGACTTCTCCAAATGTCTGACATTAAACTGACAGCTGATACATTTAGTTAATGATTTGCATTGGACTTTACTTTTCATTCTCCTTGCTGTTGTCGGACCAGTATATAAAATTGTGCAGCAAATCTACTATTTTTTCCTTCTTTTATGAAACTTTAAATTTCTTCAAATTCAAGTATTTTATTTAGTATAATATTATGCAATGTGTCCTTGTAACAATTACCATTTCCCAAATTTAAAATGCTTTTATGGTCCTTGTGAAATACAACTTCTTAAAAAAGAATGCTGTGATATCATTGAAATTAGAGGCCTATAAATTAAAAGTCAGAACCAAAACAAGTTTAGAATTAACATGGAAGTCACAAATCATGAAACATGAACAATTCATTTGTTGGGGTTTTTTTCCCCCCAATAAATACTTATATCCTTTGTTAAAAATTTATTGGGGGTTGTAATGCTTTTGGTCTGAGCCCTGCTTTTCCTTACAGTTTTGTAAGTTATTGAAGATGACAGTTTTAAAACTGCACAAGCAGTACAGAAACAAACACATAATACTCACTGGAACTTTCCTGAGACCAGTTATTTTTATTTGGATGTACACCAATCATTCAATGGAAAATTACATTTGTCACAGTAAATTTTATCTATGGTAAAATCCAAATTGTTGATTTTAACAGTTTTCATATTTTATGTTGTATCTTCTGTTGCTTATTATATAGCACATTAAAATAATTAAAGATTGATTTTTCAAGTAGTCACTTGGTGTTAATGCAAAAACTGTAAGGCTGCATCTTGAGAAAGAATCCATTTTATGTTAGATATTATTTCTTATGTAATATGAAAGCACTGTGAATTCTTAGAATGACGAAAATCTTGTAACCCAAAGGTCCATGTGTTATTGTTTGAATCATCTAGCAATGACATAATTAAACATTCATATCTCTTCATATTTCAAGTAAACATTGCTGATTGCTATGCCTGCTGAAAATGTGCCAAATAGCATGCATTGGTGATGATTCACAGTCTCTTTCTCTTACATAAAAAACCACAAAAATGGATGTACACATTTGCACACATAGATTTGCAATGAGGTAAACAGGACTGGTCAATGTTCACATGGACCTCAAGAGCAGGAAACGATTTCCTAGATTTAACTGCCACTTGTAGGCTTTCTAGTGCTGGTTGTTTATTTATTTACCTGTTTAATTATTTTCCTCTGGACTAGTATATTTAAACTCAGGGTCTAATTATAGATTATATAGGATTGCTCTCAATTTTATTTCTCTCTCTTCCTGGGGCAATACTGGAGCTTTCTATGCTTTTTGGAAAGAAGAGTAAACTGCAAATACAAACCAGAACACATACAATGTCTCTATTTTACCATGTGACTGTATTTGCTACCTCTTTTCTTTGTGCAGTCCCCCAGAAAAAATAGAGATGAAATTCTTGATACTAAGTACAAGCAACTATTCCTTGTAGACATGAGATTAATTAGAACACTACTGTTCATTTAGCAGCATTACACAATGCTCAGAGAGTCACAGTGGTCTTTGCAATGGAAATTCTGCAGTTAACATATAGAAGAAAACACTGGAATTGCAGAAGATAAATGTATTTCTCCCAAAATGTCTTTAAGGACAGTGTCTTTACAACACAGCTGACAGTCTACTCCAAGACGATACAATTTTTTACATGTGAGCTACCTGTATTTACAGAAGAAAGCTTTGCACAGCTGTTTTTCATTTGCCCTACTGGTATTTTAATACCTGTGTGGTTCAAGCAGATTTTGTGGTTTTAAATCACTGCTGAAAACTTGTCAGAATAAACTGCTTACAAAGCCATATACCGATTTTCAGAAGAAAGACTGAAACAGGCCAGTCTGGAGTCTCTATTTGCAAAATTATTTAGTGAATCAAAGCAGTTTCTTGATCGCTATTGTTGTGGCATTTCTGTCATATTTCCTCTTACATTTGGTTCCTCTCAGGTGTATGCTTCTGGTACAACTGGATCCCTTCTGTTCACACATGCAGGGAAAAAAATCCTATTTTTCCTACTTGTTCCATGGGGTTAGAAAAACACTGTAGAAAAAAGAAGCACCTTCTAGGTTTTATATATGTCCTGCCTCACAGTATTCCCCATTGCTTAATCAAGTCTTCCAGAGCTATTGCAATACAAGAAATAAACAATAATAACCAAGGCATTCTAGTACTTTGGGGTGCTGAGCATCCTTAACTTCCACTAGAATCTTGATGAATGTGACAGGATTAAGGCCTAAATCTTTAAAAAGCTCCTGGTACCATTCATTTGCTCAGACAGAGATTAAAACAGGCAGGCAGTAGCAAAGTGATAAATATTGACTCAGCAGTAAATAAAATCAGTCCATTGAGGTGGAGTGTACAGTATGTGGTGGAAGAAGAGTCACGAGAAAGCAATATCGCTCTTGGGCAGATTAAACAGTGTACACCACAAACCCACATGCTGTTTCAGGAAAGTCATAGTGTTCATAAAACACAGTGACACTTTACACTCTTAACAATCTTTAAACAAGGAAATTGCATGTGCTTTTTTTTTTTTTTAATCTGGTAAAAAATTATTTTCTTTAGTTGCAAAACAGATGAAGTCTGGTAATAATGAACTGCCGCTCTTTAATATGTTTTAAAATGTGCATGTATAAATTTTATTTCCTGTCCACAACTATGTTAAAAAATCTTATGACTTTTTGTTTTTAAAAAAATAAAAATGTTTATAAATGTTTATAAAATGGAAGATGCTTCAAGACCATTCCTATAAAAACACAAACACTCTATTACCCTGTAAAGAAAAGTAGATGGCATACAGGTGTTCAAGTGATGAGAAAGATAGCAATTTTAATAGCTTTTGTCAAGCCTTGTTAGGTGTGTGGTTTGTTCCACTCAAAATCAGTCACTGGAACACCATTTTCTACTCAGCCTATAACAGTCAACAGAGAATCTACCATCAGGCTGAAACATTCTGTTTGTCTCAGCACCATTGTTAAATTTTATGTTTCTACAGCATTATGAATATGCCATTTAATGTTGGAATGAATGTGCATTAACACACAGATGAACAATCCTTCATTTGATTGCTCTTCCTTTCTCTTCCCTACCTGTGGAATAAAAACAGTATAAAGAAGGTAATATTAATCTTGTGAATGCAAGTATGCCTGACAGTTCAGAAACCCTGCATTTGTACATATGACTGTGAACTATATTAATGAAAGGTAGCAATCAGAAAAAGAAACAACTTTTGAGTTGCATACCATGAAAACTGCTGGCAAAGAACAAAATACAGGGCTACCTTACAAAATGCCTGTGAGATAAGGAGTGTATGCATTTAAGGATAAAATTGCTAGTTCCACTGCAACTGGAAAGAACAATGGGCTTTTGTGGTTTTCTTTCCCAATACTTAAATGGCCATCTGCTTAAGTCTATGTACAGGTATAAGGAAAAATGAGTCTTCTGTCAAAAGCTCAATCATCCCCATAAGAGGTTAAAACCTACCCATTAACAACCTTAAAAAGGTAACAAGTTGAAATAATAGCATAAAATCACTTTTTTTTTTCCCCCAGGCTAGCCCTTAAGTGTCTCAAGCCATTTTAAAGGCCTAAATATGAATGTCTGTATGCAATAGACTTGTGGAGATATGCTGATAGTGAATTTGGAAACATACGTATCCAAGCTCTTGATATAAACATGAAAGGAAAAGTAAAGTGATTGCCTTATACTTCAGGTAAGATTCTTAGGGACACATATAAAGGGTGTCACCCTTTTAAGCTTGATATGGAAACCATATGCCATCTGAAATACCCCAGAGAGTTCAAAATATATAAAAGAATATTCTTTATTGGAATAGACTGGCAGTATGACAATTCATTATGTGAATATGGAGTCTACATTTTTATTTACATATACTTTGACATTTCAGAGTAAACAAAAAAAAAAATAGTATTTGTTATTATGCTCAACATGAAAATCAGAGTTTATAAAAAAGAAACAGACTTACTGAACAATTCAGAATTTACATAAAAAGGACAAATACTTTCCGGTAGATAATACTGCATAACGACTATTTCAGCAGCTGTTCATATGAATTTCAAGTAACAGGCTATACATCAGCAGCCTAGTCAGTGTTCAGTGCCAGCAAGTGAGCTGTCAGCAGAACTTCTCCAAGGCCAGATGGAGCTTTCCAGATTTACACAAAGAACTGACCCAACCAGACCCATCTTTGCAGTGGTGGAGAAAGCCAGGCTCAGTCATTTCCAGGGTACTGACTACTGCACCACAGCACAAAAAGTACCCTGTTCACGTAAGACAGATGATGTGAAAACTGACTGATGCATCTGGAAATCATCACTATTTAGCATTTGCAGTAGGACAGGACTTCTACATGCCAAACAAGATCACTCTCAACCATGCATTGTGTAATCCACCAGTGGATATTTTGCACAGCACCTCCATGCCAGAGCAGCCCTCCTGGCCTTCCCAGCTCTGCTGTGGTGCAGATCTGTATCCTGAGAGCAGCCTGCTGGAAAATGATGGGTGGACCTGTCAGGGCCCCCCACTACTCTCACTCAAGAGATAACATCCTCAGCTGTCAGGGATCACAGAATATTTTATAAATACATGGGGAAGGAGAGAACAGTTAATGTACTATCCACCAGTCCTTTCATGACTTTCTTCAAAGTAGTTTTAATCTCAGTTATGTGAAATGAATATAAAGCTCTGTATATGAATGGAAATTTTAAAAGTCTGTTAATTGTTAACTGTTAATTTGCAAGCCTGAGGGATCTAGTAATTGTTGATTTTTACTTTAGAATCAACTAGTTATGATATTCTCTGCTGAAACCAAAGAATCACCAAAAGCCAAAGAAAACCTGAATTTAATAAATGAAAATATCTTTACTCATATCTTGTAAAAAAGGATACCAGTCACTATATATCTCCCTCACCAAGTAAAAGGTCATATCAGATCACTGAAGTGAAAGGCAATGTACTGCACTGTACAGGAGATGTGACAGCAACATTATCTGTTACAAAACGTTTTTCACCAAATGAAAATTATATTAAAAAAAAAACCAAACAGCCAAATATCACTCTAAGCATCAGGCTACAAATAATGAAACTTGGGGTACTGAAGACATGAATAAAGCAAGCTTTTTGGAGAGAAAAGTTTCATAAAGTGGTCTTCGGTTTAGAATCTCACTACTAAATGCCAATATGTATGTATTTATGCATTTCACATTTTCCAAGATTCTGTGGTGTGTTTTTACTGTTTTACACTTTTAGAAGTCACAAAAGCTCAAGAGGAGAATCAAGTAGTTCTTCAAGTGATTGCCAGTGTGAGCACAAAGGGAGAACACCTTTTCCTGAGGAGATCAGTAAGGGCTCTTCAGTCTTAACCTCACTAAGGTCCACTTTTGCCTTGTGTATTCACAAACCAAAGGAACCCTGCAGAAAGATCAACGGCAGCAAAGACAAGGTCAAACAGTGTATGAGGTGGCACAGCTATTCCTGGCTGCAGTCATTGGTTTTTTCACATGAAAGGTAAAATATAAACGTAAAATGTATCTTACCTTTCTGTAGCTAATTATTAAGAAATACAGGAAGAATTCAACATTTTCTAGTACCACAGACAAACTCTAAACTTGCCACTTAAAATGCCAGCTTCTTTCAAGCTGCCTGTATATCATTGACATAAGTGGCCTCACCGCTGTTAATGAGTGACTCATGGATGTTTCTTGTACAGAAAGAACACAAAGTATGTCATTGTAATTCTGCAAGTGAAATAATTTACATATATATATATATCAATTTTGTACTTCATTACACTGAAGAATATCGTTAATGTGGATTTGCTGTGCAGATGTGCAATTTTTAATTTAGAAGAGACTCGTGGGAGTATGATTTAAAATTCTCATTTAGACTTTCCTTGGATACTGTCAGGAAAATATATGCAGAATTTACTAATGAGAAGTGTGTATGCATATACTTTATGGAGCATTTAAGGGCCTCATTGTTATTGAAAAAGTAATACTTTTCTCAATAATCAAAAAGCAGTAAATTGTTCACTTCCAAGCCCTTTTGTACATGCACAAATGCTGCAGTTCTGTCAGGTTTTCAGAACAGCCACGGCCACTGTGTGTTAAAATATTGGGAAATTAGACCTTCCTGATCTTCTAATACAGATACCATTTCATACTGTTCCCTTTAAAGAAACAAAGTCAAGGACTGAGTGAGCATACTCATTAGCAATTGTGAATGACAGGAATCATCAGATTGTGAGAAGAACTTCAGTTCCTGAAAGATTCAAATGAAGAAGATTTACTGAGGTTAGGGGGGGAACAATGAAAAGGAGTTTATAACGGTACTTTATAATACTGTAAGTTAAACTCAATGCCTATTCTTTTTTTTTTTAATTCTTCTGAGTGAAAGGCAAACCCAAGATCTTTTTAATAGAAGAAAACAGGTTTATTTAGAAGGTGTGGAAATATGCAAAATGAACAAAAAATATGTGAAAAAACTGTTGTAACTGTTAGTTTTCTGAGCTTTTTTTTACCTTTGAGAAACCATTGAGTTTTAAAATTCTGAGATAAACCAACTTATGTGCTTTTGTCAACAAGACAATGTACAAATACACTTTTAATTGTATTAAACAATTTAAAGCTTTTCTTTTTAAATGCCAATGTTCTACAATGCATTCACTTTGACATTATAATAAAATATACAGTAGATAATTTGCAGCTGAATTCACAGATGTTGCAGAAGTGAGGAGGGGCATCAATCAAACTGCAGGACACATGGCTGGTGGCTGTTCTTGCCATTCCCCAGGCTAAGAAGTGGAAGAAGCATAGCAGCCGTGTCAGGGATCAGCAGCAAGGTGAGGTGTGAAAGTCCTGCACTACTGCACGTTGCCAACAGCAAATGTGGGAGGAGGAAGGTAGTGCCCTATTCCTGTGGGGATGGGAGCCCTGATGTGGATTTATATATCTGACAGGTCATTATATAGGCTCTCACTCTATCCACAGTGGAGAGTACACAAGTTAATGTCCTTCTATAAAGTAAGCCAAACATACTAATCTGAGTAGTGACAATTTTCAAATTCACTTAGAAAGGAAATGAGAAGTTCTGTATTTTCTTAGCATATCAGCATGTTAGGATGTTGCAGTTATGTCTTACTATGTTGTAAATAGATATAGATTAAAAAGCAGTTATCAACTGCAGAGTAAAACTCTTCCTTTCATCATTTTCGTTGGCGTCCTGAGTTTCCCCTCCTTCCTGGTTTCTTCACCTTCCTCAGACAAGGGTCTGGGATTGCTGTCTACTGTTAGCCTGCTCTTTCTTATATTATACTGCAAATCCTATGAAATTTACACCTGTGAATTCAATAAGACTTGAAGAACCAATATAGATCTGCAGTACCTCTGACCTCTTCTGTCCAGTGTATTCCAGATCAGTCCTTGTGGAAAGAAGTCCCAACTGGCTGCAAGCAAAGTCAGAGCAGTTCACAGTGTGAGCTCAGAAGTAGCTGGTTGTGCTGAAAATTGCAGATGAGAGTCTCCTACTCTTTTCAGTGATAATTCTCTTTATTACCTAGAACCCAATGAACAGAATTTTTGTTACCTTAAAAATTCACTAGGGTTGATTTTTGAGATTTTGCAGCTGGCAGAAGAATTAAGATCATTTGTCTGTGATCAGCAATCCTTGCAAGAGTAAGATCCTACTCATTGACAGGATACTTTTATAAGCTTTTTGATCTTTTGTGAAAGAAAAATGATTAGGGTTACAGGAGTTTATAGCTTTCCTTGGAGGAACATCTGCATACACAGATTGCCAAACCTGATAATTTTTTCTCATATCAGAAGACTTTAAAAATAAGTCTTTTTTAATATGCATGAATTATCATCAGCAAATTGTGTTATGGTGACATGCTTGTCAATCTGCTTTTCAAAGGTTGCAAGGCTTATATTTACTAAAACTATGTGTAAGACATAATGCCCAAAAGTGTATGAGATTGACCTTGCTTATGCGAGGACCCGAAACGTAGGCATTGCCATCTACAGATACACAGTATCACTTTATAAGTATTCTCGATGTGGTACACAAAGTTATGCCTAACACCGTCAAATTTTGCATTTTTTCTTGGACGAGCTGGTGGGCAGAAAGAGGATCTAATATTTGATACAGGGATAATGTAAGAATGAAAACTGATGTGGGACCTGTAATTTACAAGAGAAAACACTTGTAATGCTGAAGTTCCCTATGAGAAATTGATGGAAGACTAAAAACTAGTTACAGTGGAAAGAAATACTACAAAGTTCTTTAAGTGTAGCAGAGAGAATGGCCAAGCCGCCTCACAGCTGGGAGACACCTCAGCTTGGCGTATTTTCGGTGCCGAGGAGCTGCTGAAATGGCTAGGTGTCCCGGTGGGACGGGCGCGCAGGGCCGGAGGGCACACTGCCCGCTCTCTCGGGCCCGAGCGGCCCGCACCCACCGCGCTCCTGAGCTGCCAGCCGGCTCCCATGTCCCCTCATTTCATCCGGGCGGTGACAAGCCCCGCTGCCTACAGCCACTCTGTAGGTGCAAGCAAAAACATTTTGTTACCCTGACCTCGGGGACCCAAGACTCCTGTAACCACGTGCTTCCTCTTGTCATTGCCCGGTGGGAGGGCTGCGGCTGAGCCCCTGCCCTTGTGGAAGGGGCTGGCAGGGGATGCACTCGGGGTCAGCGCTGTCGGCCCGGGCAGGCGGGAAGCGCAGCAGCTCGGCAGGTTTCGAGTCCGCTCCGTCACCACCGCCGGGCTCCGGCGCGGCGGCGGCGTTTTCCAGCGCTGTTTTGACAGCACAGTCGGGTTATTTTAACGGGAATGTCGAGTTCCCCACGGGGCGGACGGAGTCCCCAGCCCGTCCCAGGGACGGCGGCCGGGCCGAGCATGCGCAGCGCCCGCTCCGCCCCCGGGAAGCGCCGCCTCCGCCGGGCGCGGGGGGACGAGGGGTGGTGGCCGAGCGGCCGCGCCCTCCATCATGAACCTGCACCAGGTGCTGACGGGCGCCGTGAACCCCGGGGACAGCTGCTTCTCCGTGGGCAGCCTGCACGACCAGCCCTTCACGGTGAGCGTCCCCCGCCGCGGCCGCGGCGCCTCTGCAGGGCCCGGCGCCGAAAGCGGCTGCGTCAGGCGCGGCGGCCCCGGGC